>NC_059365.1:40335833-40666666 GCF_019703515.2 Myxocyprinus asiaticus | reverse complement strand
TTGACACACTAAAGCTGAAGATATAAATAACCATCTTAAGACAAATGCTTTTGTGAAACATCTTAAGTGCCTAAGACTTTTGCACAGTACTGTATAAGCAATAAAAAGCTTAAATTGTTAATACTTATCTGAAGTATTGAATATATTATTAAATAGATCATTGTAATGGAACCAGTTCTCCGTCATTTCAAAATAAGTGTCCCTGGTGTGTTTTAGGCCTGTTTATAGGTTAAGTCCCACATTATACGTCATATCTACATTTTTTCTGGTTATTATTGGGATTTTGGTTGAACAATAAACTGTCTCTAGGGCCCTATGAAATCTTTGTTTTTGTTTTTTTCTCTGAATTCTGTTTTAAAGTTTAATTAAATTTTATCATAAAAAAAAACTGACTAATAAAAATGAATTCATTGAATTTTAATCAAATGAAAAACAAAACAATTATTTTTCAACATACCATTACATTATTTTTTTTATCGAATGAAGTGCTGTTGACAGATCCTCGCAACACAATCGAAAACACAGTATAGGAGTTATTTTTTGGTCAAATATAGTGCTGCACAGCAGAGCATCACAGTATTAATGAAAGCATTGATGAAAACTTCTAGTTCTCTGTCTGTGTTGTTTCAGGTTCATAGTGAGAATAATGTGCTCCGTGCTGGGCCTTCATGTCCGGCAGAACAGCCCTCGCATACGGGACAAAAGCACCCGACTGTACGTCTGCAATCACGTTACACACTTTGACCACAATATTATCAACCTACTGACCTCCTGTAACACGGTGAGTGTGTATGTGTTCATGTGCATGTCGAAGTTTTCTCAGCATGATGTCATCTCTTTCTCTCCTCTGCTCTGCCCTTGAATTCTATGTCTTTCAGTTTGTCTATTGGATTACTCAGTTGTTACTAGGGCTAGGAATTGCCACATACCTTCCGATTCGATATTACAACGATATTTCCTTGCCGATTCGATATGTATTGCGATTTTTAAAGTATTGCGATTTGATGTTTTGATATAAAAAAGATACAAAACTGTGTTAATTTCTTCTTTCTCAGTTAGAAATGTCTGTTGAAGGACAGTTATGTCTGAAATGACAGTTTCACCCTGTGATACAGAATTTGCAGGTTAAAGGTAGGGATATGCAAAATTACTAATTTAAAACTACCAATCAATTAGTCAACTAGTTAGTGCCCATGGAACCCATGTAGAAGGCTGCATTATGCCCATTGGTATTCAACAAATAAACAGTATATACAGTATACCATTTTAACTAATTTTGTTATTTTATAATATAAAATATAACAAATTACCATTGGCTATTATTATTGTCATAATGATAATTTTACAATGTAGGCCTACAAATGGAGGCTAAAGAATAAACTTGTTCAAAAACCATTTCTGGGGCTGTACTAGGGCTGATCGATTATGGCAAAAATCATAATCATGATTATTTTGGTCAGTATTGAGATCATGATTATTTAACACGATTACTCATTGACTTTGGAAACATCATGCATTTATTGAACTTTAAAAAAAAAAAAAAACTTGTCTTTTTAACAGTGGATTTCCTTGAACTTGAAATGTAAACAGCATTGGGTAGGGGAGGAGACTGTTGTCATATAATAATTATTTTATGTTACATATGGTAGTAAAATAAAGGAAAGCCTCCATCGCATGCTCATAGTCGTATGGAATGAGATCTACTTTTTCACCATGTTATTGCAGCAAGGTCTGCCATGTACAATAAAGGCTATACATTATCACAATACAAAAATTACAGTAGTCGGTAGTGAAATTTGATTCTCAATACCAGCTTCAAAACCACAACAAATAATAACACTAACTAATATGTCAATTATGGAAGAATGGTATCAAATTCTTAATTATTCAAGACTAGTAAACAGTCAGTAATAAAATAACAATAATAATAAAAAAAAACAAAACAGCAAAGAATAGAAATTGATTACAAATAATAGGAAAAAAAAAACAAATTAAGAAAATTCAGTGCTTTTTTAACAGCTTTAAAAGTTTTTAACAGCAGTATCAAGTACTTAAGTAAACATTCAGAATGAAATGCAACATAAAACTACTACTGGTCTTTACTGTATGATTATAATACATTAGTACTTTTTAAAGCTTCTAAAGTTACTCAGTCAAGAGCAGTGAGTGGTTTTCTTGTTATGGTAGTTTGATTATTATAATGACACACTAGACAGCAGTAGGTCTATTAGCTTACATTTATACTTAAAAGTCCAGCATTTTAATACAAATCTGCCTTTTTCTCTGCTGTTTACATTCAATTTAGACATCACTCTCTGTGTATACATGAAAGATGGGAATTTTGGTGGAATTTTGAAATGTACATTTGAAGTAAGAAGTTTACATACACCTTAGCCAAATACATTTAAACTCAGTTTTTCACAATTCCTGACATTTAATCGTAGAAAACATTCCCTGTCTTAGGTCAGTTAGGATCACTACTTTATTTTAAGAATGTGAAATGTCAGAATAATAGTAGAGAGAATTATTTATTTCAGCTTTTATTTCTTTCATCACATTCCCAGTGGGTCAGAAGTTTACATACACTTTGTTAGTATTTGGTAGCATTGCCTTTAATAGTTTAACTTGGGTCAAACATTTTGGGTAGCCTTCCACAAGCTTCTCACAATAAGTTGCTGGAATTTTGGCCCATTCCTCCAGACAGAACTGTTGTAACTGAGTCAGGTTTGTAGGCCTCCTTGCTCACACACGCATTTTCAGTTCTGCCCACAAATTTTCTATCGGATTGAGGTCAGGGCTTTGTGATGGCCACTCCAATACCTTTGTTGTCCTTAAACCATTTTGCCACAACTTTGGAGGTATGACTGGGGCCATTGTCCATTTGGAAGACCCATTTGCAACCGAGCTTTAACTTCCTGGCTCATGTCTTGAGATGTTGCTTCAATATATCCACATCATTTTCCTTCCTCATGATGCCATCTATTTTGTGAAGTGCACCAGTCCCTCCTGCAGCAAATCACCCCCACAACATGATGCTGCCAACCCCATGTTTCACGGTTGGGATGGTGTTCTTCGGCTTGCAAGCCTCACCCTTGGTGAACTGTTTGGTGAACTGGCCAAACAATTCAATTTTTGTTTCATCAGACCAGAGGACATTTCTCCAAAAAGTAAGATCTTTTTACAAATGTGCACTTTTGTCTGGTGTAAAACTGTAGTCTGGCTTTTTTTTTGCATTTTTTGGAGCAGTGTCTTATTCCGTGCAGAGCAGCCTTCCAGGTTATTTCGATATAGGACTCATTTTACTGTGGATATAGATACTTGTCTACCTGTTTCCTCCAACATCTTCACAAGGTCATTTGCTGTTCTGGGATTGATTTGCACTTTTCGCCCCAAACTACTTTCATCTCTAGGAGACAGAATGCGTATCCTTCCTGAGCGGTATGATGGCTGCGTGGTCCCATGGTGTTTAAACTTGGGTACTATTGTTTGTGCAGATGAACGTGGTACCTTCAGGCATTTGGAAATTGCTCCCAAGGATGAACCAAGCTTGTGGAGGTCCACAATTGTTTTTCTGAGGTCTTGGCTGATTTCTTTTTATTTTCCCATGTTGTCAAGCAAAGAGACATTGAGTTTGAAAGTAGGCCTTAAAATACATCCACAGTTACACCTCCAATTGACCTATCAGAAGGTAATTGGCTAATTGCTTAAAGGCTTGACTTCATTTTCTGGAATTTTCCAAACTACCTAAAGGCACAGTTAACTTAGTGTATGTAAACTTCTGACCCAATGGAATTGTGATATAGTCAATTAAAAGTGAAACAATCTGTCTGTAAACAATTGTTGGAAAAATTACTGAGAAGTGGTTAAAAAATGAGTTTTAATGACTTCAACCTAAGTGTTTGTAAACTTCTGACTTCAACTGTATTTGACCGGTGCGCATTAGCGTGAGCATTTTCGGAACATGCGCGCATGTTCAGCACACACACATATGCCGCCTGTCAATCAAACAGGGCGCAGCTGTTACTAGATCACTAGCGAATTATAAAATTATGTGCTCTGGATTACTTTCAATAGCAGAATAAGAATATGAACTTGCTAATAAGTGAGACAGGCCTAGGCTTTCGCAAATATAGCTGGTTATTTTTTAGTTATTGACGTTTTAATCAGACGGGCAGGTAAAATTCTCTTTCACTTGCCCCTTCAAAAATCCACTTGTACCGGCCAAGCGTTAATGTTGAGCCCTGATTAAATATTGTATTCAATATTCTCCAGTACATTTTTTTTCTTTGCAGTATAGCTCCTAAAGTAAATGTACGTTGATTTAAAAGAGTTTTAGATATTATTTTGGAAAACATGCCAAAAAAGACCAATCAAAAACATATTTTGTTCCAGTGCATAATGGGCTAGGACTACACTCTCTCACCTTTTTCACTTCGATCCATTTTTAACTCACAAAAAACAAACTTTCTCTTCTTAATAGAGCTGTGTATTGCCGATTTTCTTCATGATAAGATGCATAATGTGAACGTGACACATATATTATGATTCGCTACGTCACGAGTCATCACGTTATAATCTAGCTGCAGTGATGAGCGTCACCGCGCCAGAGTGTGCATCAGCCGGGAGAAGATTAAATCACTTCCCCGGTCATTTCACGCAACTCATAGACGTGGCACTGACCGCACAGAGAAATGCCAGTTTCAGAGTTTATCATAACCTGCTTCCTTATTATTTGAACTTTCATAAAGGATGCTTTAAAGATATAATGCTGGGGTGTTTCATTGCAAAACGGAATGCAGCACAAT
Organism: Myxocyprinus asiaticus; assembly: GCF_019703515.2. Classification (NCBI taxonomy): domain Eukaryota; kingdom Metazoa; phylum Chordata; class Actinopteri; order Cypriniformes; family Catostomidae; genus Myxocyprinus; species Myxocyprinus asiaticus. The sequence goes on along the minus strand of NC_059365.1, from coordinate 40,661,861 downwards.
AATTTATATCTCGATTATCTTGTTTTCATAATCGTTGGAAGCCAAAATCTTAATTGAAAATACAATTTGATTAATCGCCCAGCCCTAGGCTGTCCTGAATTATGATGACACACATGACAATTCACCTGTAGCCATGTTGTTGCATGTCATTTGCGTGTGCATCCTGAGATCATATGCGGCATTCTCGTAGACAACACTATTCTTGAAAACTGCTCCCAGATGATGAGAGAGAAGAAATAGTGAGAACTCATCTTATGCACGTGTTCCGCGAGACACGCTCAAGCTGCGCTCAAAAACACATCTGACTGATTCTAACTGATACCCGCATTGCCGGCTTTTCTGTTCTTCAAAATGTAATCAGGTGTTTTCTTAAGCATGCGTCTCTGTCTAACGGCCATTCATGTCGTAGGTCACTCCGAAATATGCAAAATTACCCGCCACTGCGCACGAATACCCTGACTGTTTGATTATAAATATTGCGGGGGCGCGACATGTAGTTTACGGCATCCAACAGTTTGCTAAGTCTTTTTACTGCTAAACTATTAATTAAAGCAGTGTCCAACAGAATCTGCAGAATGACTTAAGACAAATACTCTCCACAGCACCTCACAAATAAACTTTTGGATTATGCATAATAACAGCGACATTGATCACAGCAGAGGTTTTGACATCCGACAGTGAACAGGCGGCGCTTTGATGGCCATAGCAGCAGTGCATTAAAGGGCTAAATGTAAAGAAATAAAGAGACAAAACATCTCAGAGAGAAAACCTGTTCATGTGGAACTCTGCACAAATATACCTTCCTACATTTATCTATCAATTATTGTTTTAGCATTAATGTAAACGTGTATTTTTTTTATTATATAAAAAAATCTATTTTTTATTAGGGAGACTGTTTGCCTCAAAAATCGCAATATGTAACAAAATTGTTTTTTTTTCCCCAGCCCTAGTTGTTACACACACAATGAGGTCTGTTTCTCCTTTCACAGCTGAGCTGACTTTATACTGGGCCAGAGGCCAGCAAATCAAGAGTTTTGTTCTGTCTGTTTGCTCACTTTAAACGATTCACTTTGTTTGTATTTAGGAGTGTCTTGTATTTATCTCTGGTCATTAGGTCATGCTCTTCTGATTGATCTTATGTGTCTGCATCGGTTGTCGTTGACTTAGTTGCATTAACCTAAGATCTCGAAATAAATAATTGATCCCTTTGGAAATTGTAGTGCGTTACCGCACATTTCCATATTCTCACATTTTTCTTTGCATGCCCTTGCTTCAATTTAAAACACTTGATTATCCAATAAAAAATAACTGTCAAGCTAAAAAATGACATAAAAGAACAATTAAAACAGGCCCGGCTCCCCCCCAATCAGGAGCTTGGTCCACCCTGGCCCCAACCCCCATAACAACCAATCACAAAATTGGTGCGATGTTCAATTCAGCTCCAGATTTTCTTTTTCTTTTCTTTTTTTTTTTAAGTGTAGGCCATCCAAACAATAGCCTTAGCCTCATTCACCTTGGGTCAAGTTCAAAGGCATCTTTGGATGGTGTCAAAAACACAATTACACCTACACAAAAATGCAGCAATTCTGTCCCAAATGATTTAAACAAGGCAAATCCTCATCAGCCGGCTCTGAAATCATACCCCCGAACTCTTCTCTGAGGGAGGGAGGGAGGGAGGGAGCGATGTTTTTCGGCCGCTTGGTATCAGTCACGACCGTGGCTTGAATATTCTGTAGAGCGTGACGCATGCTTTTGTTTTCCATGTCGAGTATTTGGTGTTGCTTTCTCCGAGAAGGATACTTTTGTTTCGACGGGTTTTAGAAACTGGAAAGCAGCATTAGAACACGACCGCGGTCTTCAAAAACATGCTTGTAGCCAGGCTCAGTTACAAGCCTCAACTGTGTGGGCAGAATTTCGCCACCGACAGGTGTCAGGGGAGACCGTAACATGTTTACTCGGCCTCCAACAGATAGAAAAGAATCGATATTACATAAAAAGCGTGGCAAGTGTTATGAAAGTTTTAGCAGTCAGTGAGCTTGAGTTGAGTCAATGATCAATGAGATCGGGAAACATTTGACAATGAGGAGGATTGCATAGCTACAGGGCTTTTTGCCAAGCTGTTTAAATACATGTTGGAAAAAGATAAATACCTTGCTGACATTGTCAAGTATCCCAGAAAATGCAAAGTACACTTCCAAAACCATCCAGAATGAAATGATTGAAATTTTGGCATCCATGGTTCTGAAAAAATATAACAGCAATATGACACTGCTGATTCAGCTGCATTCTGTTTAAAAAGTGATGGCACAAGGGATCGGTGCAACATTGGAAATTTGACTGTTGTAATCTGCTTTGCGTGCAATGGTGTGCCAGAGGAACATCTCATTGGCTTGTTAGAACTACAGCAGCTTGATGCAGATTACCTCACCACCGAAATATTAAGACACTTGTCTCATACAGGATTCAGTTCTGACAATATACTGAGCCAGTGTTATGATGGAGCATCAGTGATGAGTTGGGTGCGAGGCGGTGATCAGGCTTTATTGCAAAAAAGGTTGGGCAGGCATATCCCCAACATCCACTGCTATAACCACCAGCTTCACCTCTCCATCATACATGCAATTCAAAGTTAACTTTGTGCCAAAAATTCTTTGACTTGTCAGGCTCCCTGTACTCTTTTTTTTTTCAGGCATCATTTTGTCTGTCAGAGGTTGGTCCACTGGACAAGTCTTTTTGAAGTTACCAAATGTGTTGTGGAGAACGAGGAAGTCATTCTTGACATTCTTTCCAAGGTTTCTGATGATGACAATGCCTCGGTTGACCTTGCAAAAGAAACTTCTGGGCTTCTCTCTCAGCTGAAGCGATGCCATTTGTTTGAAGTTGGCAAATTTCTGATTCTTCATCTTGCCATTTTGAAACCAGCCAATGCCATCCTACAGTCTGATGTTGATTTGTGCAGTGCAGCTGAAGTACTGCAGGGATCTCTTAGTGCACTGAGAAATCTCAGAGAAAATGACAGTCAATTGCAGCAGTACTGCACTCGCATGTCTACTGATGAGCCCTCACCAAAACGTCTAAGGACTATTAATCCCTTCTATGCTGACTCTGTCATTTTATCACCTATAGGGTAAGAAGGGCAGTCAGGCTCTGAATGTTCCACTGAAGCTCTAAGGTGACTGATGTTAAACATTGTTGATACAGCTGTATCAGAGATGGAAAACAGGTTTTCCACAAAGACTTTAAAGCTGATGCAAGTCCTCTCATGTTTGATGCCAAAATCCAACAAATTTCTTGACATTCAGCTGCTTGAGCCTTTCTGTAGTCTTGCAGGGGTTGCAAAAAGTGAGCTGCATAGTGAAATTCTTGTTGCCAGACCAATGCTGACCAAAAAGCTTTCAACTGATGCTGACTGTTTGGCTGTTTGCAAACTCTTGCAGGAATACAAAGATGCATTTCCAAGTCTTCATAAACTGTGTGTCTACCCTGGTCATGGGCGTTTCTACTGCTTCGTGTGAGAGCTCATTCTCCAATGCTTCATGAAAGGAAAAAAATCTTGTACTTTTAGCTCATGAAAAATCAATAACACATGAACTGGACATGGATGAGTTTGTGACTGAATTTTCTAAAACAAGCAGAAAGCTAATGTTGTAAATATTATGGTAGTTATATCAATAGTTCGATGCACAGTCTCGGACCTGCACCTGTTGTGATAAAATCTACAGTTACTAAATTGTTACAAAATCTGTTATAGAGGACAGTAAAATAAATATAAAAATCTAGATAAAGTTCATCAAGACAAACATTATGTTGGCATGAGAAAGCCTGGCCAATATTTTTAAAAGCTTAAAGTTTGAAAGATAAGTTTAAGGATGTATGTAGATAGTTAGATGTTGGAGCAGTTGGAGTGTATGGGGTGTAATATGCATTTAGAATGGCACTGGAGGTGCTTTTTTTTAACCAGAATTTGAATAAGAAGCGAATTAAACTACTGTGAACTTGCCTACAAACAGACACATACAGGACTTCCTGGAGAGTTCAGGATGTCAAAATAAAAGCGTGAGGGTTTAAAAATTAAAAGGTGTCACGGTGAGACTCACGGAGGCAGAGATATGAACTCAGTAGCAGGGTTTATTGAACAGATGATTGAAACAGTGATGTAAATATTGTGAGTAAATCCAGTTGAGCAGAGTGGCAAACAGCAGGTGAGTAATATCCAGACAGAGTATAGACACGATGAACAGATAACTCACAACAGTCTTATGATACTTGCAGGCCATAATGAAGACACAGGTATGTGTGACATAATAGAAAGGTCTGGAGTCTCAGAGGTACTATCGATGAGAACAGACAAAGAGTGTGTGTGAAAGCAGGGTATATATGCAGTCCTTGATTAGCCACTAATGATATGCAGGTGCGTGTAATCAGAACTCAGGGGAGAGTGAGCACTGTGAGGGCAGTGAGGAAGAAAGAGAGACCCCGGTGGATCCATGACTAAAGGTTTGATATAATAGGTTTGACGATTGAGATATATTACTATTATAATATATTATTATTATTATTATTTGTTTACAGATTATAATAATATTTAAGTTGAATGGGTTCCAAAAAAATAACTGTGTAAATGAAAAGTGAACTGATCTCTTACAACTAAATTGAACAAAAAAAAGAGATCTGAATCCTTTAAAGTCCAGAAACAAGTTGAAAATAAATTGCAAAAAAAAAAAAAAAGTCGTCTTTTCTACTAATGACTTATACTGGAATTACTGTTAATTTTGCTGCTACATTATCCAGTATACTAGTTAACAATACATTTTTTCTTAATAAGCTATACATTTATATTGAAATAATGTGTAGTTAGAGGTTTGTGTTTCTTTACATATTAAAGAGCACACTAAATTCTAAACTGATTATGTAATAAAACAACACTGGTATCAGATCGGGATCGGTATTGGCCGATACTGAGATTTCCGATATCGGAATCGGATCAGAAGAAAAAAAGTGGTATCGGTGCATCCCTACTTTCAGCATAGATTTTTGCCGATAACTAGGCTTGGGATCGATGCCTCTTTAGCGCATCGATAATCAGAAGATTTTCCAGGTGATTATCGATAAATATCAGGATTTTTTCAGATATAAATAGGGCTACCCGTTGCACAATGGTCTTTATCTTTTCAAATATGTTTCTCAACATGGTTGCAGGGTAAATTAAAGGGGGTCGCACAACGGATGTGTCTGGAGTATGAAATGGCGCATTCTAAAATTTAACATAATTATTTTCCGTGAAGGTCTCTTGAGGCTGCTCAAAAATCTGCAGAGCCATAGTTTTCCATTAAATTCGACCCTAATCATTATCCAAGGACAAAGATTATTTACTCTAGCCATCAGTGGATGATTTGTTGTGTCTATTTCTGTGAAATAAAGACTTATTATGCCATGATGCATCAGCAAGAGCAGAAGTCAAACATGAATACCTGGATACTTATTAAAAAAAAACAATTTCACTAAAAATGTAGTTTATGTGACCTGTTTCTGACAGTGTACATTCTCATTCTCAACTAATGCTAACTTTGTGTGACAATTGTTTTAATTCTTTTTTTTAAATTATTATTATTATTTTTTTTATACTCCTGTAAGATAAAGCAATCATTATTGTCCACGTGTAATGTGTGTCCCTATTAGTTTTTTTTTGTTTTTTTGGTCACCTTATTACCACAATGCACTTTATCATTACCGCAACATTAGTTTAATGAGAATCACCCATGTACAGTTGAAGTCAAAAGTTTACATACACTTAGGTTGTAGTCATTAAAACTCATTTTTTAACCACTCCACAGATTTAATATTAGCAAACTCTAGTTTTGGTAAGTCGTTTATGACTATTTTGTGGATGATTTTCCAAACATTGTTTACAGACAGATTGTTTCACTTTTAATTGACTGTATCACAATTCCATTGGGTCATACGTTTACATACACTAAGTTAACTGTGCCTTTAAGTAGTTTGGAAAATTCCAGAAAATGAAGTCAAGCCTTTAAGCAATTAGCCAATTACCTTCTGATAGGTCAATTGGAGGTGTAACTGTGGATGTATTTTAAGGCCTACCTTCAAACTCAGTGTCTCTTTGCTTGACAACATGGGAGAATCAAAAGAAATCAGCCAAGACCTCAGAAAAAAATTGTGGACCTCCACAAGTCTGGTTCATCCTTGGGAGCAATTTCCAAATGCCTGAAGGTAGCACGTTTGTCTGTACAAACAATAGTACACAAGTTTAAACACCATGGGACCACGCAGCCATCATACCGCTCAGGAAGGAGAGGCATTCTGTCTCCTAGAGATGAACGTAGTTTGGTGCGAAAAGTGCAGCTCAATCCCAGAACAACAGCAAAGGACCTTGTGAAGATGATGGAGGAAACAGGTAGACAAGTATCTATATCCACAGTAAAACGAGTCTGATATTGAAATAACCTGGAAGGCTGCTCAGCACGGAATAAGACACTGCTCCAAAAAATGCAATACAAAAGCCAGACTACAGTTTTACATCAGACAAAAGTGCACATTTGGACAAAGATCTTACTTTTTGGAGAAATGTCCTCTGGTCTGATGAAACAAAAATTGAACTGTTTGGCCAGTTCACCAAACAGTTCACCAAGGGTGAGGCTTGCAAGCTGAAGAACACCATCCCAACCATGAAGCATGGGGTTGGCAGCATCATGTTGTGGGGGTGCTTTGCTGCAGGAGGGACTGGTGCACTTCACAAAATAGATGGCATCATGAGGAAGGAAAATGATGTGGATATATTGAAGCAACATCTCAAGACATCAGCTAGGAAGTTAAAGCTCTGTTGCAAATGGGTCTTCCAAATGGACAATGACCCCAAGCATACCTCCAAAGTTGTGGCAAAATGGCTGAAGAACAACAAAATCCAGGTATTGGAGTGGCTATCACAAAGCCCTGACCTCAGTCTGATATAAAATTTGTGGGCAGAACTGAAAAAGCATGTGCGAGCAAGGAGGCCTACAAACCTGACTCAGTTACGGCAGTTCTGTCTGGAGGAATGGGCCAAAATTCCAGCAACTTATTGTGAGAAGCTTGTGGAAGGCTACCCAAAACATTTGACCCAAGTTAAACAATTTAAAGGCAATGCTGCCAAATACTAACAAAGTGTATGTAAACTTCTGACCCACTGGGAATGTGATGAAAGAAATAAAAGCTGAAATCATTCTCTCTACTATTATTCTGACATTTCACATTCTTAAAATAAAGTAGTGATCCTAACTGACCTAAGACAGGGAATGTTTTCTACGATTAAATGTCAGGAATTGTGAAAAACTGAGTTTAAATGTATTTGGCTAAGGTGTATGTAAATTTCTGACTTCAACTGTATATTCAATACATACACATCATGCACAGAATAAACAATATGCACAATATAGCCTACTCAATATACTTTAAGGTACGTATTGCTCAGGTGTGTTCTAATGAGTTACTAAATTAAATTGAAAACATTTCTGTTGCACAGGTTAAATTTAAATAAGACCTCTAATGCACTCTGTGGTTCAATTTCATTTTTGCACAAAGTTCAGCTGCAGAAGAAAAAGAATAAGATACTGCTAATTCCTATATATCACTTTTAATTTTATTTTTCAGTTCATTATAATGTTAGAACTAGCAACATGCTACAGCTGTCTGTGTCCTGTGTCTGTGTTTAGCCTCTGTTGGAGGGCCCCGCGGGGTTCCTGTGCTGGGCGAGGGGTTTTATGGAGCTGGGTCAGGATGTAGGGAGCAGGTCGGAGCTGACGGAGACCCTCTGCAGGTACTGCTCATCTCCTGGTGCTTTACCCCTCCTGCTCTTTCCAGAGGAGGAAACTACCAACGGCCGAGCTGGCCTCCTGAAGTTCAGGTATTTTAACGTCATGCATCTGTCATCAAAACATACATTTCAATTATTTCTTCATACATTTTTTTAAGTTGTGCTTGATGGTAAACATAGACACACAAACATGTCAAACAAAACAGTTCACAAAAAGAAGTTAAGGTTTGAAATGATAAAACATTATATTTACTGTTCAAAATGAAGACGAAAAGTATTAGGACACCTGGTTGTCAAACGTTAGTAGAATGTGTCTGTAGTAAAGGTGCTGAACTTCAATTGTGGTTACTCAGTGTTAATCTTGTCAACGAATTACTGACAAAAACCTTTGCTGACAAAGGGTTTTCTAATTTTGTTAACAATAATAAATACAAGAAAAACGATGATGATAATTAAACGATTTTATTAATGCATACTGTTGTTGAAAATATGACGAGGAAAAAATAGTACTGCAAGATATTAACAGTTTAAGATATAAATCGTATGGTCAGGATTTCCCTGCTAGAGCTGTGCGAGATGAACGCATTAATATTACAACTTACGTTTGCAAAGACAATGAATGCGAATGAACAGCTACGCTAGTCATAATATGCGATACTTGCGTTGTGAATGGTGTTTCCGTAAAAAATAAACACACACATTACACGCAGTGCAAATTCCTAAACTGGCTAAACGCAGAAAATTAATATATGTCTTTAAATCATGAAGAATTCAGAATACAGTAGGCTGACTTCTAAAGAGTAGCTGATACTTCAGTATATTTATTATATGCTATAATTTCAGGAGCTCAGGTTTTCATGACAAGGACAGTTGTTAAGTATTTTGTATGTATTAATGTTTATAAATTTTTTTTCTAAATATTTGATTTAAGTTTGGTCTGTTATAGTTTGACACATGGGATATGACTTTATACATCCACAAAAAAAACACCGCGACACCAGCTGGTTATGTATGTATAGCTTGTAAATTAGTTTTGATTTAGTTCTTAGAAAACATAAGTGTCTAAATACTTTTTGGAGCCACTCTATGTGACCATAATATACCTGAAAGTTGCAGATTTTATCACTGTTTAAGGTGTAAATATACAGAATGCTGGATGTGACGCATCTGATCTGGTTTTACACATGACCACACTGTACTTAGACTGTCAGGTGCCTGTTATAAATAATATCTGGTAAGTAAGGTTTCCTTTAATGCTGAGGTCATTAATTGCAGATCTCCTCTGGGAGGGATGCCAGGTGCTCTCTAAGCTTCCTTAAAGGGTTCAAGATGTGATCAGGCATTGTTGCAATCCTCATGTATAGCCTCTACTGCTTGTAAATCTGTTGAAACTTGAGTTCACCATTTGTCATCATTAGCTTTAAGATTTGTAGTAATTGATAAATCTTCAATTATTTCTTCTATTAGTCGATTAATCGGATGAAACCGTTTTTTGTTTTTTTTTCTGTATTTTATATAAATTTATTTTTAAAAAGCAGAAATAATTTTATTCTATACATTGTGTGTATGTAAAAAGCTGTAAAAATATAAATGTTTTATATATATATATATATATATAATTCACAATTTGAGCCCGATGAATCTTGGCATTGTCATCCTGGAATATTCCCGTGCCATCAGGGAAGAAAAAATCCATTGATGGGATAACTTGGTCATTCAGTACATTCAGGTAGTCAGCTGACTTCATTTTATTGCCACATAACGATGCTGAACCTAGACCTGACCAATTGAAGCAACCCCAGATCATAACACTGCCTCCAGAGGCTTGTACAGTGGGCACTATGACGGGTGCATCACTTCATGCGCTTCCCTTCTTACCCTGACATGCCCATCACTTTGGAATAGGGTAAATCTGGACTCATCAGACCACATGACCTTTTTCCATTGCTCCACACTCCAATCTTTATGCTACCTAGCAAATTGAAGTCGTTTTTTCCGATTAGCCTCACCAACATTTCTTGTGGCCACACAGCTGTTTAGTCCCAATCCTGTAAGTTCTTGTCGCATTGTGCATGTTGAAATGTTCTTACTTTCACTATTAAACATAGCCGTGAGTTCTACTGTTGATTTGCACGGGATAAGTGATGTCTGTAAAAATTTGCAGAGATGGCTGTAGCTACAGCATTTACACACTGCTTTCACGCGTAACTGACCTATTAGAAAATGTATACTGTGCTGATTAATTATGCAGGAAATATTAAACATGATCATATACTGCATCTGTGCTTATTAGAAGAAATTGATTGAAATATCTGGTTAAATACAACAGAACTGGTGACATTAACAAGCCTGTAATCTTGTATTACACTCCTGCATTAAAACTATGGACAATCCCTTCACATTATGTAATTTTATTTGTCCCTCTGGAGTATGTTCTGAAACGCGGGGCTCAACACAATGTCCTACACTCGACTGCTCAAATCATAATCAAAAACTGCTCGTTTCTCTTTTACATGGGTAAAAAAAAAACACTCGACATCATAAAAAGCATGAAACATGCATAAGTCCACACTTAAGAAACAGTGATATTTAAATGGCTCATGGGCTGCAAAGTGCAGATTTATGCAAGTAGGTATAACTGCAGATCTCTAAATGGGGGCGGAATAACCTAAAGGGGCAGAGCTACTACAGAAGGGGGTGTGGTTACTCCAAAAGGGGGTTGTGCCAACTCCAAAACGGGGCATCACTTCCACTCACTGTTAAGGGTAGGGAAAGGGTTAGGTAAGGGGCACCATATATCTTTAACCCTTTCGCACGTACTATCAGGCTGGTGTGATTAAACTAGGCTGGGCTCAGACGCGTGTGATCAAATCGGTGTGATCTGTATTCGTGCTGTATTCTGTTTACAAGCAAAGAGGGACTGAAGTGGTTGTCATAATGAACCAGCTGCTCAAATAGTCTTTTCAACATCACAATACAGTGCATTCAGAATTTATTCAGACCCCTTCATTTTTTCACATTTTGTTATGTTGCAGCCTTATGTTAAAATGCTTTAAGTTGTTTTGTTTTTTTACATCAATCTACACTCCATACCCCATAATGGCAAAGCAAAAAACAGATTTTTGATACCTTGGTAAATTTATTAAAAAGGAAAAACTGAAAAATCACATGGACATAAGTATTCAGACCCTTTGCTATGACACTTGAAATTTAGCTCAGGTGCATCCCATTTCTCTGGATTATATTTGAGATGTTTCTACACTTTGATTGGAGTCTACCTGTGGCAAATTCAATTGATTGGACATAATTTGGAAAGGCACACACCTGCCTATATAAGGTCTCACAGCTGCAAATGCATATCAGAGAAAAAACCAAGCCATGAGGTCAAAGGAACTGCCTGCAGAGCTCAGAGACAGGATGGTGTCGAGACACAGATCTGGGGAAGGCTACAAAAGAATTTTGGCTGCATTGAAGGTTCTCAAGAGCACAGTGGCCTCCATAATTCTTAAATGGAAGAAGTTTGCAACAACCAGGACTCTTCCTAGAGCTGGCCGCCTGGCCAAACTGAGCAATCGGGGGAGAAGGGCCATGGTAAGAGAGGTGACCAAGAACCCGATGGTCACTCTGGTTGAGCTCCAGAGATTATGTGTGGAGATGGGAGAAACTTGCAGAAGGATAACCATCACTGCAACACTCCACCGATCTGGGCTTTATGGCAGAGTGGCCAGATGGAAGCCTCTCCTCAGTGCAAGACACATAAAAAGCACCTAAAGGACTCTCAGACTGTGAGAAACAAAATTCTCTGGTCTGATGAAACAAAGATTGAACTATTTGGCCTCAATTCAAAGCAACATGTCTGGAGGAAACCAGGCACCGCTCATCATCTGCGTAATACCATCCCAATGGTGAAGCATGGTGGTGGTAGCATCATGCTGTGGAGGTGTTTTTCAGTGGCTGGGACTGGACTGCTGGTCAGGATTGAAGGAAAGCTGAACGCAGCAAAATACAGAGATATCCTTAATGAAAACCTGGTCCAGAGCGCTCAGGACCTCAGACTGGGCTGAAGGTTCACCTTCCAACAGGACAGTGACCCTAAGCATACAGCCAAGACAACGCAAGAGTGGCTTAGGGACAACTCTGTGAATGTCCTTGAGTGGCCCAGCCAGAGCCCGGACTTGAACCCAATCGAACATCTCTGGAGAGACCTGAAAATGACTGTCCCCCGACGTCCCCATCCAACCTGACAGAGTTTGAGAGGATCTGCAGAGAAGAATGGCTGAAAATCCACAAATCCAGGTGTGCAAAGCTTGTTGCATCATACCCAAAAAGACTTGAGGCTGTAATCACTGCCAAAGGTGCTTCAACTAAGTACTGAGTTAAGGGTCTGAATACTTATGTAATGTGATTTTTCAGTTTTTTATTTTTAACAAATTTGCAAAGTTATCAAAAATCTGTTTTTTGCTTTGTCATTATGGAGTGTTTATTGTGGGGTCATATGGGGTAATGACATTTTGTCATTAAGTTTTTTGCTTTGTCATTATGGGGTATGGAGTGTAGATTGATGTGAAAAAAATTATTTAAAGCATTTTAGCATAAGTCTGCAACATAACAAAATGTGAAAAAAATGAAGGGATCTGAATACTTTCTGAATGCTCTGTATCTTTATTTTAATGTTACAAACATTCAAATCACTAAATAAAAGTTTAAAGCCGTTAACGTCAGAGCGCACTGTTTTGATGCAGCGATGCGGCCATGTTTTCTGATGTCAAACAAAGAATATACAAACTAGTCTATCCACTCGAGTCTTCTCCCACTCCGTCCGTCACTCATTCTAACCTAGAGCTGCACGATTCTGGATAAATTGATAATCATGATTTTTTTGCTTAGAATAAAGATCACAATTCTGAAGAAAAAATGCTTATTTCAGTGATTTACAAAACCTGGACATAAGTGTACTAAACAAAGTAACATATAATTTACTAGAGGTTCTGCCAAAATGTTCTCTGCTTAAAGTTGTAAATCAAATATATTAATTTAAAATGTCCTTAGTCCACAAGAGAGCTCAACTAACACATTATAAACCAAACAGCACCTTGTTACTATTGCAAAAAAAACAACAAAACAAATCCTGTTAAAAAGTGCCTAAAAAAGTAAAATAATACAATTTAGCCTTTTTCTCACATGCTAAGTAAAAAGCAGTTCTATGTTAACTTAGTGTTGCACTGGTAAGCAAATATACAATTTTTTTTAATAAAAAACAAAACAAAAAACACTTTGTGTTTCTCTTGCAAAAATTGCTTCAAGCTTTTAAAGGAATTATTCAAGAGCCAGTAATTAAATAGGGAACAGAGTAAACAGTGCTTTAAGTGTTTCAGTAACAGTAGCAATTAAACCAAAAAAATTATTATATAAAAACATTAAAAAGGCAATTTAATGCTAAATGAAACTACTTAAATATTTGACACTCTTTACTGTGTGATAGATTTACATTAATACTCATTTGATGCAGTAAGAATGCCTATAACAGAAAGCATGCAGCTTAAGTACATTTAGACATCGCACAGATCTAACATTTTGAAGAAATCGTCCAGTCTGCTTATACATTTAACGGCTGTGTTTGCTTTAATATCTCGTCAAGACAGCGCAGATTTAATTCCATATGTTTACACACTCGTAATTCATTAAGAGGTGTGTTTACATTAATATCATCTAAAGAGGAGTAAGAGGAGTTTGATTAAAAATGGCGCAGAGCACTGTTGCCAGCTACTTTCAATGGAAAGTAGCTAAAGCCTGTTCGAAAAGTCGCTAAATGACGTCATGCGCTAATTAGCATGTTCATGATGTCATCGTGTCGTATTTGCATTCTGCGTAGTGTCAGCCCTTTTCATCTTATTGCTTCTCTCCTACTCTCTGTGCTCACATACTGTATTTTAATACAGCTGAATTCCCAATAAAGCTGTTCTCATTTACATATTTTTCTGTTTTCTGTTGTCAGACAACAGTACGATTATGAAATAGTGACTGAAATGCTGCCCATAAAGACTACATGTTAACCAGCAGTCACTTCCAAGTAGGGCTGAAATGATTAGTCGATGTTATCGACAACATCGACAATAATAAAAAAGAAATTGTCGACAAAACTTTTCGTTGTCGAATAGTCATTTTATGTCATTTAATGTAACATAAGATCACATTAAACTCTAATGAAGATGCGCGAGAGCAGCACTGCAGCTCGCGTCTGACTGAGGAGAGGATGAAAACATGTCCAGACGCTCTCTAAACTTTCCAAAAATACAACAGGAGCACTGCATTCATCACGAGACACAAGCGCACGGGCAGACACACATATGTGAGCATTTGAGAGCAGCCGGCTGTAATTAAACAGCGCACGTGTAACGAATTTAGTCAGATCTTGGTAGTGCTGGTATATTCTTTTTTTATTATTTATTTATTTATTTATTTTTTTTTTGCATCGGTAGCTATTAAAATATTGAACTGAGCAGAGACTCCTGGCTAATCGTGTCAGCATCCTGCAGTTTGTAAATCACTGTGCTAGACAAACGTCTTTGGCGTCGCGTTTTAGTTTATTCAGCATCTCGGGCAGGAGCGTTGTGTTTTGTAGATGCCATATAAAGATTAAAAGATCAATATTTAAAAAATGCGTCTTGAGGTGAATTTCAAATGTAAATTTGACCGCCTTCCAAAGGCATGCCACGGGAACATTAACATAGCAGAATCTTTTCCATTCAGAAATGAGATCACGTGGGTGTCTGAATCAAGATCGCGATCTTTTAACGATTAATTGTGCAGCTCTATTCTAACCACTTCGGGGCTGGGAAAGTGGAAGGGCAAGGTTTTTAGAACCTTCTATGCCTCTATCACAAACTCAGAATCCCATGTTGCATTGCATGTAATCTGTTGTAAAGTGTAAGGTAAGATTTTTTTGTGTTTTTTATTACTGTGCACATTGAAGAACTCACGCTGGGGGGTCCGTCAGAGCAGGAGAAACTTGCGTGCAAAAATGTTCATGGCGGTTTGGAGCTCCCGCCCCTTTTTTGCAGCGCTGCCTGCAGCTATATCCTTCTCGATTTACTGGCTTTTTACCAACATGGTAACAGGTTATTTTTACAGGCCATTTTATAGTAGGTAAAACACGTTGTAATTTTTTACCAGCATGGTAACGTGCAGTCCGTAAAAGGTCAGGAAAAATTACTGACATGATCGATTCACACAGGATTAAAATTACTCAGAACCTCTAGTAATTAATACATTACCCCACGTACCCATGTAAAACTAATCCTGTCCGAATAGGGCTTTTCTCTGTTGTGAATGCGGATTGCATGCAGGGATTGCATGCATTGACACAGATGCATGTATGCATGCTTGGACATTAAAGTTTGAAGGAGAGTTGCTTGTGGTAAAGACAAACAGTTTTGCAAAATGGAAATACATGCTTAATTTTAAATTTATAACATTTATACATTGTAAAACATAGAAAATTACGGTAAAATGTAAGTAATGCGCTGGAGAGAAACATCTCTCACATCAAACAGCTCAAGCGGTGTCACCGCACTTGATGCAGCAACTGGTCCACATTAAATTGTATGCTTATGATCTTCTTTAAAGTGTTTAACATTAAGTGCTCTCGTGCACTGGACAGTTGTTTGTGTATTTTCCGCTTTAACATGTCTCCACCATTTTTCAAGATTTTTCAAAGATTTTCATCATCCAAGCGCATTTTTCACTACTGTAAAGTGACATCACTGATGGAGCTTCTCCGTGAACACCGCACATATCCAACTAATCAATAATGAAATTTGCCATCAGTGATTTTAATTATCGATTATTGTTCGATAACAATAATCGATAATGTTGATAAAATTGTTATAGCACTACTTTAAGACGACAACATTTTTCTAATAAATCCCTATTTTATTTTAAGATCAGAAGAAATATTCTGACATCTTCAACATTAGGAATGAGAATCGCAAAGCATTGTAAAATTCTGGGTTTGATCCTTATTCCACTTAACAATTCCGGTTCATTAATAACTATTTTAGTCCTTTAAGGTTTGGGAACCGAGAATTTAAAAAAACATTTAAATGCATAATTGAATCATTTTCATGACCGTTCATATCGGTTCTCGTACGTGCATTCTTCCGGCGATGCGGACAGAAAACTGTTCTAAAATACTCCTGCACTGCAGCACAAAACATGCAGCATGACCTGTGTGGTCCGATTTCTGAACAAATGACTCTTATGAGCCATTCTTTATTTTTATTTTTTTTTACAGCACGAAACATACAGTGCAACAAGAGTGGTCTGATTCCTGAACAAATGACTCTTATGAATCAGTTCTTTTAAATCTACACCTGAAAACATACAGCGTGACCAGTGCTGCCCGATTCCCATACAAATGACTTATGATTTATTTTTTTTATCTACACAGCATAACATATAACATCACCTCCTGATCGAATAACTCTCATCAGCCTCATTTTAGTGCATAACTTATCTAACTGCAAGTCATTTATTTCATCATGTTCGGACTTTAAGGAATAGTTCACCCAAAAATGTTAATTCTCTCATCATTTACTCACCCTCATGCCATCTCAAACTCGTATGACTTTTATTCTTTTCTGGAACACAAAGATTTTTTGAATGTATGATATGTTTTTGTCCATACAATGCAAGTCAATGGGGTCCGAAGAATTCAAACTCCAAAAAGGACAGGAAGGCATCATAAAGGTAATCCACGTGACTCAAGTTGTTAAATAGATGTCTTCTAAAGCGATCCGGTTCACAGAGTGCATGTACATGCGCAGAGCATGGAGGAGCTTCTCTCATGATCGCACCAAGGAGACTGCAGATGCCAATCAATGAATGTATGAATACTATATGCGAAGACACCCCCCTTCCAGTTAGATTCTTCCTTCAATGTGTACGCAGAGGGCTGTGATTCATCAGGAAAATAATTTGGTTCCAGTATTTTTGTTGTACTGGTTCTTGATTCCCTACACTATTCATAATTGTATCCCCCTCTCTCTCTCTCTCTCTCTCTCTCCTCAGCTCTTGGCCTTTCTCAGTATCTGACTCCATCCAGCCTGTGGCACTGCTGGTCAAGAGGCCTTTCATAGCAGTGGTAAATACATTTAAACCCTTTTCTGTAATCTACACATTGAGTGATCATGTGTTTGACCCCTACAGTTGCCAGGTCTTTTTCTTGTATTCTAGACACTTTATAGACAATATGTGCCTCCTTTGCTCAGACAGTGTATTTCATGTGTATTAATCCTATCTGTAGTTTTTATAACAACACTGCACCTATAATTGAAGTCACTTTATGAAACCAACTATGCAATTAAGTGTGAATGCATAATTGTCAGTCAGCAGAATTTGTGTCAAGAGTTTGCAGATCCTTTTTCATCCTTGATTTCCTATTAACACACAAGAGAGTCTTTGTGTTGCTTATTAGGAGGATATTTAAGCCAACTACTGATATTAAGTGATTTACAGCGCAATAGAAGGAGGGACTGTCAGAGTTCTGCAGATTGGCACGTGGTAACCTCTGGCTCTTCGCTCCCATTACAGCACTGCACTTCAGAAATGGTTTTGTTTGTCTTTTGGTGAACATTAGAGTATGAATATGATCTCTTTTCCCAGCTGCTGTATTACACACAAGAATAAAGTACAGCTGGCACAGTGTGTTGTATTGACAGGACTTGATGGCACTTCTATGTTTTATTCTTGGTTGCGCTAAAGAGGCCACATTCTACACTTTTATAGCGTTTATTTTTTCATATAAGCATCTACTTATAATTTCTGTTCCAAAACCTAGTGAGCTGCCTCTGTAGGCAGCATTTAAGGTATCATACTTTTGAGCAAGCCAGATTGGCAACTATAATTTTCATAGATGGTTTTGCAGAATGGGAAGGGAGCTTTGCTTTCTAAAGGTTTGAGTACGTCTACATAGTTCATCAAACTCTTATTTTAAAAGAGCAAGAAAAATCCTGTTTTTCATTATATGCCCCCTTTAAATACTTAACTGATACTTAAATCTTTTCTGATGCCGTGCTGCCATTAGTATTAGCAAACGTAAAACCTGCAAAACGTAATTGTCAAAGATGTAGGGTGCGTCTCAGTCAGCTCCCTGGTTCAGTAGTCAGGGCACTGATCAGGGAGTCAGCCATTTTTCTCAATCGCAAAAACGTTCACTCAATATAAAATCCCACAATGCACTGTAAAAACCAGGGAGCATCTTTGCTCACTATGTTCCCTTACCGGAAACATCGTCATGTCTTCTGAAGTCTGTTAATTCGTTAGAAGACGAGCACAAGTGTAAAACTACGAAGTCCAAGCCTTATTTTCACTTTAAAAGAGATGTAGTTTGTAATGTCTTTAATTCATAATTACCATGAAAGTGAAACAATCTTAAATATTTGTGTTGTTAAAATAAGGTTTAAAATACACTCATATAGTTGTATTTCTTTATGCCATTTATCTGTTATAATAACACTGTACGTTTGAATATCTTAAAGGAAAATGAATGATAGTGTCATTTATACAGGATGATAAGATGATTAATAACAGTTGCGTGAGCTCGTTAACGTGTCCCAAGTGATTGAGTCATAAGTGTCCTAATGTTCAGTGGATGAACACCCTTGCCAGTGTCCGAATTCATGTTCACATATAGTGATTCACGACATAGGGAGCTGATTGAGACACGGGGGTAGTATAGCATGTAGGGGAAGTGACCCAATTAAGCCTGTGTACTATATAAGCCCACTAACTGTTTTATTTTGAAAAAATAAAAAAAGACAAAGCAAGAGAAAAAAAATGTTGTTGCAGAGGAAATGCACACATTTGTTGTTATCATTTTACTTTTTACATTGGAGCCAATCAAATATTTCGTTCTCGTGTTATTTGGCAACATGTGCTACCACTGTTCGGTGGCCATTTTGGAAGTTGCTCCAAAACTTCACTGCTTTTGATGACCTCAAAAAAAGCTATTTTTTTGGAGTCAGATGAACAAACCGGGTGAGGAATGGTAAGAAAATGTAAGATTAAGAGATGAATTGATCAAATTATGAGTGGGCGATGTACCGGTAGAAATTTGCCAACTGGTATACATTTTGGATTATCGTCTCTTTCGCGGTAACGCAAAATTGCCACATGAGAAATGTGTACAGCACATAACACATATGCAGTACACACTCTGTCAGATAAATGGAGTGAGGCGGAGCGACTGCTCGTTCCTCTAATTCATTTGAATGAGAAGATGAGAGGAGATTATGAAGGAAATAAAGCCAATTGGTTTGGCTTTAGAAAATGCGATACCGAGCTGAAAACAGTGATTTGCAACTTTTGTACATTGTGTATGTCGATATATACCATGTGTGCATATGTATCAGTGGTCAGGGCTTCACGTGAGACGGATAGAAATAATGAAAAGCAGTTTTTCACTGACAGTTGCAACGTACTCGTATCGTGATATGGGATTTTGGTCATATCGCCCACCCCTAAATCAAATGATACTTGACATGATTTGTATTTAACAGCAATACTTTGTCATTGAAAAGATGAATTTGATGAGTATCTGGAGCTAGTGCAGGACGCAGCCTAAGTGATGCTCACAAAGAAAGATGCAGTAAAAGAAAATAAATGAATAAAAACTGCTGAGAAACACATTAAATGAAAATATTTAAGAAGCTTCTTGAGCTCAAACAAGATTTAGTGCTCTGTAATTATAATCTAGAAATATAATTTTGTTTTCATGTGGGCTTATAAGGAACAGTGCCTTTGAAAAGCCTGTTTCCTCATAGCTTAAAAGCAGAATAATTATTTTATTTAAATTATTTAGGTTTATTTTCCACTGACCCCTATTGTTCCTAACAAGCCCACTGAGCAAATAACCCATTGAACCTCATATTAAATTGAATTCATTGTCAACACTACATACTGAATCTGTTTTCATTGCAGGGAGAAAAAAATTATAAGGACTGTCAGATTCAGAAATGAAAGATTTAATTTACTGGTTATGATATCTGAGATCTAAATCTACAAAAAGAATAAAAATTGAGGTATTTATTTAGTAAAATGTGAAGCATTTACATTTTTAAAAGCATAGTGGCACAGATGTGGGCTTAAATGGTACACATGTTCCTTATAAGCCCACTCCAGACTTTTCACGTTTGCAGTTAAATAAAGTCACTTAATTTAGTCAGTTTATCACAAAACATAACATGAGTGTTTAGATGAGAGATTAATCTTTGATTAAAACTCATTTTATTGGAAGTGTGTTAACATTTCTCTAAGAAAACACATAAAACTTACATTTGGGTGGGCTTAATTGGGTCACATCCCCTATAGTATAACTTTCAAGTTAAGTGCCTGAACTTAAATATAAATATATTGCGTTGTAGTAAACTTGAGTAACAAGATAAGGTCTTTCTCTTTCTTTTCAGAATACACCAGAATCTTCATGGCTGACTGAACTGTTGTGGACCTTTTTTGTACCGTTCACAGTGTACCATGTAAGGTACTACATATTACAGTCTCTCCTTTGTCCAGTGGCAGTATTTTAAATGTACAATCCACTATTGCTGCTATCAACAGTCCAGCACTGGTAATACAACACTAAGGAAGCTTCTTTAGGCCCCGATATACTTCCGGAGAAGTTCTTCATTCAGGGGTAAAAGGAAGTTTGAAACAGCCAAGCAATGGTATACCATTTATGAACATTCAGACATCCGCCACACCGCTGTGGGAGGCATTTATAAGTACATTTAAATATGAGGACACTCAGTAAAAAAAACACTGATAATACTGCAAAGATGGTTGTATAAAAAGAGTGTTAATGGACAGAATACAGACAAAAGAATTACGATAAGAGAGGCATGTCTTACTGTGGGCAGATGTGTGAATGGCATTCGCTGCAGATGGGAAATGAGTTTAAGGGCACTTGAAAGTTTGAGAGTTTTACTAAAAAAAACGCATGACATGTTCTTGGAAAATGTCTCTACGTGAACGATCATACAGATGTAGGTAAATTTGCACCAGCTCACTAATACCTCTGCAAGCCGGTGTGTTCGTTATCTGATCTTGACTGATTAAACAACATAAACAGAATTAGCTGTCGACCTCAAAGTAGGTGGAGCTTCAGGTCACACCTACTGATGATGTGGACCAATAGCAGTAAGAAGCTGTTTCGCAACTGGTAAGAATTTTTTCTAAAAGTTCATCCCGGTGAGCTGTTACGAACCACCAAAACAACTCAAACGCCTTCTTTTTGGCCAGATTTTGTTCTAAATGACGTCACACCCATTCGTTTTTCTATTTCATTTGAAGTATATCGGGGCCTTTATTATTGAATAGCCTTATATGTACTAGGGATGTGCAAGACTAGTGGACTAAACAGTATACTGCTGCTGCTGCTAAACACTAGTCGGTTAAATATTTTTTTCCCATTAAACATTTCAACATTTAATTTACATTTTGTTTTATTTTTATAAAGTCTACGCTCAAATTAGAGTCATGTTAACGTCACTTTAAAAATATATATATAATATATATATTGCTTCAGGTCCCGTCTTTCCCCGGACCATGTGGACATGTTCATTTTGCTTGAAGGTGTAGTGTGTAATTTCTGCGCTACTAGTGGCACCAAACGGAATTCAAACAACCTTTGCCAACACCTCTTAGACTCATTACGCCCTTTCACACACTCTGATTACCTATGAGCAAATTGGCCATACTAAATAAAAGGTGATAAACGTTTAACGTCGTATTGAACAAGACCAATATAACATATACACACCGGATAGAAATCATGGCAGAGGAATCAAGTCGTCCAATAACATCGCTGGATTATACGGCAGCTGGGTTTGCAGGGGATCCAGCACATGAGGTAGGATGGTTCTTCTGGTAACTAGAAAGCGTAACGATACATATCCGAGTATCTTACGAATTTATCTGGAGCTCGACAGTAATGAGCTAACATGTGTTGTAATGCCTTGAGTGTAGCTTACCTGTCGAGAAGAAACTCGGCAAGTTGGCCGTCTGTCTCCATTGAACCCCAAAAATTCCCTCAAATTCCTCCACCTTTTAAATGGGACTCCAGTGTTCACTCTTGTTTTGGTCCATTCTCTATTACTGTGTCTTTTAGCAAGTCTTCAAATTTTGGCTTTAACATCTGTAGGCGAAGCTAATTTCTTTTCCTCTACACACGTCTGCCATGGATGTTCATACTGATTTTGTATTGGGTACATACGTTTGGATTTGGTACTGTAAGTTATCATTCTTTACCACCTTATAACAAAGTGGTGTCCTCCTGCCATAGCATGTCTTACAGACAATAATAGGTTATCAATTAATTGAATTCGGCCACTGTATTTAATTTAATAACCCCATTCTTACTTAGAGGCATATCCATATAAATCGAAATTAATATGAAAATGCTTTCTACACTTTTGTGAATAATTACCGGTCAGGGAAACGGTGAAAGGCAAGACTATGTTTACTATCGAACTGATAGTTGTTGCAGTTAATTGATGAACATAATTTCCTGTTGTTTTTCCACTTCGACTTTGCTTTCGAGCTCATGGTGTCGGTACTAGGTTGTGAGCTGTGTAACTGTTGTCCCACAGTCCAAAATGGCGGCAGCGCTACCACTGCACCATCTAGCGGCGGTTGTCAAAAAAGCACCAGAGCTTCTTCTCTTGTGCTTCTATACTCTTTGCTACAAGCAGCCACGCCCAAACGCTATAGGTTGAGCTAGAAAGCGATAGGTGGAGCTAAGTGGGCCGCTCAAAATATAAACATCAATGTTTTGATAGTGCCTGGGAGGCTTAGTATTTATACTTTTGGGGAAGGTAAACCCACAAATGGCTTACTTATAGTTGTCAATGAACAATAAATAGTAGAACATATTTTTACTTCAAAAAATTCACCTTTAACAAAAACGTATGTTCTGAGAATGAGTAGGTAGAATTGTTATTGTTGGTGAGGTATGCCTATTTTATTTTATCTAAGACAATAGGCTATATTAGGTTAATGTTTCTCATGGTCATGTTTTTTGTTAGTACCATTTTATTGGATGCTAACTGTTTTATGTTAATAATGTTATGTTAACCATTTGTTAAATGTGAACAGCTGTCATATTTTGTAGTAGCAGATATGCACGTCTCAAAATATGCACAACTTTTCAGTTTTCAGTGTGCTGCCTGTTATGAAGTGTTATGATATGCTAGTCTATTTGCTCTTTAGTGGTCATACACTGCCTATTTAAGGTCTCAATATGCTTCCAGAAAAGTTCTTCTTCATTCAGAGGTAAAAAGAAGTTCTAAACAGCTGCGCAACGGTATACTATTTGTGAACATTCAGAGACCCACCACACTGCAGTGAGAGGTATATAGAGGTACATTTAAATATGAGGTCACTACATGTAAAACCTGAACTAATGTGACATTAAAATGTGTTATCAATGACTTTATGCCTCATTCTATGAGTAGAATTCACATGAGGTCAGTAAAAGCTGTTTAAACCACTCAATGCAGATTTAAAATAATAAATAGAAAATGTTGAATTTGTCTTGTTTAGATTCTAAGTTCATGTCACTAATGCGCTAACACACTATGCGCGGCCGATTACACTGTTATTGTAATTTACGATGACACTGATACAGGTGCATCTCAATAAATTAGAATGTCATGGAAAAGTTCATTTATTTCAGTAATTCAACTCAAATTGTGAAACTCGTGTATTAAATAAATTCAATGTACACAGACTGAAGTAGTTTAAGTCTTTGGTTCTTTTAACTGTGATGACTTTGGCTCACATTTAACAAAAACCCACCAATTCACTGTCTCAAAAAATTAGAATATGGTGACATGCCAATCAGCTAATCAACTCAAAACACCTGCAAAGGTTTCCTGAGCCTTCAAAATGGTCTCTCAGTTTGGTTCACTAGGCCACACAATCATGGGGAAGACTGCTGATCTGACAGTTGTCCAGAAGGCAATCATTGACACCCTTCACAAGCCACAAACATTCATTGCCAAAGAAGCTGGCTGTTCACAGAGTGCTGTATCCAAGCATGTTAACAGAAAGTTGAGTGGAAGGAAAAAGTGTGGAAGAAAAAGATGCACAACCAACCGAGAGAACCGCAGCCTTATGATTGTCAAGCAAAATCGATTCAAGAATTTGGGTGAACTTCACAAGGAATGGACTGAGGCTGGGGTCAAGGCATCAAGAGCCACCACACACAGAATTTGGCTACAGTTTTCGTATTCCTCTTGTTAAGCCACTCCTGAACCACAGACAACGTCAAAGGCGTCTTACCTGGGCTAAGGAGAAGAAGAACTGGACTGTTGCCCAGTGGTCCAAAGTCCTCTCTTCAGATGAGAGCAAGTTTTGTATTTCATTTGGAAACCAAGGTCCTAGAGTCTGGAGGAAGGGTGGAGAAGCTCATAGCCCAAGTTGCTTGAAGTCCAGTGTTAAGTTTCCACAGTCTGTGATGATTTGGGGTGTAATGTCATCTGCTGGTGTTGGTCCATTGTGTTTTTTGAAAACCAAAGTCACTGCACCCGTTTACCAAGAAATTTTGGAGCACTTCATGCTTCCTTCTGCTGACCAGCTTTTTAAAGATGCTGATTTCATTTTCCAGCAGGATTTGGCACCTGCCCACACTGCCAAAAGCACCAAAAGTTGGTTAAATGACCATGGTGTTGGTGTGTTTGACTGGCCAGCAAACTCACCAGACCTGAACCCCATAGAGAATCTATGGGGTATTGTCAAGAGGAAAATGAGAAACAAGAGACCAAAAAATGCAGATGAGCTGAAGGCCACTGTCAAAGAAACCTGGGCTTCCATACCACCTCAGCAGTGCCACAAACTGATCACCTCCATGCCACGCCAAATTGAGGCAGTAATTAAAGCAAAAGGAGCCCCTACCAAGTATTGAGCACATATACAGTAAATGAACATACTTTCCAGAAGGCCAACAATTCACTAAAAATGTTTTTTATCTTATGATGTATTCTAATTTTTTGAGATAGTGAATTGGTGGGTTTTTGTTAAATGTGAGCCAAAATCATCACAATTAAAAGAACCAAAGACTTAAACTACTTCAGTCTGTGTGCATTGAATTTATTTAATACACAAGTTTCACAATTTGAGTTGAATTACTGAAATAAATGAACTTTTCCACGACATTCTAATTTATTGAGATGCACCTGTACATTGCAAAGATGAGTGTGTAAAGGTGTTAATGTGCAGAATAAAGACGAAAGGATAGCGATAGAGGCATATCTTAATTTGGGCAGGTGTGTGAATGGCTTTCGCTGCAGATGGCACATGAGTGAATGGGCACTTGAGAGTATTTAAGTGAATTGGATTCCTTTTGTAGACTAATTAAACAAACAAAAACAAACAAAAATCACATGACATGTATTTAGAAAATATCTCAAAGTGAACGATCGTACGGATGTAGGTAAATTTGCACCAGCTCGCTAATAACTCTACACGCCGGTGTGTTCATGTTGACTGATTTTGACTGACTGAACACGCCGGCAGTCAAATCAGTCAACATGAACACACTGGCGTGTTCAGTCATTAAACAGAATGAGCTGTTGGCCTCAAGGTAGGTGGAGCTCCAGTTCACACCTACCGATGACGTGGACCAATGGCAGCATGAAGGTGTTTAGCAGTTGGCTAGAAATTTTCCTAAACGTTCGCCCAGACGAGCTGTTATGAACCACCGAAACGAACGTCTTTTTGGCCAGATTTTGTTCTAAATGACGTCACACCCATGCATTCTTTGATTTCGTATGAAGTATATTTGGGCCTTTATTTGATTGTTTACAAGAAATATGCCTATATTGGCTAACGTTATTCATGAATCCCTGTCATGTTTTATGTTTAATGTACTAATCATAATGCAAGGCAAGCATGTCGCAAATATATGTCCTATTTTTCAGAGGCATTTTATCGGATTTGGAACAATGTTGGAATAACTGATTAAGAATTTAAAATGGATTGTGTACACTTTTTTTTTTTTTTTTGTTTTTTGTTTTTTTTTGTTTTTTTTTTTTTGGTTGTTTGCTAAGGGTTTTCTTTATTTTAGACTAGTCGATTACAAAATGATTGTTTAAACATCAGTGAAATTAGTCGTTGCGCACATCCCCTAATATGTACCAAAGTTACAAGAGCGAGTTCTATTATTCTAGAATATTTCTGCATGCTTGCCTGATGTTACAGATTGTACTTTTGAATACTGTTTTTTGTTTTTTCATTGTTTAGTAGTTTTTTATTTTTACCAAATCTTTAAGCCTTTATTTTAGGTCATATTCTTTTTATTATTATTTTTTTATGAAAATGTTCTTTAAATCAAATGTAACAGACCAAACTTTAATCAGATATTCAAATGTTTTGAAAAATGTATAAACGACTTAAAATTATGTAAACATATATCAAACATATTAAAGATGAATATGAATAAGATTAAACAACATGAGTAAACTGTCCTGAAAACCTAAGCTCCTGAAATAATAGCATATAACCAATGTAGTGAATATTAGCTACTTTTTAGAAGTTACTCTGATGTGAATTTCTCACGTTAGACATTTTAGGATGCTGCGTTATGTGTAGTGCGGTTTTAAGGAAAAGGCTTATTCACATCACAAGTTACGTATTCTGGCTACAGCATTATTTAGTTCACCTATTCATTCACTTCATTGTCTGTGCAGATGTAAGTTGTAAATTGACATTTATGTTGTGGATATAATGATTAATGCCACATAAGTTCTTTGTACAGGTGTTCAGTTTTTTCAGCTTAAGTGGGGAAAACACCAACACACTATGAATGGGATTTTTTTTTTTTTTTTTAGATTTGTCTTTCTTTAAAATAGATAAATAAATTAACAGTATTAGTGGATTGTTAATATCTTGCATTATTTATTTGTTTTCATTGTATTTTCATCAACAGTATGTTTTAATTGAAACATGATAATCATCATTTTGTGTCTTGTTCGTCTGGTCTTGAGAAAATCAAAAAATCCTACAATATTTGTTCTTTTGTTTTATATATTAATGACATTTACTAATAGGTGTATTCAATTTTTATACATGTTGAGTAAATAAGGACAATAAGAAGCATCTTGTATTTAATTTGGCTTTCAAATGGATAAAGAAATGTTCTAACTTTTGCTCAATGTTGCAAAGTCTGTCCCTAAACAACAATAAAAGATGTAGTTGTTTTGAAATGCTTCTTTCTCCACTCTTGTTTAAACCAGATGGCTTCCTCCAGTGTCTAGAGAAGATGGCGAAACTGATCAAGGATTTGCCAGCAAAGTCCAGGAGGTAAAACTCTGTTTTGTTATTAATTGCTGTGGAATTAAATGATGTGAAACCTTTTTGCAGTCATTTCAAACTCTTAAAGAATTACCACAAATATAAAAAAGTGAAAATTTCCAGAACGATCATTTCATTGTCTGCTGACATGCCTTTTCATCTACCAAACCTTCAGATGTATTTCTTGTTCAAAGCTTTCAGACTTGTTTTTTTGTATCATTTGTTGTAATGCTCATTGTTGCCCTTTTTTAGCTTCTAGCGACTGAGCTGGGCGTGACCTCCACACAGATCACTAAAGCAGACAAAGCCGAACACATCAAAAGAAAAAGACACACTGTCTCTCAGACTGCACACACAAGTAAGCACGGACTTGATGGTGAGAAATGAAATCATGATGTATATATTTAAAAACATGTTCTCTGTTTGGCATTGTTTCATATGAAAACTATTTTCGAAACAATTATGAAACTATATCTCATCTTTTTCTAGATTTGGGTGCCAGACCTCGTACAGTGGCACAGGGATTCCTGGGCACAAGTACAGGGGCTGAAGAATCGCGTGTAGTGCGTATGGCGCAGCAGGTGAAGGAGGTGCTGCCTGATGTCCCCCTTTCTGTCATCACCAGAGACCTGTGTACGTCACCACTAGAACGCTTTGCAATATTCAATACAGTATTGAGTAATCGTAAACCCCTACAATTAATCCTTAGGCATGACGTTTTTTGCAAAACCTATTCTTGCGGAAATGGAAATCCACATGACCAATAGAGCGCAACAGTCTGGTTCCGGAAGAAAAAATCCCATTCATTTTGTCCATAGACTAATTGATTTTCAACGATAACTTATAAACCTTTAAAGACAGACCTACCTTGAGCTCAGAGGTTGGTCATCGTTGGTATATGCTTCCGTTGAAGCCATCCATCTGCGTTATTTCAACTTCGTGTTTGAATGTGTTTGGTAAACAACTGCATTAACCATGGTACAGCAGAGAAAGATCCACCAATCAGAGAACCGCGGCCAACCAAGCCTGCGAAACATGCCTCGGGGCGACCACTCACCCCCATGACACACTGTGAATGAGGTAATCGAGTCGGTGTGTCTTCACCCTTAAACTACTTATCTATTTGAACATATCGGAATATTTTGCAATTAACGTTATATATATTGTTTGTACTCTTATAATTAACAACCTAAAATCAATAGTTTTATCTATTCCCATTGTTTTTTATTCAATGACATAATTCGCAATGCTTCATGGGATTGTAGTCTGTCCCCTCATGAAAGACGGTTCAGTACACAGTCTTCTACCTTTGTCTTTTTGTCTGATTTTGAAGTACTTTTTTGGCTCAAAACCAAGTTTGTGATTTACCTCGGAGCTGGTTGGTTTGGTTCATGGCTAACTAGCAAAATCATGAATTTGTCGCCAGTTCTCACACAGTTTGATATGTAGCTTCTTGTAGACACCTTGTTTGTGTACACCCAGTTTCGTGACCATTGACCATATGCACTAAGTTATTCGCTGCTATAATTTGTTGGGCTGCTGGTGGCCATTCTTGTTTTTGTCCATTCTATATTTTAAGGATATTTCAACTCTCGAACTGATGAAGATGAAAATTTCCTTGATGAAAAGGTTGCCGAGCTATGGTTTTTTATAGCACCCCCTATAGGCAGAATTTGATGAAACTGGGTGTGCACATTCAAAGTGACGAAGTTTAGTTTAGTTTTGACTGTGTTTCGGAGATATAGGTCTTTAAATGAATATGGGCCATGGCCGAACATTTTATTGGCTTGTAACTCCGAAGTGCTTTCACGAATCAGAATTCCTTTGATTAATTTTTGTCACAAGGGACTGTAGATGATACTTACCAAAGTTTGTGCAAATTGGACAAACATTGGAGGAGTTTGAAAAGTAGGCTTTTCAGAAAATTCAAAATGGTGGAAAAATTGTATGAGTGGATATAAAATCAAATTATTTGACTTGACTCAAGTAAATTATCTTATTATAGCGAAAACATAAATTATCTTATTATAGCGGCACATATAGTTGGATGGGTGTGTTTGTACACCTGAGTAGCAGTTAGGATTTGTGACCATCTAGGCCAAGTTTAGGGTCGTAGAGACAGCCTCTGATGCCCATTCACTTTCAGGGCAGAAAATCAATACAAATACGACTGGGTTCTAGCACCTTTGGTGCCTGGATCCCTAACTAGGCCTAGAATCGAATTTTCAGACATACATTAGATGTCCACCAAAAAAGGAGTTCTTCAATTCAGGGACGTTTTAAATTTCAGTGGCATTTTTGCCTCAAGCCCTGGCTAAATTCTGACCCTGATATGCAGCTAATGGTGTGCGCACCAAACAAAAACTGTGCCATTATGTGTCTTCCCTCATATACTTACTAATGCAAAGCTGATTTCTTGGGTTTAAGCTATGCAGTTTCAGCCGGTAGGGATTGTGGTTAAATAAACCCTTTCCTTTGTCTCTTTGCAGTGCAAACCAACTGTGTTGATACAACCATAACCAACCTGCTGGAGCGTACTGACCAATTCCACTCAGAGGCTGCTGCGGGCACAGCATCAGGTCCAGCCAAACCAGCAGCATCCTCCACCCCATCCACAACAGCAACCTTACCCAATTTAAAGGTACAGGTGAATCTTTTATCACTGCATAAAAAGATTTAGAATCAAGTGAATCCTCCGAGCCAAATTTAGCTTTGTCCTATATTATATAGCCAATTTAAATATTACATTTAACTTTTTTCTAAAGCAAATTTCCTATCTTCGCATGGGTTGTTTGTCACTACCAATGGTGCTCTTCAAAATTCGGTTGTTTAGGATTTTGTAATTGTAATTTGTCAATTAAAGTTGTTTAGTACTGCAACCACAAATAACAAGAAATAATTTTTTTGGTTTTACGTTATCCCAACACATCATCTATATTAGTGAATTTACCTATAATTAATAACTGAAGCTTTTTGTGTGCCAGAATATTCACATAAATACTCATCTGTATTCATTTAACAGCCAGCTGCCAAATCGTTTGAGAAAACACCAATAGACAGACACATGTCCCTACAGGAGAGAAAAGATGCCTTATATGAATATGCAAGAAGGTAATTATGATTGAAAAAAAAGTGATATATGGATATTTTACATGAAATACTTCTGATACATGCTATACTCCATTTAAAGCTATTTAAAATAGCATTTTTCTCATTTTGTTAATTATTATGCATGTAGTTTTTCTAAACCTCATTAATGGAGAGACTACATGGAATATTTGTACTTTTTAAAATTCATTTGTCACACCACATAAACATTTAAAGGAAAATTCCAGGTTCAAAACGACTTAAGCTCAATTTGCACGTATTTGCACGATTTCCACAAAAAATAATAAATAAAAAAAGGGCAAAAAATGCAGTTACAGTAAGGCACTTACAATGGAAGTGTATGAGGACAGTCAATAAACATTCAAATATAGTCACAAGACGTAAACAGTGACAACATTTACATGGACACCAGAAAGCGGGTTATTGCAAGAAAGCGGTGTATTGCGAGAAAGCAGTGTTCTTGTTTACATGCACTGTATAAGCGGTGTACTCTTTACTCCCGTATACATGTGGCTCAGTCAGTAAGCAGCTTTCTCCAGAGCAACGTAATTACCCTGTGACGCTTGTGTAAATAACAAACATGGTATCTGAGGAAGACTTCACTATTTTATTCTCTGTTGCTTCCCTTTATTTCCAGGTATTCCAGAGCTGTTGTTTTGGTTTCTTTACCTTTCTATTGCTATCTGCAGCGGAATTGCACTTCAATAGTGAGGTTTCCGTTTAAGTAAAACTCCAGGATTCCATCAATGTACGAGCGCACATACGCAAACGTGAGGGACCGTTGATATTTTACAGTGGTGTTTATAAATGGGTATAGTTTATAGTGTATGTGCATTTCCCACTGATTGATCTCTATCCTATGACGTCTGTTATTCGGTCTGTTCCACGCACATGCGCACTCTTCAAAAACCTGTTAGAACGCCGCGTATGTGTTTACATGGCCACATAAGCAGCTTTCTCCAGGAGAAACCTAGGTGTGTTAAACCGCTTTCTCTTAATCCCTTAAACGGCGTAAGGAAATCTGCATTCTCGTTTACATGATGTTTCTGAACGCCGCTTTCTTCAAAAACCCTGGAATAAACTGCTTTCTTAAGAGCATGTAAACGTGGTCATTGCTTGTTTTGATTATTTGGGGGTTACCTCCGCCCCATCCCCCCAGGATCTACACCCCTGGCGTCAACTATCCAAATAGAGAAAAATCATTATTTTTCAGATGTAAATGTTATCTCACAGTATAAAATAAACTCTGTAATAATAGTGTGTTTTACTCATTTTCTATTAGTTCAGTTGTAACCTGATTCTTTTCTTTGTCGACCTCGCCCACAGACGATACATTGAAAAACATGGACTGAACAAAGAGGACGATCTATGACTGTGGACAAAGACTCACCTGATGAATTGTTTAGGAAAGACGGCTGCTTAACACAAAATCCACAAAAAGAAGAAATTATAGCGCTGACCCAGAACGAAACAACTTGCTGAGAGAAGACTGATTTTTTTTTTGCCTTTTGTGTTTTTCTTTGTAAATGATCTTGCATGCCAGTCATGCATGTCTTTTTATTATTTCTCTCTGCAACAGAAAGCAATTATTTTGGTAAAACAATTTGTATTAAAACCCAGCGACCTTGACACACTTCATATTATTTTTATAAGGTCCAGGGGTGGAGAATTGGGGTTCAGAAACATAAAACACATCTTGAGGTTCATTATGTTGTTAAGGATTCGTGTTGATGCAATATCAGCTTTTAAAGACATTAAAGATCATATAGAAGTGCAAAGAATGTGTCCCTTGTCCAGTGATGTATTAAGACTGTAAAGTACACCAATTTAAAGAGCTTTTAAACCTATCGAAGATAAATGTGATGCTCCTTTTTTATCTTGTAATAGTCATGAGAGAGAAATGAAGGCTTTAAATGTTAAATGGGCCTTTAGTTCAGTTTTAAATTGCCACACGAAGCAAATAAGCTTGGGGAAATATCCTTGCATCTCCTCCCTGAAAACAAGAAAATCATTTTGAAGATACGCATTTTGAATGTCGAGAGCCGTTACAACGTTATAGCTCCATGGTTACAACGAGCCCTTTAGTGACGTCGGCGTCTGCTGCACCAATCATGACGATGAGCACACAAAGCAGCCAATGAGAACGCTGAACAGAGCATACAGCAGCCAATGAGAATTAAGGAAATGTGGGAGAGTTCTCCAGACTGAATAAGTAGGAGCACATCTCAGATTCCGACCTCATTGTCGAAGGTTTTGAGTTTGGCTGGGTTCGTCTCAGTTACTTTTGTGTTTTCCAACGAACGAACGAACGAAGCAAGCAAGCAATAATGAGGGAGATTGTGCATTTACAGGCTGGACAGTGCGGTAACCAGATTGGTGCCAAGGTAGGAACTGAGTATTATTTTTTAATTTGAGTGTGATTCGTGTCAATTGCTTTTGGAGAAAGAAGTAACGGCTTATTTTAAATGTAAGCGTTTTTCGCTCGCTGTCATTTTCTTATATTCATTGGTTTTTTTTATGATTAAATCTGCCAAGTATTAATATGTTCGTTGCTAAGTCTCAAATAGGCACCCATTTTTTTTAATTTAAACCAGTGTCTTATTTTGCGTGCCTACGAATCGATTGGAAAATGTCTCCGTTTTTAAATGGAAAAACTGTGTGAAAAAATGGCCGTTGTAAATTAACAAATTAAACAATGCGTTAGTTTTAGGGTGTTGGCCGCGCCGGACCGGCGTAATGTCGCATACGAGTCGGTTCTTTTGAAACGATTCTTTTTAATGATTTGGTTGCGCCTATTCGGAAAACGTTGAGGCGTCACCCTCCTCTGGCAGCCCACAATGCAACATTTTCCGCATTAACATTTGACAACGCCGTGATGGTCAACTGTATATAGCTTAGTTTGTGCTTTGCCACAAAGTAAAGCACATATAAATTGCCACGCTGATGACAAACGAATTGGTGAGTCTGTTTTTGAAGCGGTTCGTTGAAGTGAACCGTCCGAACGAATCGATTCCCTAAAATGACTCGTGTGTCGCAGTGTGGCCGGTTGTATCTGGTTCAGCTTAGGGATAAATGAGGGAACGCTAATATCATGACACATGCTCTTATATCCAAATACCTTGGAAGAATTTAGGTCTTCGCGTCATTGAACAATAGCGAAAGCTTATTTTCTTTGTTTCGTACGAGTCACACGCAGTTTCTTTAGCGCCCGGTGGTGTAAAATGGCTCCAGTGACTTGGCAAACTCCATTTTATGAATGTGGAACGCATGTAGCGGGAAGCGCGAAACCATTGAATTTTGGCTTGATTTTTAATCTCTTCTATTGACGTTTATAAAATCTTACAATTTTATGTATATTGCTTTTAGTATTTGAAGTTTTAATGTCATAAATTTCAAAACGGAGAATTACGTTTGTGGAAATGAAAGTTGAATTTACGTGTTCGTTTTTCTGAATGCATTTTATTTCAGTTTTGGGAAGTCATTAGTGACGAGCATGGAATTGACCCAACAGGCAGTTACCATGGCGACAGTGACCTTCAGCTGGACCGAATTAATGTGTATTACAATGAAGCATCAGGTGAGCAGATATTTGACACCATTCGTATCAGAGTCTTGTCTTTGGACAATACAGCTTGCACATCTTATTTAAAAGTAGTTTGTTAGTCACTTGATTTGCCCTGACATTTTGGACTTTGCTTTTTCAGGTGGGAAATATGTTCCACGTGCTGTGCTGGTCGATTTGGAACCTGGAACAATGGACTCTGTGAGGTCTGGTCCATTTGGTCAGATCTTCAGACCAGACAACTTTGTCTTTGGTGAGTTTAAGTATTTGGTGGTGGTATTCAGTTGGACATTCAACTAGAACATCTAATTTGGGTGGGAGGATTGATCCAACACTGGCTGGGAACAGATTTTGAATAGATTTGAATGACGGGTTTCCAGTCTGATATGGATCGCTTTCCTCTTGCATTGCTTCAACTTGACTCCTAACCCCCCCCCCCCCCTTTTTTTTTTTTTTTTTTTTTAAGGCCAGAGTGGTGCAGGAAACAATTGGGCTAAGGGCCACTACACTGAAGGAGCTGAGCTGGTAGACTCAGTTTTGGATGTGGTTCGCAAAGAGGCAGAGAGCTGTGATTGTCTGCAAGGCTTCCAGCTCACCCACTCATTGGGTGGAGGCACAGGGTCTGGCATGGGCACCCTCCTCATCAGCAAAATCCGTGAGGAGTACCCTGACCGTATCATGACCACCTTCAGCGTGGTGCCCTCTCCCAAAGTCTCCGATACAGTGGTAGAGCCCTACAACGCCACTCTGTCTGTCCACCAGTTGGTGGAGAACACAGACGAGACGTTCTGCATCGATAACGAAGCCCTGTACGACATCTGCTTCCGCACGCTAAAACTCACAACACCCACGTATGGCGACCTCAACCACCTCGTCTCCGCCACCATGAGTGGAGTCACAACCTGCTTGAGGTTCCCTGGCCAGTTGAACGCCGATCTCCGTAAATTAGCGGTCAACATGGTGCCCTTCCCCCGTCTGCACTTCTTTATGCCCGGCTTCGCTCCGCTGACTAGCCGAGGCAGCCAGCAGTACCGTGCCCTCACTGTCCCCGAGCTCACTCAGCAGATGTTCGATGCCAAGAACATGATGGCCGCCTGTGACCCACGTCATGGCCGCTACCTGACAGTTGCCGCCATTTTCCGTGGCCGCATGTCCATGAAGGAGGTGGATGAACAGATGCTCAACATTCAGAACAAGAACAGCAGCTACTTCGTCGAATGGATCCCCAACAACGTCAAGACCGCCGTCTGCGACATTCCACCCCGTGGCCTCAAGATGGCCGCCACCTTCATCGGCAACAGCACAGCCATCCAGGAGCTGTTCAAGCGAATTTCAGAGCAGTTCACTGCTATGTTCAGGCGCAAGGCTTTCCTGCATTGGTACACTGGAGAAGGCATGGATGAGATGGAGTTCACTGAGGCGGAGAGCAACATGAATGACCTGGTGTCTGAGTACCAGCAGTACCAGGATGCCACTGCTGAAGAGGAAGGAGAGTTTGAGGAGGAGGGAGAAGAGGAACTTGCTTAAATTAACTGTTCTGTTTGTGTTCTATGTGTTTTTTCCTTTTCGAAACTTTCCTTTTTCTTATCGCATTTCCTGTCACTTACAACCTTTTGGTTGTACTGTCAATAAAATGAATAAAATCACTGGTCTGTTTTCTCCATTATTTGACAATGGGTGGTGTAAGCCTGTATAAATATGCAAACTAAGTGGAACATTTGATTAAATTTCTTATAACACAAAGAGCCCTTGCAAACTGCGGCAAGTTCATGTGTTCCCATGCAAATAAGCTTTTGTGGCTGAAGTGTTTTAACCAGGAAAGTTCTGGGTTCAATATGAGTTAAGGTCAATAAGTGACATTTGTGGAAAATTGATTATCATGAAGTTTTGTACCTTATTTAATAAAAATTGCGGTTATAGTAAGGCACAAATTAAAGTATGAAAACAAGAACAAATTAGAAAACATGGACAAACATGTTAACATTTAGTGTAATAATTGCTTTTCATATCTCTTATCTAGCAACTTTGTCATGGTGACGTAATGCCCATAAACCCTTTAATCTCGGTAAGGGATCAAGGGATGTTGGTATGTGTGTTTGTCTTGTGGCTATAGTTTTGAAACCGTAGCATTTATGAAATATGAACTGGATGGTTGGATTCTGTGATAACATTAAGCCACTAGTGCTGTTAATTGATCTTAACTTGTATTGAACCCAGATTATTCCTTTAACCAAGGTTTTCAATGGAGCTGCATGTAACGCAATTAGATTTTGTAAATGGCATATTGTGTGAATATGCCAAGTCCACACAATCACAAGTAGTGTTTTCAGTGCCATTTACTAAAACTATGTGGCTTCCACTTTAATCCAGCTTTGAATGTCTAGGAAAAGTTATTTTCAAACAAGATTTACCTTTTTTGGCCATTTTCGTAATTCAAGTTTAGGTCTGAATGTAGACAGAAGATGATTTAAATGGCATCAAGAAGGCTTTTAGAAGTGCAGTTTTGTGTATTTTACAAATATGGTTACAGAATATTCCAGAAATATCCTGGAAATAGTATAAATGTACAGATATGTAGAGCACAAGCAGGAGTAACATTAAAAATAAAAACTAATGTACATACTGTGATTTAAAGAAGTTGAATGTGGAAAAAGTATCATCAATCACAGTTTGTAAACATTAAGAATGTTTTATAACTCCCTGACTCATATGTTTAAAATTCACTAAAACTTGTGTTTCATGAGGATGTCTGTTCTAAAGTTCTTTGCACTCATAAAAGAGTTAGTGCCCAATCATCCTCTAATTGTATTTACATACACAAATCCACAGGCCACAGCTCTGTTCTGTCTCTAAGGCTACATGATAATTGTATGTTTTCGATGACCTAATCTAATAGTTAACTCAGTGACAACTTGTGATTGGACCACAATAGCATCAGATCCAAAATGAGAATAAATAGCAATGTAAAGTAATTAAGGGTTCTCAGTCCAGATCCATGTGGTTCTTGCAGTTGTTGGGTTCCCTGGCTTTCTCCTTTGCAAAATGTTATGAGATCTTGTTGTTCAGCTGCCCAGGATACTGCTCGAATTGTTTCTCAGCCTCCTCACTAAACGAATCACCTGGAAACACAAGTAAATTACAAAAACAATGTTTAAATGACAAGATAGTTTGGTTAGTTTTGGTATGTCAAAAGAAAGCTGGAAAAACTGTGCTTAAATGTTGCTTAGTTTCATTTTTGTTTAAGCAAGCAGGTCATATCATTCCCTTCAATCCTTAACACAATGTGAAGGGCCCAGTGAAATGTGGCAAGTCTCACCAAGATGACATTGATGCAACCAGACACGGTTGCCATCGTATTTGCAGTTGCACCGCATAGCGTTATTGGTGAAGTCGCTCTCAGCTACCTCAAAATTGGGGTTTATTACGACCTAAACAAGAGAAGGACAAAAAGATAAGACCCATACTGGGGTGATTCTTAAGAAATCTGGTTATATTTAACCCCTAATCAATACAAAAAAAGAAAAAAATCATTTTTGCTCAAAGAATATTTAGCATCATCAGTGTTGGGTAAGTTACTCAAAAATGTAATTCACTACAGATTACTATAAAATTTCAGTCAGATTACTGACTTTACTGATAATTTCATTGAAAAAGTAATCACATTACTAATTACTTTTAAGTTACTTTCTAAAACACTTAAGCATTACGAATGACTATATTTCCTCATTCATTGGATTGTTAGGGAACAGACGCCTGTCAGCTGTCACAGAAACGCAAACCAATGTACATATTAGGCCCCGTTTCCACCTGGTATTACTATGCATCTCGGGTGATCCGATCACGTGGTCAGGCGAGACATTTGGCTGTTTACACCTGGTCGTTTAAATGCGTCTCCTGTGACTACTTGTGTTCGGATTTGGAGAGGAGGGTCTCTATTTCATGACAACATACATTAATCACTATGTCAGTGTGTTACTGCATGATATTAAAGCGAAAAAAATCAGAAAAGACAAAGAAAGTGCGAAAAAAAATGGTGAGCTCTTTCTAACAGATGTGGTTGAAATTTAATCTAAGCACAAATGCAACGTCAAGAAGAATTAGCCGCTATTTTAGTGTATTACTTTTATTAATGGAGCTTCAGGTGTTTGTGCTTGTCATCTGCATTGATATCAGACACACTAAAGAAGATCCGGGAAGCTCTTAATATTGTGTGTGTATCTGCTTTTTCAAATTTTCAGTTCAGACGGTTATTTCCTTTTAAAGCCGCTAATAACCGGCAAAGATTAAACTCTTGTTTTAGTGCAGCGGTCGATTGACAGGTGAGGGGTGGCGCTTCACTGCTGCCAGGACACATACAGGAAGGATTAGCGTTTACACCTCAAATGCGATCTGGTCACATGCGTTTTTGACCACATTCGTATGTGGTTTTTGTGATCCGATCACAAAACTTTTTAGACCCTGTTAAGTCATGTATTTAGGGCTGACCACATGTGATTGGATCACCCGAAACACATCTTAATACCAGGTGGAAACGAGGCCTTGAAGTAATTTATTTTTTAAATATACTCTACATAAATAGTTTTACAAATATGTGTAACCCAAGTAATTCAAAGTTATTAACTTAATTGAAAATCAGTAACTAATCTGATTACAAGAATTTGAAATATGATGTGCTACATTACTTTTTGTACTAAAAAGTAATTTGATTACAGTAATTATTTACTTTGTCATTAAATTACACCCAACACTGAAGAAAATTTAAATTTTTTCCATCGTGACATTTTTCACAAAATGAAAATCCTCTCATCATTTACTCACCTTTAATCCATCCCAGTTGTGAATGACTTTCCATCTTCAGCAGAACCGAAGTGAAGATTTTTATAAGCACATTTCAGCTCTTTTTCTTCATACAGTGCAAGTAAATCGGTGCCATCAGGCTGCTGGCTATTTGACGGTCCAAAAGTCATATTTAGGCAGCATAAAAGTAATCCACACGACTCCAGTCGATCAGTTAATGTCTTCTGAAGCAAATCGATAGGTTGGTGAAAGAAAAGAAATGAATCGATAATTAAAACATTTTTAACTTTAAATTGTTACTTCCTGCCAGCGATGGATTGCTGTTTGAAATGACCTAACTCTTGCATGACGTTCGTTCCTCTGTTGTATAAAAAGCGTGCGCTTCTGACTTCTCGCGTGAATGTGCCATCACGCTTACATCACTTATGTGTCGACTGCTGGCAGGAATTAATTTTAAAAAGTTAATACAGTTTTAACTATTGATTTGTTTCTTACACCAACCTATTAATTTGCTTCAGAAAACATTATTTGATCGACTGGAGTCATGTGGATTACTTTTATGCTGCCTAAATATGACTTTTGGACCATCAAACAGCCACCAGCCTGATGGCACCCATTCACTTGCATTGTATGGACATACAGAGCTGAAATGTGCTTATAAAAATCTTCACTTGGGTTCTGCTGAAGAAGGAAAGTCATACACATCCGGCTTAAAGTGAGTAAATCATGAGAGGATTTAAATTTTTGGGTGAACTAACCCTTTAAGCAAATTTTACCCCTCAATTCTCATTATCGTAACACGTCCAGGCATTTTACCTTTACTATTCCCATTGTTTTCAATGTTGATTCTCATTACCGTAACAGTCTTTTTTTTTTTTTTTTTTTTAACTGTATTACAGTAAAAGGATGCTGTTGTACAATTATATTTTAAAGCTGAAGTATGTAACTTTTTCTGTGTTAAAAATCTTTATCCTATCTCAGCTAATAGACAATTATTAGTAAGGCATTCATAGGTTAATTTTCTGGAAAACTCTAAACACTGTTTCTGTTCCACTATGAAAATTCCTCTGTTTGTTTTGAGTGAGCCGCTTAGACCCGCCCCAACAACATTACTCAACCAATGGCATGAGTTGGGGTGAGGCTATCTCTTTGTTTGACCAATGGCAAACAAGGGGCATATTCAATTTATAAAGTTTAAATTTGCAATTTCGTTTGGTAGCACTAGTGATGCAGAAATTACATACTTCCGTTTTAAATCAGTAAAAATAAAAGTCAGTACCAAGAGAGTACTACTATGATGTACACACTTTTTCAAACTGCGGTAATGAGGATTTCATAATGACAATCTTTTTTCACGTTGAGAATGAGAATTAGGCTTAATTTTCTAAATGCAAAATATAATCTTTTTTTTTTTTTTTTTTGAGTAGAAAAGGGCAACTTTCCAAAATAGGACCCATTTTCATTTCGTGTTTCGTGAGAATCTCGCATTGGTTAATTGGTCAAAAAAAAAAAAGTTTTTTTTTTTATACACAGTAGTAGTATTTGTTGTTCTGCCTTTATTTTATGCTGATTTGAATAACAGTAATGAGAATGAGATTTGTTATTTATTTTTCACATTAAAGTGATAAAAATGTGGCTGGAAATGTTCTTAATTGTCACGAAAATAATATTACAATGCAAAAAGAATAATCAGAAAATTCCAAATAGTGGCACAGTAGAGAGTTAAATGACTAATCCTTTAAAATCCTAATCCAGGAGGGTCTTTCCCAGTAAAATCCTAACTCCACCCTTCTTGAGTACTTAAAGGTTTATTAATCAAACCCAATGCTATTACTCTTATGACCCTTACATTCTTAGACTTTATGGTGAACTGTGAATGCTCTGACACATCTCCACCATTAGAGTGCAGCGCTGCAACATCTTATCGAAGACCATTTGACCGGCTGAATCTATAACTCAGACAATGGGGTCCTGCGGGACCAAAGTCTGGTGATGTAACACAGCACACTAAGTAAAGACTATCTACCCTATGAAAATACATTTACTTGGTACCAAAGTACTCGTTCTGTGAAATACTGACAAATAGCTGAATACCTGTAGTATGTAGTTTCCTGGCTTAACATCTGTGATGTCAATCCACTGGCAGTCAATATCATGTCGGTACAAGTCCCAGCAGCCCACTGTGATGCCCTGCTCACCAAAGTTAGCACACTCATATCGCTTTGAAACACCTGCAGCAAGGGAGGTTATATCATATGGTAAATATGAACATTTTAAAACCTAAGGTATTGGATAACAACAGATGTGTCTTATGGTGATAGTTTTAAAACCAGAACGATAAGGGTGACAGAGAAGGTTAAAAGTAATATATAGGCATTACAACTGATGTATAAACAAATGTTAATGTCTGCTAAAACTAGTAGTCTAGGGACACCTAGTGGAATTTTGAATAACAGCCTTGAAAGCAAAAACACTATTTCGGTCATATTTCCCACCAAAATCAAAATAAAGAAATAAGAAATTATATTTTGTGTAAAGAAAATGAAGCCTATATGTGGGGCCATGAAAAGTTTTGGAATTGTGACATTATATTTTAACGATTAACAATATTTGGATTTGGGGATGAAATGTGACCTGGAATTGAGGTTAAAGCGAATGCATGCACAAATCAAAGATCAAAAGCTTGGTATCCATTATTTCAGCAACTAACCTTTGACCTCTGTCTTACCTTCATGGCAGCGTGTGTCCTCCAGGCAGAAGCTAGCTTTATGTCCATCAGCCACTTTAGTCCCATTTAGAGACAGCAGGTCATAATATGTGAATATGTCCATACTATGGTAGTGCCTGTATAAGAGGTTATACACACAGTCTGTCTTCTATGCCAAACACCTATCACATATTACTCAAAGAAGAAAAAGTGTATGGATTTAAATTTTAAAGTCAACAACCCCCTTCTATAATGGGACATATGTCAGACTGAATTAATTAATCAAAAACAACAAGACCAGAAATATATATTTTAAAAAAGTAAAAAGGGTCCATTTTGATTTCAAGTTGAATTTAAAATGTTTCAACCTACCAATATCTGACATTAAAAATGTCCACAATGACTAATTTTCAATTATCATTAATCCTAAATACTGCAACCTACAAATCTATCATTTTCATAGATGAAAACAGGCCGTCCAGAACAGAATCAGAGCTGTAGGGGTGAAGGATGGAACTGAACCCATGGTGTGGTGTCCAGCCACTGGTCTCAGTGCCACACCCTGTGTCCTTTCAGCCTGAGCACACAGCAGGTTTCCTCATCATCATACTGTCAGATACAAACATTGAGAAACCTGATGTCTGCCAGGAAGCTGCAGTGTAAATCCAGGGGCCTCAAAAAAGAGTTACTAAATACTATTAAGAGTGTACTTATAAATCAACTGGAAAATGAATGGTGAAGAGAGAATAAAATCCAAAGCCACTTAATATTAGGAAAAATAAATAGGAAGAATCATATTTAAAGCACTAAAGTCACTACACCAATGAAGGGCTGACTTACTTCATGTTTTTTCATTTATTTTTAATTTTTCATGAAACCTGTTAAGAAAATATCCTGGTCATATTTAAACCCAAATCAAGAAAAAATATACAAAACATATGTGAAATTATATTTTTCGTAATGAAAATTAAGCCTATATTTAGGACCATTGGGATTATTTGGATTGTGACATTATTTTCAGAACATTTAAACACATTTTACAACCCAGTTCTCATTACCGTAATGCATCCAGATGTTTCACTTTTACTATTCCTATTGTTTTCAGTGACG
This sequence comes from Myxocyprinus asiaticus, assembly GCF_019703515.2. Classification (NCBI taxonomy): domain Eukaryota; kingdom Metazoa; phylum Chordata; class Actinopteri; order Cypriniformes; family Catostomidae; genus Myxocyprinus; species Myxocyprinus asiaticus. The sequence goes on along the minus strand of NC_059365.1, from coordinate 40,619,420 downwards.
ATACTCAATCCTGTAACACCATGGGTGGGTGAGAAACAGATCAATATTTAAGTCCTTTTTTTTTTTTTTTTTTACTATAAATTCTCCTCCCTGCCCAGTAGTTGCCAATATGCACAAAGAATGAGAATCGCCAAAAACAAAAGAAGAAGGATGTGAAAAAGGACTTAAATATTGAACCGTTTCTCACCCACACCTATCATGTCGCTTCTAAATATATAGATTTAACCACTGCAGTCTTATGGATTACTTTTATGCTGCCTTTATGTGATTTTTGGACCTTTAAAGTTTTGGTCACCACTTGCATTGTATGGACCTACAGAGCTGAAATATTCTTCTAAAAATCATTGTTTGTGTTCAGCAGAAGAAAGAAAGTCATACACATCTGGGATGGCATGAAGGTGAATAAATGATGAGAGAATTTTCATTTTTGAGTGAATCTATTCCTTTAGTGGCCCTAAAAATAGGCTTCATTTTCTTTATGCAAAATGGATTTTCTTATTTGTTTGTTTTGGAGTAAAATTGTACAAGGACATTGTCTTGACAGGTTTTGTGAGAATCCCCCCATGGCAGTTTACATGGACTTGAAAATTCGGAATAATATCGGAATTTGGTCATATTCCGATTATGTATGCGTCATCTAAACATGTTAACCCGATTGTCGTAACCTGATCAAATCAATATTCTGTTTTTAGAAATCCAAATAAGACAACCGGAATATGCATATATTAATCTGAATTCTGTGTGATGTATTCAGAATATCCTCTCTAATGGAAAATTCAATTATACTGTATCTGTCCATATGAAATTAATTTTGAGTGCAATGAAACACAGGCATTTGAGAAAGGTCAAGCTAGCCAAGCAACACATTTTTGGAGTGAGAAAGAGACTAAAGGAATAATGAAACCAGAATATGGAACTCACATAGTGAATGAGATTCAGTGACGCTGCCAGACCCTCAAAAGAAAAACACAGAGTTCAGAGGTCTCTGTACAAAACAATCTCTCAGAGTCCTCGCCATGACCAATATTACTGTTAGTGAACATGCATATTTTTTATGGATTTTCCTGTCTGAGCTATGCTCTCCATACCATCATCTTACCAGTAGGCCAGATACATACTCTATGCATGTATGACCCGAATGCTTGGCCAGTGAATCACAATATATCCACTGCACATACTTACTGCTGAAGTAACAAACCTCAGTGCTGAAGGGATGATAGTAACATAAACATGTCAATTTTAACTAACCTAAAATGTATTTTTGAAATTGTTTGGATGTTAAAATACTTTCAACCTGGTCTCATAGAATCACATTACAGTACCTACATTTTTGCAAAATGATTTTTATGTGGCTTGTTCAATGTATTGTTCAAACACTAGAGGCACTACAACAACGACTTTTATTCCCTTTCACAAAAATCACAAGTAAAATGTCAGAACAGTAGTTCATAAACACTTTTCAGCCTTTACACAATGCTATGTTATGACACATAAATACTTTTACTATAGTGCATGACTTGTAAGGTGATAGATTTTTACGCTTGCATTACATAACAAACTACATTTACAAGCTGATTAAATTGCATGGTATCTCAACTGATAGATCGTTGCACTTGTGATGCAGGTACGAGTCTTGAAGAGTACGTGAGTCGACACAAGAGCTGTAAGTATCATACAAGCACCACAAAATGACGTGGTTGCTTGAGCAATTGCGTTTTTCATCTCACATTTTCTTTTTATGATGCTATCGGTTAGGTTTAAGGTAAGGAGGTATGTTGTGTTTATTTAAAACTCAATAGAGCATTAACTTCAAAAACCTCATCTGTTTGAGGGAACACTTAACTCGCTTTTAGTGCCACACAGTGGACATTTAACTTTAGAACTGCCATGATACATGTAGGAACCACATTTTGCAAAAACGTTGCTACAGTAACGTTATTTTCTTGAGGTAGGTCAAGCTGAAACCCTGTGGCTCTATGGCACTATCAAAATATTGCTCTGTTTGTTTTAGCATCCCAAAACAGCAACATTGTCTAAACCACTGGATTAAGTTTGGGCCTGGACTATATGTTTCACGAATGACAGAGTGGAGGAGTGTTCGGAACACCTGTTTGAAATCAATATATATATATATATATATATATATATATATATATATATATATATATATGTTTTTTTTTTGTTTTTTTTTTCATTTTTGTTTGGTGCCTCTAGTGGAAATATACAGTAGTTAATGTGAAAGTCAAAATTGACCATAGAAGAAGTCTGTTTATGGTAATTGCAGCTATGGCACCTCTTGCAGCAATGCTGAGAATTAGGGATGTGTATGGTAATTGTTTGTAGTATTCGGTTAACCATGAGGGTTCACAAACGGTTATTCTGTTATTTTTCAGCACTCAGGAATAAAGAACATTCCTTGCAATGGATATGTGTCAAACACATTTCAAAATAAAGTGCACAGTGAGCTATGAGCTTAAATAGCACAATACATAGAATCACTCACATTAAAGTCAAACAAAAATAATCAAACTGTCATTGCATCATAGCATTTTTAACCAACAGAAAATACATAAATTAAGTGCTAAACCTGATGAGCTCTGCTAGGGCAGGCTATTATTTTCGTGAGGCAGCGAGCACTAACATTGTCATGTGCATGAAGTTACACTGCTGCGGTTTATTGGCCTCTTAGGGGTGCGTTTAGGCGTTTAAATAGAAAAACATTGAAAAAACAGCGCACACGCGCTCAAAAACGTGTGAACAGCCACAAACCTGGCCCAAAACCCAGCAGTTTCTCAGGTCCCGTAGGGCTCGTGTCGGGTTGAAGACTTCTATTGCACATGTAGAATAATAAAAAAGTGATTTTGGTTTTCGAATACAGGCGCGTTGTACAGTAAACCAAATAACGACCACAAGTGCACATCCCTACTGAGAATATAAAGTATTCTTGTGTTGCAAATGAATGGCTTTATAATACATTTCAGAACGCAACAACACATGAGCATTTGCACTAGTGTACTTGAAAAAAACATTTGCTAGTGTACAAAAACATTTGCGCTAATGTACTAGAAAATAAAACAGAATGGTGTTTCCAAACTTCTTTGCCTTAAATACCCCCACAGCACCATCAGTAACACACAAGAACCCCTTCAGCAACACAAAACTAAAGATGTGTACCAAAGACTAAATATCATCATTTCATATTATCATAAATATAGATTTTTACCGATCAATCAGTATTGTTTTGATATATTGAAATCCAGGGGTGGTTCTTGGGTCAGTGGATATTCGGGGCTTAGCCCAGACCTCTGTGGATACAGTGCATCTGGAAAGTATTCACAGCGCTTCACTTTTTCCACATTTTGTTATGTTACAGCCTTATTCCAAAATGGATTAAATTCATTATTTTCCTCAAAATTCTACAAACAATACCCCATAATGACAACATGAAAGAAGTTTGTTTGAAATCTTTGCAAATGTATTAAAAATAAAAAACGAAAAAAAAAAAGAAAAGAAAAAAATCACATGTACATAAGTATTCACAGCCTTTGCTCAATACTTTGTTGAAGCACCTTTGGCACCAATTACAGCCTCAAGTCTTTTTGAGTATGATGCTACAAGCGTGGCACACCTATTTTTGGGCAGTTTCTCTCATTCTTCTTTGCAGGACCTCTCAAGCTCCATCAGGTTGGATGGGGAGCATCAGTGCACAGCCATTTTCAGATCACTCCAGAGATGTTCAATCGGGTTCAAGTCTGGGCTCTGGCTGGGCCACTCAAGGACATTCACAGAGATGTCCCGTAGCCACTCTTTTGTTATCTTGGCTGTGTGCTTAGGGTCGTTGTCCTGTTGGAAAATGAACCATCGCCCCAGTCTGAGGTCCAGAGCGCTCTGGAGTAGGTTTTCATCAAGGATGTCTCTGTACATTGCTGCATTCATCTTTCCCTCGATCCTGACTAGTCTCCCAGTTCCTGCCGCTGAAAAACATCCCCACAGCATGATGCTGCCACCACCATGCTTCACTGTAGGGATGGTTTTGGCCAGGTGATGAGCGGTGCCTGGTTTCCTCCAGACATGATGCTTGCCATTCAGGCCAAAGAGTTCAATCTTTGTTTCATCAGACCAGAGAATTTTGTTTCTCATGGTCTGAGAGTCCTTCAGGTGCCTTTTGGCAAACTCCAGGTGGGATGTCATGTGCCTTTTACTGAGGAGTGGCTTCCGTCTGGCCACTCTACCATACAGGCCTGATAGGTGGAGTGCTGCAGAGATGATTGTTCTTCTGGAAGGTTCTCCTCTCTCCACAGAGAAATGCTGGAGCTCTGTCAGAGTGACCATCGGGTACTTGGTCACCTCCCTGACTAAGGCCCTTGTCCCCCGATTGCTCAGTTTGGCCAGGCGGCCAGCTCTAGGAAGAGTCCTGGTGGTTCCAAACTTCTTCCATTTACAGATGAGGGAGGCCACTGTGCTCATTGGGACCTTCAATGCTGCAGAAAGTTTCCTGTACCCTTCCCCAGATCTGTGCCTCGATACAATCCTGTCTCAGAGGGCTACAGACAATTCCTTGGACTTCATGGCTTGGTTTGTGCTCTGACATGCACTGTTAACTGTGGGAGCTTATATAGACAGGTGTGTGCCTTTCCAAATCATGTCCAATCAACTGAATTTACCACAGGTGGGCTCCAATCAAGTTGTAGAAACATCTCAAGGATGATCAGTGGAAACAAGATGCACCTGAGCTCAATTTTGAGTGTCATGGCAAAGGCTGTGAATACTTATGTACATGTGATTTTTTTTGTTTTTTATTTTTAATAAATTTGGAAAGATTTCAAACAAACTTCTTTCATGTTGTCATTATGGGGTATTGTTTGTAGAATTTTGAGGAAAATAATTAATTTAATCCATTTTGGAATAAGGCTGTAACATAACAAAATGTGGAAAAAGTGAAGCGCTGTGAATACTTACCGGATGCACTGTACATATGGATATGTATGAAATATTGAAATACACTTTATAAAAAAAGTGTAAATGTTACATGGGGGGGGGGGGGGGGGGGCATTTATAAAGTAAATGTTATATCTATGTGATGTCATTTATAAAGTAAATCTTTAAATATTACTGAAACTAAACTAAAAAGTCTAATAGCTTTTGTCTCAGTAGATCTTGTTTTTGCACAAACATTAAACGGAACTAGTCAAATCAAACTTTTATTCTCAACACACAGTGAAAAGATATCAGTGTCAAACGTCTCATAGAATAAAAGATCATTATCGAGATTGTATGAATGGAGATTCTGATTAATTGTAAAATCAATATACATGTATTTACCCATTTCTATTATTTTAATTTGTAGCCATACATTGTGTTAGGTTCAACATAACAAAACGAAAATCAAGAGTTCATGGCAAATTTGCCTCAATTTTGCTGCAAATTCGCCACTGATCATTTTCATATACAAATGAGCTTTGCGGCAAACTTGCGGCAAATTGTCCATTGTTGCTAAAGGTTTGCCGGAGGTTCACCACTACTGGTGAAGAGTTGCAAAGTTCTGACAAACATATGCAGCAAATCAAAAGCTCATTTGCATGTGAAAATAAGGAGTGTTGCAAATTTGCCGCAAGTTTGCGGCTCGTTTTGATTTTTTTGTAAGGGAATGCTGTTCTTTTTGCGCACCCCCGATTGGGAATCACTGTTATAGGGCAGTGGTTATCAAACCGGTCCTGGAAGCCCCCCAGCACTGCACATTTTGCATGTTGCCCTTTTCTGACACACCCAATTTAAGTCTTGGAGTCCCCTTACGAAAATCAAGAGTTCATGGCAAATATGTCGCAAATTCGCCACTGGTAATTTTCACATGCAAGTTAGCTTTGCGGCAAACTTGCGGCAAATTGTCCATTGTTGCCACAAGTTTGCCGGAGGTTCACCACTACCAGCAAAGAGATGCAAACTTCTGGCAAACATTTGCGGCAAATCAAAAGCTCATTCACATTTGAAAATAACAAGCAGCAAATTAGCTAGTTTTTTTTTACTAATGAGCTAATGAGTTGAATCATGTGTGTTTGAGAAGACATCCAAAATATTTAGTGTTGAGGGGCCTACAGGACAGGTTTGAGAACCACTGTTATAGAGGATGTTTCGGGCCCAAAATGCATGCTCAACATGCAAGACAAGACACAGAGATGCTCAGCCTGAAAATCAGCCATAACGAGAGCACTGGTGTTTACCTATGGCATTCGTGCCACACCCAGGAGTGGCGGCCAAGACGTGGGTAGAAGTCAGCCCTGCCGATGTTGTGGATCTGGGAGGAGAAGCGCAGCAGGCGACGATGACCGTACGGCCAGTTGGCTTTAACAGCAGATTTGCCGAGACAATTCTCCTCCGCTGCGCAGTACAGCATGTGCAGAGGTCGGTCTTCAATGTAAACAGTCTGCTCCACCAATGGGGCATTCAAGACCAGGTCAGAAGCCGCTAGAGATTGTGGGAGGAGGAAAATGTACAATAAGACGACAATGAGACTCTCTGTGAACCCTTACAAAAAAACAAGAGTTCATGGCAAATTTGCTGAAAACTTGCTGCAAATTTGCCACTGATTATATTCACATGCAAATAAGCTTTGCGGCAAACTTGTGGCAAATTGTCAATTGTTGCTAAAGGTTTTCTGCAGGTTCACCACTACCAGTGAAGAGCTTAAAACTTCTGGCAAACATATGTGGTGAATCTAAAGCTCATTTGCATGGGAAAATAATGAGTGGCAAAAGAGTTTTTCAGAACTCTAGATTTTTTGTAAGGGCCAATGTTAATCTTGTCAGCGGAATTACTTACAAACACGCTCTTTGACAAGGGGTATTTTGTCAACGATAAAGAAAAGACGACTAAGACGCATTATGACAATGATTGAATGATTTGAATTAAAACATACTGTTGACAAAACTATGACGAGAACAAAATAATACTGCATGATATGTACAATGCACTAACAATATTTTTTAAGAACAATCAAGAATTTATTCAAATGTTGGAATTAAGCGTAAAATTACACCTTACTGTGCTGTTTCCATAAAAACATGTAATGCAATATCCAAAACGGTCTTCAACATGAAAAAATCTCTAAAGCATGAAGACTTTACAATGCATTAACTTCTAAAAGTAGCTAACACTGTACTTCATTATATGTGTATCTATGTTATTTTTGGCAACTAATATTTTATGCCATTTTAGTCAGAGTAAAATGGACTAAAATGAAATGTGATGTAATGAAATATTGACTAAAACCTGCAGCTTAATCTCTAACCACCTGCAGTCTATTCTTGATCAGGTGCTATATGTGCTGACTCAAAGAGAGTTTAGCCCAAGACAGAGCGCGTATTAAAATGAATGGGAGAAATTGGAACACCCAATATGGCGGATGTAGAAAAGGAAGTCTTGCCTTACAAGTAAAAGAGCCAATCACCTTTTAGATACAGACATCATCTGTCAGTTAACATGAGAACATGCATTAGCTTGACCAACCTGAGAAATAGCATTTTTCAGCATGATCTCAACTAAAGAAGCACAATTTATGATACCATTCTTGTCAGATTTTACTGCTAAATTTAAACATGTTATTTGATCGTAATCTTGGCAATCCATTTTGGAGATTTCTGTTTTTCCCCATTTAAGTAAATAAGAGCTGTACTTTTATGCCACTTTTATACCAGAAGTATTTCAAAGATGGCCGCTGAGGGCACTGACTTGCATTGAAAGGGTCTGTGGCTGACTAAGCACTGCTCTAGGCATGTTTTAAATTACCCTTTGCTAAGCTGCACCTTAAAAGTGTTTCTAACCAATCCAATTTTAGCAACTGTTGCTGATGTCCGCCATTTCTCTGACAAGTGTTTACTTTTTTCCAGTGAGAATTTATGAGAGTTGTGTGTGTTTTAGTAGTTTTATGCCAATTTTATAGAAATTATTCAAAGATTTATAAAAATAAAATAAAATGTTGTTGCCGGGTCACTTGTAATAGACATGAGGTACACTGAGTAGATACAAAAAGTGTTTTTTCTTTCTTTTTTTAACTCTTTAAAAAATCTTAAGAAGACCTATAGATATAAACATGTGCCATTCCTCATTTCCCAATGAACATATAACATCAGCAAGGACACCTACATTTGCTCCAAAGTAAATTAAAGCTAATAATTTAACGTCAATTCATTTATATATTAATTCATATCATAGTAAAGGCAATAGTAAATAAAAAGTTCACAGCATCATAGTGAGTGTGTTATGAGACGTTATGAGCAGTTCTGTTCACTTACACTAATGTTATCAGGTGTGTAACTGCCATCAAATGATGCTTTTCACTTTTTAAGTGACTGTGATAATTGTTTGCCTCAGTTCTGATTCACAGTCTCCACAGTTTTCAATCAAATTACTGTGTAATTAAAAATTTTCTTTTACAAAAAAATCAGATAAATATGCTTTAGAATGTCACTCTTCATTCTATCCTACGTAAGAATATTACCAATTTAGTTTATGGGAATATTTTACCAAAAACTGCACTGTCCACGGCAATCTCCCATTCATTCCTATAGGAAGTTCTGCAGAGCTTGTCAGAGCGAGCAACTGTAACCGAGGGGGGCGGAGCTTAGAGAAGGGTCAACTGCATTCAGCACAGATATTTTGGGCTGGTTTGTGCTATTACCTGATTTGCATAATTACATTAGTGTACCAGTTGCTTAAACAACGCAGACAGTGGGCTCTATTTTCGTGAGTGCACAAAGCGCAACGCGCAACAACCGTGCACAACTTCTTATCCAATTTTCATAAGAGCACTAATTCTAAGTGCAATTTGGGCATGGGTTGGAGTGTTTGCGCTACTGTGGGTGTAGGCAAGCAAACTGTGGGGGTATTGTATGTAAATGAAGTAGCGAAATTGCTATTTTCCTAAGAATTTGGTCGTTGCCCTAAGATGTTTCAATACCACCTCTTAACTCAGCGCAAAGTCCAAATTCAGTTCCTGCTATTGCAGTTTGGAGATTACACCTGCAGGTGGTAATAAAGTTCATGTCAACTTTCGGACATGTTGACATGTTCACTCGCTGTTGAAGCCGTTTGTTGAAACAAAAAAATATGAGATTTGTGTTAAACTTTCTAGAGGTCATGTTTTATTTTTCCAACGATTGTTATTATTTTTATTGTTATGTTTATATGTATTATTATTCTTGTATATTTAGAGGCCAAGCACCAAGGGTACAGTGGGACCTATTGTTTTCAAATCCACTGATTAAGCATGTCAGCTGATTGGCTGAGTGTTTTTATGCATTGGACTGTAGATCAACAGGCCCTGAGTTCAAATCCCACCTAAGCAAGTTTTGTTTGGATAGATTTTTTTTTTTTTTGTACTTGGCTTTTTGTATTTTGCTTACTGAATGGTTTCAGGGCTTGTCCCTAATTATTTCTGCTTGCAGGTATTCTTTTTATTCTCATTCTTTTTATTATTCTTAAGATATATATGTTTTGTTTAATATATATATATATATATATATATATATATATTGAATGCATTGTGGAATATTAAAAAAAAAAATTGTTAGCATCTTTATGTGCTAAGGATGCATTAAATGTTTCAAGACAGTGCCACCTATGGTTAAAAAACAAACAAACAAAAAAAAAAAAAAACAAACACTTGTGTGCTGACTCTAAAATCAGCATGTCTCTTTACCATGGCTAAGTTATGTCTGAGGCTGGGCTTCCCCCCAATCAAATGATGATTTGCATCTTTGTTGAAAAGTTACATGACTATAAAGTTGATCATGATAACAGCTGTGCTTGGCTGTGATTTATCTAAGCTTGGTATGTCCCTTTGTTGCCTAGCAAACTCATGGCTGTGTGGTGTAGTGGATAGTGCACTGAACTATGGAATAGAAAGTTGTGAATTCAAATCCATCCAGGGGAAATGTGATCTGTGTTTTCCCTGTGAGATCTTTGGGTTGTACTGTGGTTTCCATGTTGGTGCTTGGCCCTATAATTGCTGCTTGCACAGAAGGTTATATCCGTTAGTATTATTATTTGGGCCCAAGCACTGAAAGTGTGGAGACCCTATTGTTCTCCTAAGGATTATGAGAATGAGAATTAGCTTTATTGTATGCTTACACATACAAGGAATTTGTCTTGATGACAGAAGCTTCCAGTGCACAAACATTACAGACCCCACAATAATACAACAACAAGACAGAGATAATAAAAAATAGAAGAAAAATAAAAAGCGAATAGATAATATAAGTATATATAGAAACAGACAATAAGACTATATATATATATATATATATATATATATATATATATATATATATATATATATACACGTATGTACAAATACAAATCTGTTATAGACAGATAGTGCAATGCAATGTTATGGCAGAAGAGTTAGGAGATGTTGGATAAATATAAATAGACTAATCTGTGTATTGCACATAATTATTGCTCAATGGGGCAGTTTTAATTGTTCGTGAGATGGATAGCCTGAGGGAAAAAACTGTTCTTGTGCCTGACGGTTCTGGTGCTCAGTGCTCTGTAGTGCCGGCCAGAAGGCAACCGTTCAAAAATGTAGTGGGCTGGGTGAGTGGGATCCAGAGTGATTTTTCCAGCCCTTTTCCTCATTCTGGAAGTGTACAGTTCTTGAAGGGAGGGCAGAGGGCAATCAATAATCCACTCAGCACACTGCTCCAGTGATCTGTTGAAGATCTGTGTGAAGATTGGTGCCAGCTGGTCAGCACAGGATTTTAGACAAGTGGGTGAAACACAGTCTGGGCCCTGTGCTTTCGTTATCTTTTGTTTCCAGAAGTCCCAGTACACATCCTCTTGACAGATCTTAAGTGCAGGTTGAGTAGCGGGAGGGGGGAGGAGGGTGGTTACAGGAGGTGTTAATGTTTGTGTGAGGTGAAGGCCAGAGTGGGTGTAGGGCATGTTGGGCCTCATGTATTCAGATAGAAGACAAAGGCAGGCCTAACACAGTCGTAAAAACCTAACTCAAGCCCCCACATTCCAAATTATACTGATAAAAATCGCACCAAAATCAAACAAAGGGAGTTCAAAACAGACTACAAATCCCATGAAGCCTTGCTCACTAAAGGATCGAACTCTCAACTCCTATTGGATGAGGCACACAACAGAACGTCCCTCAAACATGACATCATCAGGAGTTGAAATACCTCTGAAATGCTTCCAGGATTTGCTTCCAGCAACTTTGTTTGTCCTGTATAGACGCAGCTCATCGCTGCTCTCAGGTGCAACCTCGTGGCACAAGGAAGTAATGTCCGACTTGAAACTGTAGCCATACAATCTCCATCTCGCTGGATGAGTTGAGATTACTCTGTGTTCCACCGAACACTCTAACGGATCTGAAGGAGACCGCCGAGCAATCTGCATCTTCATCCGTTTGCTTACAGAAGTGAAGAGATTAAAGATTTCTCTTCCAACTTCAATCAAGTTGACATTTCTGAGTTCTCCGCCAGCCCGCCGAGAATCAACAGCTGTACCGCCCACTGACAGAGCGAGGAAACGGCATCCTGTCATCACCCGAGCCTCAAGGAACCGGATCAGAGTTAAAGGACGGAGGAAAACACATTCTACCTGTGTCCTCATGCGATTCAAGTAAGAGGTTTACGTCTGGGCAGAGATAGAATATTATAGTGTGTTATTCTTGTGTTTCAAGGTTTTTGCTTGTACAGTTTACGGACCGCCATGTCTGCTCATTATTAATACTCAGGGTATTAATTATCACGAATTTGTTTTGCTGTATTGTGGTCCAACCAAATTGGACTGTTGTGCAATTTCGCCATCGCGGGTGAGACAGGTAAACTGAGTTCATCCATTAAAGAGTCAAAGTACGCGGGACTGTTTACGAGCCGTCCACCGTGTCTCTGAGCGATGAACTAACAGCTGCTTTCTCTCCCACGATCGCGAAATTGGCTTTAGGGCTGTCACTTCTCTCTCTCTCTCGTACTAACCACACACACACACACGCACGCATGTGACCCCTCACAAACATTCTGGCACACATTTTTGGCTCCTAGATAGCTTAATGCTAAAGCCCACCTTTGTCCCTAAGCTATCGTACAAGCGGATACACACGGTAACTGGTAGACCCCATTGACTGGTTTCTTGCCGCCCCCATTCGCGGTCATATTCCCTTCCCGAAATTCTCGCGTGACATACTCTCCACGAGAGTCACGTCCGCCATTTTGTGCGCGTCCCTCCTTACACACACACACACACTGTCACACACACACTTTCACACACACACCTTATGTGTTATAGGATTATTTTTATTTCCATATCTAATCATATCACTGTTTAGTTTGTAGTTGTAAGTTGGAAGTTTATTGACTGCATTGTATTAATTATTAATTGATATTACTGCATAAATAAACTTTGTTTATATTACAAAGAGAAGTGTTTTGGTTTGTTTTGCATACGCCTGTGTCATGCTGACGGGATGTCAGTGCTCGGATTCAAACCTTCATTCATTGTTTTTTTCCCAAAAATCTATATTCTTCGGATGTCGATTTTCCTAAGAAAACAATCTAATATTGAGACTGTTATACTATCTGGTTATTAGTCCCTGATTCCAGGGTGGTGCCCCGTCAATGTTAATCCTTATTAATATTCTATTGATTTTTGATAATTGATAATTATCTTTGATGATTGTTGAATTTGAATGATCAATAAGCTAGTGTTAATTTTAATTAATGTTTCATTGATGTTAACAATTAACGATTATCTTTGATAATTGTTGATTTAAAGGATAAAAAAAAACTAACATTGATTCTCATCAATGTTCTATTGATTTTAATAATTAATAATTATCTTTGATAATTATTAATTATTGCTAATAACCAAACTTGCTCCTAAACGTAGCACACTACATTTACTGGAGCCCCATATGAGGTTTTAATGAGTTAGATTCAATTAATTAATTTAAATATGAATTAATAACTAAAGAAATAATTATTCATTATTTCTGATAGTAACACTGATCTAAACAACCAGTAAAGTGTGAGACTGGGTTTTTCAATTCTACAGTAAAACACATTCAGGTCATCAGCCAGTTGTTGATTCTCTACAGTGTTGGGGAATGGTGTCTAGTAGTTAGTAATGTTTTTCAGGTCTCTCCACAGTGATACAGGGTCGTTAGCTGAAAACTTGTTTTCCAGCTTTTCATAGTAGTCAACTTTTTCATAGAAGTCAGTGTGTTTCTGGCCTGATTTTACAAGATTTTATGTGCTCTTCTGTAAGCATCATCTTTGGCCTGACGAAGTTGCCTGAGTTTTGCTGTAAACCATGTCACTGTTGAACGTTAAATAAGTCCTAGTAAGAATGCACATATCCTCACAGAAACTGATATATGATGTCACAGTACCTGTGAGCTTGTCCAGATTGGTGTCTGCAGCTTCAAAAACACTCCAATCAGTGCAGTCAAAGCAGGCTTGTAGTTCCAGCTCTACTTCATTGGTCCATCTATTTACAGTCCTTACTACAGGTTTAACTGATTTAAGTTTCTTCCTGTAGGTTGTAAGAAGATGAACCAGACAGTGATCAGAGAGCTCCAAAGCTGCTCTAGGGACACAGCGATATGCATCCTTTAATGTTGTGTAGCAGTGATCCAGTATATTTCAGTCTCTGGTGGGACATGTAATGTGCTGTCTGTATTTTGGCAGTTCACGGGTGAGGTTGGCTCTGTTAAAATCCCCAAAAATAATAATAAGTGAGTCCGGGTATTGTTGTTCCATGTCTGTGATCTGATCAGCCAGTTGATTCATCGCTGCTCTCACACACACTTGTGGAGGAATGTAAACACTCACCAGAATAAACAAGGAAAACTCCCGTGGCAAGTAGAAAGGCTTACAGTAGATAAAGAGCGCTTCCAAATTAGGACAGCACATCTTCTTTAACATTGTTACATCTGTACACCAACTTTCATTTATGTAAAAGCATGTTCCATCGCCTCTCATTTTCCCCGTTAACTCTGCAGTGCGATATACTCTGAACAGCTGGACGTTTTTCTCAGCCAGGTTTTTGTGAAGCACAAGGCTGCAGTGTTTGAAAAGTCCTTGTTTGTATGGGTGAGGAGATGTAGTTTGTCCATTTTGTTAGGAAGAGAGCAGAGATTCGCTAGATGAATACTTGGCAGTGCTGTACTGACGGAGCTTGAACAGCGCGCCGGTTCGCTTCCCTTGCTTGTGCTAAAATGTCCAGTAAAACATCCAAATAGTCAAAAACCGGGGAAAGATTGTCTGGTATGTACTGCCGAATGTTCAGCAGTTTGTCCCTGGTAAAACTAATTGGAAAAAAATTACTTGACACAGGACAAACAAACAAAAAAAAAAAAAACAACAAAAGAAACGGAGAGCTCCACACCGAGGCTGCCATCCACAGCACCATCTTGTAGACATAAAAAAAATAAAAATAAAAAAAAGGGCCCAAGCACTGAAAGTGCAGAGACCCTATTGTTCTTCTTAGGATTATAATTGTTACTATTATTAGGACCCAAGCACTGAAAGTGCGGAGGCCCTATTGTTCTTCTAAAGAGTATTATTATTATTATTATTATTATTAGGGCCCAGGCACTGAAAGTGCGGAGGCTCTATTGTTCTTCTAAGGATTATAGGAATGTAGGAAAGCAGTGCGTAAATGGAAAAAATACAGGCTTCAAGTGTCTTATGAAATCCTTAAGAATTGTCTATCTGCATACCAGCACTCTGTAAAAGTTGCAAAAAACATATCTTTCTGATATAATCTCTAAAAGACCTCATAATCCAAAAATTCTGTTTAACATGATAAATACAGTGCTCACTCCCACTGCCACCTCTTGTCTTGATGCAACACCTGAGATTTGTGTAGCATTTTTAGATTTCTTTATTGGTAACGTTGATGCTTTACAATATTGCATTACCACTAGTAGTCATGACCCCTCTGAACCAGCCATTTTTTCTGTATGGTTTGAGCGGTTTAAAAGTATATCTCTCACTGAGTTGATAGATATGGTCCAAATGATAAAGCCTACCACCTCTTCTGTTGATGTTATTCCTGCTCGGCTCCTCAGTGAGGTGCTGGACACTGCTGGTTCTAGTGTGTTGACTATTATGAATAGCTCCTATATAATATAATGGCATTGTTCCATCCTGCTTTAAGCAAGCAGTGATCCAGCACTTCTTAAGAAGCCAAACTTGGATCCTACCAACCTTAATAAATTCTGGCCTATTTCTAAACTGCCATTTTTATCAAAAATCCTGGAGAAAAAAAGTTTTTTCTCGGCTCCCTTCATTCCTATATGAAAACAACATTTAAATAAATTTCAGTCTTGTTTTAGAGCTCGTCACAGCACAGAGTCTGCACTACTCAAGGTGATGAATGATTTACTGCTCACTTTGGATACTGGTAGACCTGCAATTTTAATGTTGCTTGATCTTTGTGCTGCTTTCGATACAGTTGATCATACTATTCTCCTAGACCGTCTTAGGTGTGAAGTTGGTATTAAAGGCACATCCTTAGATTGGTTTACATTTTACCTTTTAGATAGAACTCTGAGTGTTAGGATTGGGAATTCCTCCTCTCCTTCTGCACCTTTCAATTGTGAGGTACCTCAAGGTTCCATTTTAGGCCCGATTTGATTTTTTTTATATATGCTTCCCCTGGGTACAATTTTTAGGAAATATAACATTTCATATAATGGTTATGCCGATGATATACAGCTGTATGTCCCACTTAGTTCTGATGATTCATATTCCGACATTTTTAAATGCTTTGAGGATACTAAATGTTGGACAGCAAGAAACGTTCTCCAGCTAAATGAGAGCAAGACTGAAATTGTTGTGTTTGGCCTACCTTGTGCTGTCTCTGATATCACTAGCAATCTAGTGACCCTGTCATTAAATGTTCACCCCTTTGATAAAAACTTGGGAGTGATCTTTGACACGGCTTTAAATTTTGAAAAACAAATAAGTGCTGTGGTGAAGGGCAGCTTTTTCCAGCTCAGGTTTATTGCTAAATTAAAACCATTGCTCTCATTTAGGGATTTGGAGATAGTTATTCATGCCTTCATCTCATCCAGACTTGACTATTGTAATGCACTGTACATGGGTCTTAGTCATTCATCTCTTTATCACTTGCAGTTAGTCCAAAATGCAGCTGCTAGGTTGCTGACTGGAACAAGGAAGAGGGAAAGTATTTCACCTTTTCTAGCACCTCTTCACTGGTTACCAGTCCAATACAGGATTCATTTTAAGATTTTGTTATTTATTTTTAAAGCTATTAATGGTTTAGCCCCATCTTATCTCTCAGAACTCCTTAGTCATCAACAATCCTTCAGGACTCTCAGATCCACTTCTCCTGCATACACCACGCTCACGCTTGAAGTTTAAAGGGGATCGTGCCTTCTCCGTAGTCAGCCCTAGACTATATTCTTTGGCTTTTGTATGAATGTATATTGTATTGTTTATTGTTTTTAATGTCAATCTTGCTTTTTAATTTCCCCTTAATTCATTGTTTTATTTGCTCATGTACAGCACTTTGGTATACACTATACACTGTTTTAAAATGTGCTCCATAAATAAACTGACCTTGACCTTGATTATTAGGGCCCAAGCCCTGAAAGTGCGGAGACCCTATTGTTCTTCTAAGGATTATAATTATTATTATTAGGGCCCAAGCACTAAAGTGCGGAGACCCTATTGTTCTTCTAAGGATTATAATTATTATTATTAGGGCCCAAGCAGTAAATGTGCAGAGGGCCTATTGTTCTTCTAAGGATTATTATTAGGGCCCAAGCACTGAAAGTGCGGAGGTCCTATTGTTCTTCTAAGGATTATTAGGGCCCAAGCACTGAATGTCTGGAGGCCCTATTGTTCTTCTAAGGATTATTATTAGGGCCCAAGCACTGAAAGTGCGGAGGTCCTATTGTTCTTCTAAGGATTATTAGGGCCCAAGCACTGAAAGTGCAGAGACCCTATTGTTCTTCTAAGGATTATTTTTCTTCTTCTTCTTTTCAAAGTTTTCAGTACTTTTGGGGTACTTGACATGTGTGAAAACTCTTGAAAGTTTTCACACACATCAGAGTCGTCGGCCTTTAGGGTTAGGCAAAGTTGCAGGGGAGGGTGTGCAGGTGGGGCTCCCTAGAACCACCTAGAAGATGTGCATGTTTGGGGGGCTCTGTAGCACATCCCTATTGAGCTACAGTCACCAAACTTTGTACACATAGATCTCATCAAGCCGGACAGCTTTCATGCTGACAGTCATAATCTCTGCCCAACAGGAAGTGGGCCATTTTGGATTGTTCGAAAAATGCATGCTCAGGAATTTGAAATACTCAAATGTGGGTGACGTCATGCCAAAACACTGACGATGCAAAATTGCGAACTGATTTTTTGATATATAAAACAGTGCTGCATGGCGACGCGATAAACTAACATCAAAACATGGGAAAAAGGAAGTGTCTCATATCTTCTGCATGCATTGTGTGATTTACATCAAAACTGAGCCAAATGTTTGGCCTTGCAGGCTCATCACATTGATGTGGCTATTGTGGGTCATGGTCATAGCATAACTGGCAGAAGAAAGTGTGGCACTTTTAACAGACTTTGAAATATCCCTCTTATGTTTACCTGAATTGCTTCAATTCTTTTTAGAATAATGTCAAGACATGCAGATTTAAAATTCTGAAGGGATTCTTCATATCTTAAACAGTGTTGCCATGGCAACGCATTAAATGTCATTATTCCTTTTTATGTATATTCACATGTTTTTGAGGTACTTGGCATGCTTGAATTTTCATGATATTTTGCACACACATCAGAGTTGCCTGGGCAAAAGTTAACACATGGGCATGGCTGGGGAGCTCTGTAGTGCCACCTTTTCACAAAAGTGGTGGGGTCAGTTTCTTCTATGGTCACCAAACCTGCTACATGTATTGTTCTCATCAAGCTGAACAACTTACAAAATTACAGTTATTAGCTCAACCCAACAGGAAGTCGGCCATTTTAGATTGAATGTGCATTTTTTGAAAATTGCAGGCCCTGAACTTTTGAATACTCCACCTAGGGGATTCATGTGACTGCCACCAAACTTAGGCAATATTATGCCAAGACATTGAAGATGCTAAATTGTGAATGGATTTTTGATATTTTGAACGGTATTGCCATGGTGATGCAATAAATGAAGGGCAAAAATGTGAAACAGGAAGTTCCTTATAACTTCTGTGTGCATTGCATGATTTTGATGAAAATTAAGCCGTATGTTTGGCAATGGGGGCTGATCACATTTATGTGGCTATTATGGGTCACGGTCATAGTGCCACCAACTGGCAGCAGGAAGTAAAGCAATTTTAACAGTCTTTGAAATAGCTCTCTTATGTTTACATGAATTGCTTCAAAATTCTTTAGAATAATGTCAAGACACTGCTGATGTAAAATTGTAAAGGGATATTTGATATCTTAAACACTGCTGCCATGGCAGTTTATTGTCCAAGTGAAAGTAGTTTTTAAAGTGAAATAAAAAAGCTAAAGAAGTTTAAGTTTATTGTAATGAAAATATAATGCACAAACTTTTTATTTTTTATATAAATAAATATAACAAAAATATAAAATGAAATGTAAAAAATACTAGAAAATCAAAGCAAATGTCTAACCCAGTTCTGAGTGGAATTTGATCAGACGCAGTACCAGAAATGTCCAATAGAAGACAGCCAAGCTCCATTGTTGAGTGACTCCCAAATAGCACGATGATGTACTGGATTAGATCCAGTATGTACTGGATGTTGTAACGCATACGCTGGAGTGGATTTTGGTGACGTCATGATTATTTGAACATGCATGCGCTAACTCAATCGCACCAATGAACTGTTATTGTATGTGTTTTGAGCGCTCATGTTGTCTTTGTTTGGTAAAATTTTCATTGTTTATGTCTGGACTAATGAAATATATATATATATATTTGTTATGGATGTTAGAATACAATGCGCAAATTAGATCGTTAATATTTCATGATATATGCATGCTCAATGTTTGTGTTTGTTGCAGAGCTTCAGTTATTTTTTATCATGTGATCTTAGGTTTAAAAGCTAAATGTATTTTGTGATTAGTATAAATTCATAAGCAATTAGTAGATTTAATGTGTGTAAAATGCTTTGTCATTTTAACGTGCTTAGTGGTGTATAAATAGCCAGTATGAAACAATCATCTTTAAAACAAGCTAAGGGATGTTACCATTTTATATGCATTCAATGTTAACATGTTTTCAAATAAATCCATATTTGTTTATTTGATTTGAGTCATATTAATTTACTGTTGAGTAGAAGCAAAAATGAGTCAACTATATGTGTTTTTCATTCACGTTCATGACTTTACCAAAATCCACTTAGAGGCATGCGTGTTACAACATCCAGTACGTAGTGGATTTAATCCAGTATGTCATCGTGCTACAGGCTGCAGTGAGGACAGACTCAATAGGCTCATTTGAGATGAGCAAATTCTGTGCAGAACTGATCACCGGTGATCACCGGCAGGTGCATGCCGGTTAGAAATCTGTCCGACTTGCTGTGATGTCATGAAGACATATGTTAAAAAATGTCCCGCGAGAGTGAGGCAGCGCAGTTGTTTTTTCCGAGCTGTGCGAACTGCAAGCATGATGGGAAATGACTTGCTGACAACACATTGTAATACTCATTGGCTTAAACAACCATAAAGTTTCATTATCTTCTAAAATGTTAGATTTTTATGACAGTGCAATCTTTGTATGGGATATTTGATAGGTATCATATTTCTGAAATATCTAAAATACGTGTCTTAATTAAACTAAAAATGGTAGGGAAGACACGTCTTAAGGGGGAATTAAATAACAGGTATATTGACTGTCTTGTTCATCATATTTATTTTCATTTAAAGCAACAGAATTGAAATTGTATCCACTTTATCAACAACAAAGCACATAAACTTGAATCACGCAATATCTGCCTTTGATCTCGTAGCGGCTGATCCACTACGAGAAGTGAGAACTGTCCAATTTGACAGCTCTTATTTCACTCCTCCCCTGATTGCAGCTGTCTACTCTCGTCTACTTTCAAGGCGAGGCATTTGACATCTCAAACGAGCCTATTACAAAATGTGCATTGGATATTTGCCTAGAACAATCCGGCCAATAGATCTCTAGTAACGGTTTGACTGGCAGGTCATATAGGCAATAGATGAAATTACTGTTTACAAACAAACGCTTCACGCTGCCCCTTCCGGGTTCTTTTGGTTGCCCAGAAAAGTACTGCTGTCTATGAGCGCTTTGCCCAAATTGCGCTGAAACTGTCCAAAAAGTGCTGTTTGTGGGGTTGAAACACCCCGTTTCCCACAGATTACTGGAGATTAGGGCTTCTTTAAATAAAACAGATGTTTTTAATTTCCAAAGTGCTGTCGCTGTAACAGATATGAGGTCAAATATGATCTAACGATGATCAAGACCACCATATATGACATAATGGGAGGAACGGGACCCGTCTTCACCACCGCCACGCATGGACTACTGTTTCAGAAAGGATCAATAAAAATAATGTCATACTGCAAAAATAATGTCTTAGCATATATTTTGAATGCAGTAAATAATATTGTTCAGTCAAAATGGCTGTTAAGTTTTGATATGGAATATGATCATATTAAAGTAAAATATTATTATTTGTTGTATGTGGGTTAATAATTTAAGCAGTTAAGACACATATTGTATGTCTGATGGTAGTTTTCATTTCTAAGTACCCAAATTCTTAGGCTTTAGAAGTGTGTTAAACGCGTAAGGATGTGTATTCATCAACCAGTTACATGTCCGACATAATCATACAGGCTCAAGTTTAAACTTGTTTGCTGATATTTCAGAAAAGATCCCACATACTTTCTTCACTGTAAACCATAGATATTCCTTTATAATAACATTTTATTAATATTAAAATACATTATTACATTCTGTAAAGCTTAAAAGATTATTCAAACTGCAGCACTGCCTATTTCCACCATTGAAAACTGCTGCTCGAAACAACCCGGAAGCATGGTTTCCTGCGGTGTGACGTCAGAGTAATTTTATCATGTGAGGTTTCCATGGTTGCATGGGCTGGCCTTTCTCAGTTTAGAAAGCGACATTAACCACATGATCATTTCGAGCGATCCAGAGAAATTATCTTGTATAATATATGGCAGAAAATATATAATATGTTTGTTGAAAATGAAAATAGTTGCTGGCTCCAACTGCTTACAGCACTTGCATTGTAACAAGTTATTATAATATTTCTAATCTTGTAAACGTCTTATATTATATTGTGCAATAAAATGTTGTCACTTTACATGTGGTTTGAGAGGTGTTTCTAACATTAGCTTTGTTTAGATCCCAAACTTTATATCTTACTGTCTCAACTTTATAGCATTTTATGAAAAAAAAAAAAAAAAAAGACTTAGAAAAAGCTTTCATATAATTGATCTTTTTGTATTATTGTTCTCAAATTCATATTGTGTTTTTATGCCAATTCCTGCCTAGTTTACTCAGATAATTGTGCATATGTGGTCTTTTGGGAATCGTTAGGCTCATTTGAGATGTTAAATGTCTCGCCTTGAAAGTAGACGAAAGCATGAAAATAAATATGATGAACAAAACACTCAATGTTATTAATTCCCCACATTTGACATGTCTTTCCATACATTTTTATTTTAATAAAGACATGTATTTTAGATATTTCAGAAATATGATACGAATCACATATCCCATACAGAGATTGCACTGTCAGAGTCCTGGGAATATTCACATATAATTTATACACATAAAAACATGATATTAGAGATAAAAAATCAAACATTTTAAAAGAGAACCAAACACCAAGGTTGTTTAAGCCAGTGAGCATTAAGCTTTGCCATCAGCAAGTCATTTCCCATCGTGCTTGCAGTTTGCCCAGCTAGGAAAATCAACTGCGCTGCCTGCCTGCTACAACTGCGTCCGCCTTGCTCTCGCGGGAGTACTTTTGACATATGTGGTCATGATATCACAGCAAGTTGGACAGATTTCTAACCGGCATGCACCTTTCGGTGATCACCGGTGATCGGTTCTGCACAGAACTTGCTCATCTCAAACGAGCCTAATGAAATGCATGCTGTTTTTTCTTCAATCATTGGACTGGATCATAAGCAGAGAATGTGAAACATAAGTAGCCTACTGTCACTCACAAGTCGCATGTTTTAAAAATGCACTCTTTTAACAATTTAAAATATGTTTTCACTCGAATGTTCTAATTGCAAAATAGACTGCAGAAGATGAAAGTTGAGTTTTTAAATTTAATTTGATACCAAGTATGTGAACACTGATGATGTTTTTGATATAAAACCAAGCATTTGTTTTTTAGCCACACTCAAATGGCCCACCTGTTGGCCAGTGACAGTTAACAGGTTTAAAATGGCCATGTAAGACGGCCTCTGTAGCACCCCCTTTTTCACCTACAGTCACCAAAATTGGTACGTATATATGTAGTTCTCATCAAGCCGGAGAACTTTCATAATAATAGTCATTAGGTCAGCCCAACAGGAAGTTGGCCATTTTGGATTTTTTAATATTGCAGTCTCTGAACTTTTAAATACTCCTCCTAGGGGATTCATGAGACTGTCACCACCTTTAGACAGGATTATGCCAAGACATTGAAGATACTAAATTGTGAACAGATTTTGTATATATATCGAATGGTGTTGTCATGGCGAGGCATTAAATTAATGGTGAAAATGGGAAACAGGAAGTGTCTTGTATCTTCTGTGTGCAATGTGTGATGTAGATCAAAATTGAGATGTATGTTTAGTTTTGGGGGCTAAACACATGGATGTGACTATTTTGGGACACGGCTATAGAGACTTTAAAATAGTACTCTTATATTTACCCAAATTGCTTTACAATTGTTTAGAATAATGTTAAATGCCAAATGCATGGGTCCATTTCCACCCGGTGGCTTTCGGAAAACAATGCAAGGTGGACACATGCATTTAGCATTTAACATTAGCATATCTTCTGCGTGCATTGTGTGATTTAGATCAAAATTGAGCTGCATGTTTGGTAATTGGAGCTGATCAGAAGGATGTGGCTATTGTGGGTCACAGTCATAGCGCCATCAACTGGCAGCAGAAAGTGTGGCACTTAAAACAGACTTTGAAATAGTCCTCTTACATTTACCCAATTCGCTTCAAAATTGTTTACAATAATGTCAAGACACTGCTGATGGAAAATTGTGATGGGATCTTTGATATATTTAATAGTGTTGTCATGGCAATGGATTAAAGTACATAGTGTTGTAGTCAAACTGGAATGGTGGCATATACATATCTATTACGCATTGTATGATTGGTCAAAGTTTACATGAATGTTGAGTTGTTGCGGTGTCCATCATGCATTGTTTACGAAAGCCAACGGGTGGAAATGGACCCATGGTGCTTGGGTCCGTCATCGCTGCTTGCAGCTATATTTATTATTATACTTTTTTTTTCAATGTTTCGGGGGCTTTTGGGGCACTTAACATGCTCAAAAGCTCATTACATTTTGAACACACTTCAGAATCGTCGGCCATTAGGGCTTGGCAAAAGTTCATGCATTGGTGTGTAGAGGGGGCTCTGTAGTGCCACTTAGAAGATGGGAACATTCGGGGGCTCTGTAGCACATCCCTTTTGAGCTACAGCCACGAAACTTTGTACATATATAGATCTCATCAAGCTGGACAACTTTCACGCAGCCACTCAACAGGATGTCGGCCATGTTGGATTGATTGTGCATTTTTTGAAAATTGCAGGCCCTGATTTTTGATATATCAAATGGTGTTGCCATGGTGAGGCAATAAATTCATGGAAAAAGTGGGAAACAGGAAGTGTCCCATATTTTCTGCATGCATTGTGTGATTTAAATCATATTGGTGCTGTCTGTTTGTTCATTGGGGCTGATCGCATGGATGTGGCTATTGTGAGTCACAGCCTTAATGCCACCAACTGGCAACAGGAAGTATGACACTTTGTGTAAGGGGGGGCTCTGTAGCACCCCCATTTTCACCTACAGTCACCAAAATTGGTACATATATAGAGCTCATCAAGCCAGACAACTTTCACACTGACAGTCATAAGTTCCACCCATCAGGAAGTCGGCCATTTTGGATTGTTTGATAAATGTATGCTTTGGAATTTGAAATACTCCTCCTAGGGGATTCATGTTACAGGTAGCAAATGTGGGCGACATCATGCCAAGACATTGATGATGCTAAATTGTGAACAGATTTTTGATATATCGAATGATTTTGCCATGGCGACGTGATAAAGTAACATAAAAAAAGTGAAACAGGAAGTGTCTCCTATCTTCTACATGCATTGCGTGAGGTACATCAAAATTGAACCGTATGTTTGGCCTTGCGGGCTGATCACATTAATGTGGCTATTGTGGGTCACGGTTGTAGTGCCACCAACTGGCGAAAGGAAGTGTAGCACTTCTAACAGACTTTGAAATATCCCTCTTATGTTAACCTGAATTGCTTCAAGTTTTTTTTAGAATAATGTCAAGACAGTGCAGATTTAATATTCTGAAGGGATTCTTGATATTTTAAAGTGTTGCCATGGCAACGCATTAAATGTCATTATTCCTTTTTATGTATAATCACATGTTTTTGTGGTACTTGGCATGCTTGAATTTTCATGATATTTTGCACACACATCAGAGTTGTCAGCCATTAGGCTTGGGCAAAAGTTAACACATGCACGTGGCCTGGGAGCTCTGTAGCGCCACCTTTTGACAAAAGTGGTGGGGACAGTTTGTTATTATTCTCATCAAGCCGGACAACTTTCAAAATTACAGTCATTATTAGCTACACCCAACAGGAAGTTGGCCATTTTGGATTGAATGTGCATTTTTTTTTTAATTGCAGGCCCTAAACTTTTGAATACTCCTCCTAGGGGATTCATGTGATTGTCACCAAATTTAGGAAATATCTGAAGAATCAGAATCAATATCAGAATCAGAATCAGCATTATTGCCAAGTATGCTTATACATACAAGGAATTTGTCTTGATGACATGAGCTTCCAGTGTACAACAATAAAAAAACAATACAAAAACAGCAGCAAGACATAGATAATAATACAAAATAAAAAATGAAAAATAATTATACACATACGTACAGACACACACATACATACATACACACATACACATGGGTAGTGCAAATCTAATACAATCTGTTATTGTAGGGCTTTACTGGTTGTTTAGATCAGTGTTACTATAAGAAATAATTAACAATTATTTATTTAGTTATTAATTAATATTTAAATTAATTAATTGAATCTAACTCATTAAAACCTCATATGGGGCTCCAGTAAATGTAGTGCACTACGTTTAGGAGCAGGTTGAGTTATTAGCAATAATAAATAATTATCAAAGATAATTATTAATTATTAAAATCAATAGAATATTGATGAGAATCAATGCTAGCTTTTTCTAATCCTTTAAATCAACAATTATCAAAGATAATCGTCAATTGTTAACATCGATGAAACATTAATTACAATTAATGCTAGCTTATTGATCATTCAAATTCAACAATCATCAAAGAAAATTATCAATTATCAAAAATCAATAGAATATTAATAAGAATTAACATTGACGGGGCACCACCCGGGAATCAGGGACTAATAACCAGATAGTATAACAGTCTCAATATTAGATTATTTTCTTAGGAAAATCGACATCCGAAGAATATCGATTTTCGGGAAAAAAACAATGAACGAAGGCTTGAATCCGAGCACTGACATCCCGTCAGCATGACACAGGTGTATGCAAAACAAACCAAAACACTTCTCTTTATAATATAACAAGTTTATTTATGCAGTAATATCAATTAATAATTAATACAATGCAGTCAATAAACTTCCGACTTACAACTACAAACTAAACAGTGATCTGATTAGATATGGAAATCAAAATAATCCTATAACACATGAGGGTGTGTATGTGTGTGTGTGTGTGTGTGTGTGTGTAAGGAGGGACATGCACAAAATGGCGGACGTGACTCTCGTGGAGAGTATGTCATGCGAGACTTCCGGCCAGAGAATATGGCCACGAATGTGGGTGGAGAGAAGCCAGTCAATGGTGTCTACCAGTTACCACGTGTATCTGCTTGTACGATAGCTTAGGGACAAAGCTGAGCTTTATCACGAAGATATCTACTAGCCAAAAATGTGTGCGAGAATGTTTGTGAGGGGTAGAGCGTGTGTGTGTGTGGTTAGTACGAGAGAGAGAGAGAATAAAGTGACGGCCCCAAAGCTGATTTTGCGATCGTGGGAGAGAAAGCAGCTGTTAGTTTATCACTCAGAAACGCGGTGGACGGCTCGTAAACCGTCCCGCATTCTTTGATTCTTTAATGGATAAACTCAGTTTGCCAGTCTCACCCGCGATGGCGGAAATGCACAAAAGCCCAATGTGGTTGGACCACAATACAGCAAATCAAATTTGTGATAATTAATACCCTGAGTATTAATAATGAGAGGACATGGCGGTCCATAAACTGTACAAGCAATAACCTTGGTACACAAGAATGTCTGATGGTTCTGGTGCTCAGAGCTCTGAAGCGTCGGCCAGAAGGCAAAAGTTCAAAAAGGTAGTGGGCAGGGTGAGTGGGGCCCAGAGTAATTTTTCCAGCCTTTTTCCTCAATCTGGAAGTGTACAGTTCTTGAAGGGCGGGCAGGGGGCAACCAATAATCCTCTCAGCAGTCGAACTGTCCTTTGTAGTCTTCTGATGTCTGATTTCATAGCTGAACCAAACCAGACAGTTAATGAAGTGCAGAGGACAGACTCAATGACCACTGAGTAAAACTGTATTAGCAGCACCTGTGGCAGGTTGAATTTCCTCAGCTGGCAAAGGAAGTACAACCTCTGCTGGGCCTTTTTCACAATGGAGTCAATGTGGGTATCCCACTTCAGGTCCTGTGAGATGGTAATGCTCAGGACCCTGAATGACTCCACTGCTGCCACAGTGCTGTTTAGAATGGTGAGGGGGGTCAGTGTTGGGGTGTTTCTCCTAAAATCCACAATGATCTCCACCGTTTTGAGCATGTTCAGCCCAAGGTTGTTTTGACTGCACCAGACAGCCAGCTATTCAACCTCCCTTCTGTATGCAGACTCATCATCATCTCGGATGAGGCCGATGATAGTGGTGTCATCTGCAAACTTCAGGAGCTTGACAGAGGGGTCCTTGGCGATGCAGTCATTGGTGTAGAGAGAGAAGAGTAGTGGGTTGAGCACACATCCCTGGGGGGCACCAGTGCTGATTGTACAGGTGCTGGAAGTGAGTTTCCCCTGTCTCACAAGCTGCTGCCTGTCCGTCAGAAAGCTGGTAATCCACTGACAGATAGACATGAGAACAGAGAGTTGGTGTAATTTATTCTGGAGTATAGCTGGGATGATGGTGTTGAAAGCTGAACTGAAGTCCACAAAAAGGATCCTTGCATATGTCCCTGGTATGTCCAGATGTTGCAGGATATGATGCAATCCTATGTTGACTGCATCATCCACAGACCTGTTTGCTCGATAAGCAAATTGAAGGGGATCTAGAAATGGTCCAGTGATGTTCTTCAGGTGGGCCAACACCAGTCTCTCAAATGATTTCATGACCACAGACATCAGGGCGACAGGTCTGTAGTCATTAAGTCCTGTGATTTATGGTTTCTTTGGGACAGGAATAATGATTGAGCATTTGAAGCAGCATGGAACTTCACACTGCTCCAGTGATCTATTGAAGATCTGTGTGAAGATGGGG
Source organism: Myxocyprinus asiaticus (assembly GCF_019703515.2). Classification (NCBI taxonomy): domain Eukaryota; kingdom Metazoa; phylum Chordata; class Actinopteri; order Cypriniformes; family Catostomidae; genus Myxocyprinus; species Myxocyprinus asiaticus. The sequence goes on along the minus strand of NC_059365.1, from coordinate 40,591,610 downwards.
GCCAGCTGGTTAGCACAGGATCGAAGATGCGCTGGTTAGACGCCATCTGGGCCTGAAGCCTTCCTCGTCTTTTGTTTCCGAAAGACGCGGCTCACATCATCTTCACAGATCTTAAGTGCAGGTAGCAGGAGGGGGGTTGCAGGAGGTGTTGGTGTTTGTGTGAAGTGAAGGTCAGAGTGGGTGTGGGGTGTGAGATTGGGCCTTTCAAATCTGCAGTAGAACACATTCAGGTCATCAGCCAGTTGTTGGTTCCCTAGAGGGTTGGGGGTAGGAGTCCTGTAATTTGTGAGTTGTTTAATGCCACTCCACACTCATGCAGGGTCGTTAGCTGAAAACTTGTTTTTCAGCTTCTCAGAGTATCTTCTTTTAGCCACTCTGATTTCCCTGTTCAGTGTGTTCCTGGCCTGATTGTACAAGACTTTATCCCCACCCCGCAAGCATCCTCTTTGGCCTGACGAAGCTGCCTGAGCTCTGCTGTAAACCACGGTTTGTCCTTGTAGGAATGCACATATCCTTACAGAAACTGATATATAATGTAACAGTATCTGTGTGCTCGTCCAGGTCTGTGGCTGCAGCCTCAAAAACACTCCAATCCGTACAATCGAAGCAGGCTTATAGTTCCCGCTCTGCTTCATTGGTCCACTCTTTACAGTCCTTACTACTGGCTTGGTTGATTTTAATTTCTGCCTGTAGGTTGGAAGAAGATGAACCAGACAGTGATCAGAGAGTCCCAAAACTGCTCTAGGGACAGAGCGAAATGCATCCTTTATTGTTGTGTAACAATGATCCAGTATATTCCTGTCTCTGGTGGGGCATGTAATGTGCTGTTTGTATTTGGGCAGTTCACGTGTGAGGTTTGCTTTGTTAAAATCCCCAAGAATAATAATAACTGAGTCCGGGTATTGTTGTTCCGTGTCTGTGATTTGATCAGCCAGCTGTTGCAGCGCCGCATTCAAACACGCGTTTGGCACGATATACACACTCACCAGAATAAATGAGGAAAACTCCCATGGCAAGTAGAAAGGCTTACAGTTAATAAAGAGCGCTTCCAAATTAGGACAGCACATCTTCTTTAACGTTGTTACATCTGTACACCAACTTTCATTGATGTAAAAGTATGTTCCACCGCCTCTCGTTTTCCCCGTTAACTCTGCGATGCGATCCGCTCTGAACAGTTGGAAGCCCGGTAGATGAAACGCGCTGTCCGGAATGGCTTCACTCAGCCAAGTTTCTGTGAAGCACAAGGTAGCAGAGGTTGAAAAGTCCTTGTTTGTGCGGGTGAGGAGATGTAGTTTGTCCGTTTTGTTAGGAAGAGAGTGGAGATTTGCTAAGTGAATACTCGGCAGCGCTGTTCGAAATCCGTGCCAATGGAGTTTGACCAGCGCACCGGCTCGTCTTCCTCGCCTGCATCTCTTGAACAGCAGAGCTGTGCCTCCAACTAAAATGACTAGCAAAACATCTGAATATTCGAAAACCGGGAAAAGATTGTCTGGTTCATGCTGTCGAATGTTCAGCAGTTCATCTCTGTTAAAACTGACTGGAAAAAGATTACTAACACAGGACAAACAAAAACAACAAAAGAACTGAGGAGCTCCACACTGAGGCAGCCATCTGTGGCACCATCATGGTGATCATATGCATATGAAGATGCTAAATTGCGAACAGATTTTTGAGAAAGATAAGTTAAAAGTTTCTGTGTGCGATTTCACTGTTCTATATAATTTGTCTGTAACCACATACATAGATATGGCCTAATAAAATGATGCATAGAAAACCATGTCGGCATTCTTGTCACGGCTTCAGTAAGTTTGTTGCTTTGTTTTTTATGTTTTGTTATTTTCTCTCCCTCATGTCTCGCAGGCACGGCCGGCATGCATGATCAGTGTTTCCATGGGAACATTGATTGTTCCCAGGGGAACACTGATCATGCCACTAATTAGCAGGCCAAGCAACACCTGGTTCCCGTCTAATTCACTCCCTTCTTAAGCCCTTCGTGTTCTCAGTATCTTTGCTAGATTGTTGTTTGGTGTGAAGTAACTAACCTTACTCTCTCTGCCTAGTTGGTCTTGTCTCGTGTATCTGTTGGTTGCCCGCAGGTCGGGTGTGTGGTTGCCTTCCAGTTTGCTGTGGGTCAGCTGGGTTTCCATGGAGGATACCGGAGGATCGCCCTACCCTTCTGGGCGTTGTTCTGCACCTCACTAAGCTTCAACGGAGGATTCCATGAATCTATTTCTGACTTCCACAATGCACACACTCATTCTACGAACACTCTTCATGGATTGCCCCTTGCGCGGCCACGGTGCGTGCACTTCTCAGAGATCCCCTCCTGCTGCTGCAGTCGGTGCTGGGATCCTCGACATTCACAGTGACTACTCATATTTATTGTAAATAAATCCTTTGAACTGTTCCTCTGCTCTTGGGTCTGTTTGTCTTGCTGTCACTTGTTACAATTCTGAGTTAGTTTGATTCATATATTGATATAACGTTCATCTTGTTTAATGATATTATGCATTAAGCACTGCTGCAGGTTATATAAAAAGCTCTCCCCTGCAGAATGGTGTAGGGCCTTGGCCCACTCAAAATGGCAGCAGAGACTGCATGGCCCTTTGTTCTATAATCAAAGGAGAGACATTGAACTCGGTTTCCCAGGATCCTTCACAAATTCACAACTGGATGCGAAGTCCCACCCATGGACCCAGTCTCAAACGCCATTGGTCGAAAGCGCCCTAAAACCGATGACGTCATCTTGTCAATAAAACCAGCGGACAGATGTAGTTCGACCTCTCTGTGCTAAGCTCTAGCTGGCTGTTAAGGGACATCTGTACTGTGCACGTACTGAAGGAGTTTTGGACTGAGAACAAAGAGACCACATTTTTCTAACCTCACCATTTGGCCACGGTAGAGTAAGATTAACTTAGCTTTGTTCGAGTCTTATAGTATACTTATAACAACCGGTTCAGTTTCACTGTAAAGCAACAGTGAATTTATTTTGAAAAACGGAAAGGTGACCAGTTTCCCTTCTCCCTCTTTTTCATTCAACGTTGACTACCTTCTGCATTCTTCTCCATCGCTGGATCCGAAGAATAAAGCAGAGATGCGTCTTTTCGCTGACGAGCGTAAGACAAGGGACCATCCAGACCGTTTCTCCTGACCGCTCAATGCAACAGGAATTCCAACGGACAACCCTACTGAAATCATACAGTATTTCCCAAGTAAGGCTTGATATCAGATTTAGTTTAGAAAATGTGATTTTTCTTGTGAAACTAAATCGTATTTTTGATTCTAAATGCTGATGTTTTGAGTATATTTGTATGTTAAACTCTGCTCGCTGTTTGCTGTTTCGAGCAGGGAGATTTGTATTAGTTTTCTTTTGGGGTTACGTTTGTTTTGTTGAGTGATCTGAACTAGTAATTCAGTCCCGCTGTTACGAGTGGTTACCCTCAATTAAATTGCATGCACTTTTCCTCTCTCTCTCACTCTCATTCTCTCTCTCTCTCTCTCTCTCTCTCACTGATATTCATTGAGTGAGTGGCGCCACGGTTTATGTTCGACTCAGGCTGGTGAACCAAATTCTCCCGCCTGTTTCATCAGTTCCTTTGTGTGTCCGCTCATTTCCACCCTCACGTGGTATCAGCTCCATTTTGGATCTAACCCTCCATTTTGAACATGATCCTCCATTTTGATTCCTTTGTTACCTCATCTGGACACACACACACACACACACACTCATATACACACACACACACACACACACACACACACTAGCATATAGCTCCACTGTTAGTTAGGATTTCCTTTATATATTTTTTTGCTATTTTTTGACCCGTAACTTTTGAATTGTATGTCCTAAAATCATGGGGTTGGTGTCTGTGGATTCCTTAGGTCATGCGAATTTCAATGATACCAGTTTGTCCCATATCGGCCATACTGCCTCTCCTCCATATTGACATATGTGACCCCGTCTGTAAAATCCCGGCTAAAGTCGCATAATCTAATTATGAGATTAAGAGCGTCAAAGTAGTCATAGCCATAAAAATGACGAAAATAGATAATGTGTGTTTATTGCTGTAAATGATATATTATACCAAGGGATTTGAGATACAATAATCAAATTTTCATTTATAACATGATAAATACTGAAATTAATGATTTTATTAACACCATGTTTTATAATTTTACGCAAAAAAATACTGGATTTGAGCTTCCTAAACATCATCTCTGGGTTTATTTCGGCGCAAATACACCTGCTGATTCTTGTATCATTCGGTTCAGGAACTTCTTTTCTACCAATAGAAAGTGTAAATAGACCTTAATATCAATCTGCACGAGCGGCAATCAGGTCAACACTAGTTAAGGCAAAAAAATGAGAGTTAAGCCGGATTCTGATGTCTGTGGAGATTTTTTCGTGTCATCGCCGATATTTTAAGAACAGCTTATTTGTTTTGTAGCTCAACATTCTGTCAATAATAATAATCTTGTTTTAAGGACATTTTAGGCCTGCTACGTGTCAAAATAATTCGTTTTCTGGATGCTGATGCGTCGGGTTGATGAATTAACTATCTGACATGGCACTTATGAAGTGTGAGCTGGAACAGAAAATAGCTGATTGCTTAAACAGCTTGTTTGATATTAATCTCGGTGGAATTGCCCCAAATTATGATACAACCGGTTTTATAGCTGATTATTTTCTGGAGGATGATGGTTCTGTGTATACAAAGTTTGAGACTGACCTGATAAAGGGACAGTTCACCTAAAAATGAAAATTCTGTCATCATTTACTCACCCTCATGTTGTTCCAAACCTGTATGAGTTTCTTTCTTCTGTTGAACACAAAAGAAGAGATTTTCTACAGAAATATTATATATTAATTAATTTATATATTAATGACATTTTCTACTGATATTTCATTTTACTAATAAAGTTATACAAATCATTCCACTGAATTGACTTGGTAATTGTTGCTACAATCAAACTCTTGTGGTACCCCCATTCGTTTCAGTGTTTTTATGCTTTTTGGACATGCACATCATAGTAAATAGGCCTGTTTTACAAAACTTTAAGAATTTTCCCATAAATGTGTCATATATCACTGAAAATGGGAGAATCACAGCTTTAATGTGGTATATGGCACACAGCCAGGATAATTATGGTTCAAATTTGTTGCAGTTTTAAAAATAAGCTTGTTTTTACATTGGAATTTTTCAAAAACATGATTTTCTGAGCCCGAAATTCAGCAAATCTTTGACATAGCCTTACTCAGTCAATATTAAAGATATCACGGTTATATTTTCACAGAATGTTCTTTACATTATGTAGGATGATTTTTTTTTTTTTTTGAAGAAAACAGTGAATCACAAAAAAAAAAAAAAAAAAAGATTTTAGCCGGGATTTCACAGACGGGGTCACATTTATTACAAAATTATATATATATTTAAAATACATTGTTGGAGTTCATAGAAAATTAAAGCAGTGTTAAAGCACTGGTTTATTGTTTCAAGGGCTGTGGGTTCAAATCCCCATCTCTGCAAATCATTCTGTAAAAAGTTTTGTAGTTCTGTTGAATTTTGTAATGTGCTTACTGAATAGTTGCTGGGCTTTACCACAGTAAAATTCTAAATTTGATCTCTGTTGAAAAGTTACATCAATACAAAGTTGATCATGGTGACATGGTGCTATTAAACAATGTCTAACTGAGGGATCAGTGGTTAGAGCCATGAAATGGCAACCAGAAGGTTTCTGGTTCAATACCCACTTCAGCAAGTCATGCATTAGAAAGGTGTGTAGTTCTGGAGATTTTTGTGTTGTGCTTACTCAATGGAGGCTGGGCTTTTCCCAATCAAATGCTGATTTGCATCTTTGTTGAAAAGTTACATGAATATAAAGTTGATCATGGTAAAAGCTGTGCTTGGCTTTTGGTGGGTCCCATTGTCAATTGGGATTGTGGTGGTTCTGTGGTGCAGCAGATAGCACAATGGCCGGTGGAACATAATGTTGTGGGTTCAAATCTGTCCAGAAGCAATGTTATCTATTGCTCTGTGAGATCTTTGGGTTGGCAGTGGTTGCCATGCTGGTGCTTGGCCCCATAATTGCTGCTTGCAGCTATATTTACAATTGTATTTATAATTTAATTTTGACTAGTAATTTTATAGCAGTTTTTATAGAATGATTTTTAAGTCACTGCAAAAGGGGCCGGTGGAACAAGTTTGACAGAATAAAATGTTTGGATTTAAATGGATTTTTTTACCACTTCATTATTTTTATTATATTTTCATTTCATCTGAAGTGTAGTTAGAATTTAGAAATATTTTTGGTTTAATTTTTTCATGTTTCAATAAATTAATTTAATTTTTCAAAATCAAAATCGACCAGTAGAAGTGAAGTGCGTGCAGATACAATCACTGTTTATACTAGCCATGATTTGTGTGTCAGTAGATGAAAATGATTTATAATAATTAATTTAACAGAGCATACATCCAAATTCTGATGAGAATCATATTTTACATGTGTTTAAAAGGAGTGTGTCGCTGTCATAGAAATATGTCTGACATTCATCAAGGACGCAATTAACGCACAGAAGAACGTAATTTTAAATTTTTCTAATTCATTACATACAGTCCATTTACACTACCAACTTCGTATGAATGTGCTGTCTTTGTTTAAATCATTGGTGTTTGAGGGAATGGACTATATAATAGGACACAGATGTTGAATATCCAGAGAAGAACCTCAGAATTATATGGCACTTGGTCACATCTTTTGCGCTTTGTACAGGCGATTTCGCCAAACCCACTTGCACCTAGACTTAGCGCATACTTGTACGAAAATACCAAAACTTCATGGCCATGCCCATTGACTTTGCGCTTATGACTTATGGCATTGCGTTGCGCATAATGCTTGCACTCTTTAAATAGGGCCCAGTGTGTGCAGATAAACACTACTTTCAGCTGCCACAATTCATTCTTAGTAAATTCCCAGCTGTACTTATCTTAAAACATTTGGATGCTAACAAATGTTTGTTCCTTACAGACTTGCATGTCACTCACTGTCTGAGCAGATGACACCAGCGGAGAACTGCGCTCCCGCTCTCTTGCAGCTGACGACAGAATGATGCTGACAGTCGGTCAGGGTCATCTCATCTCCCTTACATTTCACCCCGCTCAGCACCATCTCCGTCACATTACTGCTGTCCCAGTACCACGTTTCCTACACACAGGGGAGAGCTCATTAAAAGGTGAATACATTTAAGGTGAAGTGTGTAATTTCTGTGCAGAGGTGGAAAGTATAGAATTGCAACTACTCTTGTTACAATACTTGAGTAAATTTTTCAAATTTTTCTACTTTTTTGAGTATAAATAAATGATAGTACTTCTACTTGAATTGGTTAAAAATTAAGTATTCAATGTCACTATTTATTTTTCAACTAAAAAACAAAATGACATAACATCCCTGAATGCCTGGCAAGTTATAAGCACTAAATATGCTTATATATGCTTCCAAACTGCATGCCTGAAGCCCGCAGAGCACAGCAGCTTGCTCCAAAGATTGGATAGCATGAATCTCTTGTGTGAGTCCTCCAGGCTTCACTCGATAACACAGCGCAGAGCCCAAAACTTATGCCATCCATTTGAATTCTACAGAGAATACTATACTTTAAAGTGCTTTACACTACACGTCATCACCCATACTAAAATGTATCATGTTTTTACTGTGGTAACCAATTCTCGAAGTGGGCCAGTGCTCAATGGAATGCCTTACTGACAATGATGCGCAATGCTTTTTTACAGTAATTATTGCGTAGGCTACTGGCAGCTCTCATAAACTGCCGCGGGTCCTCTTCTCTCCCTTCTCCACAAGACAATCTGCCCTATCAACTAGACAAGAACTGTAATATTGTAATCTTCTACATATTTCATCTTATTCTGCAAAAGAACCATTCATTCGGATATGAAGGGACCGTCTGACTGATGTGTTAAACCACCGATCACTCTTTACATGTTTTAAAGGTACGTTTTATTTGTATCAAACATGTTTACACAGTGTAGTTTGACAAACATGGGGAGACATCTTGTCTATTTGTCTCAAACAAAATTTTTAAAAACCTTTAAAAACATATGATGCCGGAAGTCTGGAAACTTTCAGGTTCTTTATCATGATCAATTTATTTTGTATTTTTTTGCAGTTAATATAAATTTGTGAATGTGCTTCTTAATATAGCCTATATTTATTTCCTTTAAAAAATGTAATGCATTCAGTCTTGATCCATCTAGTTCCTCTCCTGACATCACAAAAGGAAAAACAGTTTCAATGTCAAATTAAGTAAATGCATTTACTGCATTAATTTGTTTTAATAATCTACAAAATGTACATTCAATACCGTTTAATAATCTAATAAATTTTATTTAGCAGTCCTAATAAAGGCTGAAATCAATGACAGTTTGAAAATAAAATAAAAAAAACTCTGGGTATGTCCAAGTGTGATCATTAAACAGCAGAAGGATGAAATGTTATTAAATATTATAGTCACATGTGCTGCACGCTACAGAATGAACAAGAGGTGCCGCTCTGTCATATGATTCCCATACACACGCACACATGGGCGCACGCATACACACACTAACACAAGCGCAACACACACTTCTGGTGCCTATTTTCATGCAGTCTGCTTAGAGTATAAATGGCTGTTAACACTTACAGTTGAAGTCAGAAGTTTACAAACACCTTAGCCAAATACATTTAAGATCAGTTCCCTATCTGTCACTCACTCGAAGTTGTGTCGATGTAGTGACACTAGGGGTCACTCTTGGGAGCCCCAAACACCTCTGCTTTTTTGAAAAAAAGGCCAATGGGAATTGGCGAGTGGAATTTGCATGCAACTCCCCCGGACATACGGGTATAAAGTAACTGGTATGCAACCACTCATTCAGATTTTCTCTCCGGAGCCGAGCGGTTGTATTCAGTGCACTGAATTAAATTTCCCTCCAAAGACGCACCTCAAAACTGCTGGATTTACGCGCATTTCAGTGGCTTCTCTCCCTCTGCACCCGTGGAGTGCAGAGAACGCCCCTGGGCGCTTCGGCAGAGCGAAAAAAGAGAGTATATTCTAAAAGAGTATTTTCATTCACAAAAAGAGCGGCACACATGGAACATCTTTTTAAAGATGGCTTTCCGTTTGTGTGTTATTCCTGGTTGCGGTCGCTATCTCTCCGCTTCTGACGGCCACGATCGCTGTCTTACGTGTCTGGGCGCTGCCCATGTGGAGACATCGTTTGTGGATGGATCATGTCCTCATTGCAAGGACATGACCATGGCAACGTTGCGGTTGCAGCTTGCTTTCGTAAGAAAAGTGCAAACTCACGGTGCACTTGGGTCCGCAGAGCGCCGCCACCTGGTGTGGGCGCCTGAAGCTCCCATCCAGGGCCTGTAGGTTTACGTCGTCCCTGACGACCAGGGCCTACGGTGCCACTGAACAAGCCGCCTCCGCCCTGCACGCCATGGCTTTCCTGCAAGTACACCAAGCCAAGGCACTAAAAGAGCTGCACGAGGGTAGTTATGACCCGGGATTGATGCAGGAACTGCGCTCGGCGACCGACCTCGCTCTCCTGGCGACGAAGGTCACGGCGCGGTCTCTCGGGCAGGCGATGTCCACCCTGGTGGTCCAGGAGCGCCACCTTTGGCTCAACTTGGTTGAGATGCGAGAGGCTGACAAGGCATGGTTCATTGACGCAACTCCCCAACTCCCAGGTTGGCCTGTTCGGCGACACCATCAAGGACTTTGCCCAGCAGTTCTCGCGGTGAAGAAATAGACAGAGGCCATACAACACATCCTGCCCTGGTACGGTTCAAGATCCCGCACCCCATCTGCTCATCGCCAAGGGTGTCCTCCTGCAGCAAGAACACCAGCTCCGCCACAGCCCGCCCCCGTGGCCCGGCCCCGGCGTGGAGCCCAATGCAGGAAACAGACGCCACCCGTCTCATGGCCGGATCCACCCAAGGAAGGATTCGAAGCGCCCCTGAGACGGGCGACCCAGGGGCGAGGAGACCTGCTTCTCTGGAGCTGGTGAACAGACCACTCCATCCCCCGTTGGAGGGCCGGGAGGAGAATCTTTTGTTTCTTTTTTTGCCACATGCTCAAGAGCCTTTTCTCGTTTCCAACCTGTCACGATGGCTGACCCGGACCATCCGACTCGGCTACGTGATTCAGTTCTCCAGGTGCCCGCCCAGATTCAGCGGCGTCCGCTTCACCTCGGTGAAGGGTGAGAACGCCGCTACCTTGCGTGCAGAGATCGCTACCCTTCTGCGCAAGGGCGCGATAGAGCCTGTCCCTCCAGCTGAGATGAAGAAAGGGTTCTACAGCCCTTACTTCATCGTACCGAAGGCGGTGGGTTGCGACCAATCCTGGACATGTGAGTACTGAACCGAGCTTTGCACAGACTCCTGTTCAAGATGCTGACGCAAAAACGCATTCTAGCGAGCGTCCGGCATCAAGATTGGTTCGCGGCGGTAGACCTGATGAACGCATACTTCCATGTCTCGGTCTTACCTCAACACAGACCCTTCCTGCGGTTTGCCTTTGAAGGCCAGGCATACCAGTACAAGGTCCTCCCCTTCGGCCTGTCCTTGTCCCCTCATGTCTTCACGAAGGTCACAGAGGCAGCCCTTGCCCCACTAAGGGAAGTGGGCATCTGCATCCTCAACTATCTCGATGACTGGCTAATCCTAGCTCACTATCGAGAGTTGCTGTACACACACAGGGACCTTGTGCTCCGGCACCTCAGCCAACTGGGGCTTTGGGTCAACTGGGAAAAGAGCAAGCTCTCCCCGGTTCAGAGCATCTCTTTTATCGGTTTGGAGTTGGACTCAGTCTCGATGACGGTGCACCTCACAAACGAGCGCACACAGTTGGAGCTGAACTGTCTGAAGGCATTCAGATGGAGGACAGTGGTTTCACTGAAACTTTTTCAGAGGCTCCTGGGACATATGGCATCCTCAGCGGCGGCCACACCGCTCAGGTTGATGCATATGAGACCGCTTCAGCACTGGCTTCAGACTCAAGTCCTGAGATGGGCACGGCGCCACGGGACACATCGTGTGGCCATCACACCGATCTGTCACCGCCTCTTCAGTCCTTGGACTGACCTTGCATTTCTATGGGCAGGGGTTCCACTAGAGCAGGTCACCAGGTGCGTCGTGGTTACAACAGTCACCTCCAAGATGGGTTGGGGCACCATATGCAATGGGACTGGCCTGGCCCGTGGCTGCGTTGGTACATTAACTGCCTAGAGTTGTTGGCAGTACTGCTTGCCCTGTGGAGGTTCTGGCCGTTGATCCAGGGCAAGCACATGTTGGTCCGGATGGACAACACAGTGACGGTAGCATACATCAACCGTCAAGGTGGTCTACGCTCCCGTTGCATGTCACAACTCGCCCGCCATCTCCTCCTCTGGAGTCAGCAGCACCTCAAGTCGCTACAAGCCACTCACATCCCGGGCGACCTCAACACCTCAGTGGACGTGCTGTCACGTCAGGTTACCCTCAGGGGAGAGTGGAGACTCCACCCTCAGTTGGTCCAGCTGATTTGGGGTCGATTCAGTCGAGCACAGGTAGACCTGTTTGCTTCCCGGGAATCCTCCCACTGCCCGCTTTGATACACCCTGACTGATGCACCCCTCAGTATAGATGTGCTGGCACACAGCTGGCCCCCTGGACTACGCAAATACGTGTTTCCCCCAGTGAGCCTACTTGCACAGACCCTGTACAAGGTCAGGGAGGACGAGGAGCAGATCATCCTAGTAGCACCCTACTGGCCCACTCAGACATGGTTCTCGAATCTCATGCTCCTCGTGACAGCCCCCCCCCCCGGCGTATTGCCCCGAGGAAGGACCTTCTTTCTCAGGGATGGGGCACCATCTGGCACCCGTGACCAGACCTCTGGAATCTCCACCAGCAGTGGAAGACACAATCACTCAGACTAGGGCTCCCTCTACGAAGCGCCTGTATGCCTTGAAGTGGCGTCTGTTCGCTAAGTGGTGTTCTTCCCGACACGAAGACCCCCAGAGATGCGCAGTCGGATCAGTGCTTTCCTTCCTGCAGGAGAGGCTGGACGGGCGGCTGTCCCCCTCCACCTTGAAGGTGTGTGTAGCTGCTATTTTGGCTCATCACGATGCAGTAGATGGTAAGTACTTGGGGAAGCATGACTTGATCATCAGGTTCCTGAGAGGCGCTATGAGGTTGAATCCCTCCAGACCACGCCTTGTCCCCTCGTGGGACCTCTCTATAGTCCTTCGGGGTCTACAGGGAGCTCCATTTGAGCCCTTGGAGTCAGCTGAGCTTAAGGCACTCTCTTTGAAGACTGCCCTCCTGATTGCGCTCACTTCCATCAAGAGGGTAGGGGACCTGCAGGTGTTCTCTGTCAGCGAATTGTGCCTGGAGTTTGGTCCAGGTTACTCTCACATGATCCTGAGACCTCGACCGGTGTGCCCAAGGTTCCCACAACCCCTTTTAGGGATCAGGTGGTGAACCTGCAAGTGCTGACCCAGGAGGAGCCAGACCCAGCCTTGGCATTGCTGTGTCTGGTGCGAGCTTTACACATCTATTTGGATCGCACGCAGAGCTTTAGAAGCTCTGAGCAGCTCTTTGTCTGCTTTGGTGGACAGCGGAATGTAAGTGCTGTCTCCAAACAGAGGATCACCCACTGGGTCATTGACGCCATCCCGATGGCATATCAGGCTCAGGATGTGCCACCCCCTGCGGGGTTACGAGCCCACCCTACCAGAAGTGTGGCGGTCTCCTGGGTCCTGGCCAGTGGTGCCTCTTTGGCAGACATCTGCAGAGCACCGGGCTGGGCAGCACCCAACACCTTTGCGAGGTTCTACAATCTCAAAGTTGAGCTGGTCTTGTCCCGTGTATTGGCAGGCACGAGCAGGAAAGTTCTGGTACAGCTGGCTGGGTGTACCGCTTGCGCATAGTTCCTTTCCCCTCCTTGAGGTGAAGACGTGTGCTCTTGACTCCCAGTCATGTTCACAGACTGTGATCCCTGGATGACTTTCCTCCTTAGCCCTCTGGCAGTTGTGTTTGCGGAGAAACTCACTGCCGGCCCAGTAAGTGCGCTAATGAGGCCCTGTACTGAGGTAAGTGCTCCACATGTTTTGGTTCCCCAAAGGCGATCCCATGTGTTATCATCCGCAAAATCATTTCCTTGTCGGTAAACTGCGTCTTCCTTGGGCAGAGGCCCCTCTGCCCCCAGTCGCCATGCTTTGTAGAAACTCCCCCTTCGGGTAGGAGGGGGAGGAGATGGGACCTCTCCACATGACATACTTCCGACAAGACTCGGTAAGACCATGTGAATTATTCCACTCAAAATACCCCTTTTTGGGCAGGGTGTGGTCTCTGCGGTGTCTTCCCCTTGGGAGGGACACCCCCCGACGTAGACATTTATGGCTCCCAGTCAGTTAACAAATTCCACTCTTTTTGGGGAGAAAAAAAGGAAAAGAGGCCTCGGCTGGGCTAGCCTGTCCCTATTGTTGGGCAGTCGACTTGTTCCTGAAGGACCGTTCGATGCTCATAAGAGCGTTGGGGGAGGTTACGTGATGGCCTGGTGTGCTGGCTACGAGGCACACAGCGGTCTGCCCATCACACACTGCCAGTTCACGTAACACAGTTCAGATAGTTGTGGCATTTTGTATAGGGACCCCTAGTGTCACTACATCGACACAACGTCGAGTGAGTGACAGATAGGGAATGTCATGGTTACTTTCGTAACCTCCGTTCCCTGATGGAGGGAACGAGACGTTGTGTCCCTCTTGCCACAATGCTGAACTACCTGCTGAAATGGCCAGGACCTGTCTCGGCTCCTCAGCACAAAACCTGAATGAGTGGTTGCATACCAGCTCCTTTTATACCCGTATGTCCGGGGGAGCCATTTTGCCACAACTTTGGAGGTATGCTTGGAACATTTGCATTTGGAAGACCCATTTGCGACCAAGCTTCACCTTCCTGACTGATGTCTTGAGATTTTGCTTCAATATATCCACATAATTTTCTTTCCTCATGATGCCATCTATTTTGTTCTGCAGCAAAGCACCCCCACAACATGATGCTGCTACACCCATGCTTCATGGTTGGGATGGTGTTCTTCGGCTTGCAAGCCTCACCCTTTTTCCTCCAAACATATGGTCATTATGGCCAAACAGTTCAATTTTTGTTTCATCAGACTAGAGGACATTTCTCCAAAAAGTAAGATCTTTGTCCCCATGTACACCTGAAAACTGTAGTCTGGATTTGTTATGGCGGTTTTGGAGCAGAGGCTTCTTCCTTGCTGAGCATCCTTTCAGGTTATATTGATATAGGTCTCGTTTTACTGTTGATATAGATACATGTCTACCTGTTTCCTCCAGAATCTTCACAAGGTCCTTTGCTGTTGTTCTGGGATTGGTTTGCACTTTTCGCACCAAACTACATTTATTTCTAGGAGACAGAATGCATCTCCTTCCTGAGTGGTATGATGGCTGCGTGGTCCCATGGTGTTTATACTTAAGTACTATTGTTTGTACAGATGAACGTGGTACCTTCAGGCATTTGGAAATTGCTCCCAAGTATGAACCAGACTTGTGGAGGTCCAAAAAAAATTTAAACAAAAATTTCTAAGGTCTTGGCTGATTACTTTTGATTTTCCTATGATTGTCAAGCAAAGAGGCACTGAGTTTGAAGGTAGGCCTTAAAATACATCAACAGATACACCTCAAATTTAGTACACCTTCTATCAGAAGCTAATTGGATAATTGTCTAAAGGCTTGATATCATTTTCTGGAACTTTCCAAGCTGCTTAAAGGCACAGTTAACTTAGTGAATGTAAACTTCTGACCCATTGGAATTGTGATATAGTCAATTAAAAGTGAAACAATCTGTCTGTAAACAATTGTTGGAAAAATGACTCATGTCATGCACAAAGTAAATGTCCTAAACTACTTGCCAAAACTATAGTTTGCTAATATTAAATCTGCTGAGTGGTGAAAAAAATGAGTTTTAATGACTTCAAGTGTATGTAAATTTCTGACTTCAACTGTAAATGAACTCCTCGGGTGCAGCTCAGAGATTTCACCTCGAGAGTCGCTTCGGGAGTATCCCAGCATTAATGGGAAGCTTGATATAACTAACCCGTCAAAACAGGAAGAACTCAGAGGTCTGTCAAAATAAAAGTTCCGCCAAGATGAAAGCTCTTCAAATGGATGCGTGAAATTGAAGACAGAAAAATATAACTATACTGTATAAAATGTAATACTCAAAAAGTAGCAATAATACTCATGATAGCAATTATGTAATATTAAATGGTTGTATTATTATTATTATTATTATTATTATTATTATTATCATTATTATTATCTGTTAGCAATATCACAAATGCAAGCAGCCTTGTGCCACAGATAATCAGATTATTTTTCATTATTGTTTTCATTAATACTGTGAAGCTTTGTTGTGCAGCAATTTATTTTACCAAAAAAAAAATTGAACTTTTTTTGTAAAAAAAATATTATTATATTTTTTATTTGATTAAAACTGTATGTATCAATTTGATTAAACACCATTTGATCATAACATTTAATTAAAACATTTAACATGGAATCAGAACAATTAAAATCGAAAACGCATAATTTGTATCTGTAAGACAGTTCTTTTAATCGTCATTTTCTGTGTAATTTCTCAAATATCTGAGGCTTTTTATTTGTTGATAATAGTATCGATTTAGTATCAATACCAAGGTATCAGGGCTGATATCGTACTGAAGCCAAAATGTTGGTATCGGAGCGACCCATTTATATATATATATATATATATATATATATATATATATATATATATATATATACACACACACACATGTATATATAATAAAAACAATATACTTAACTCGTGTAATATGCATACTATATACAGGCTGCTATACACTACCGTTTTGAAAGAATTGATGCTTCTGTTCACCAAGGATGCATTAAATTGATAAAAAAAACAAAAACAGTAAAGACATTTATAATGTTACACAGTGGCATAGCCGCTGGTGTGCCAAGGTGTGCAAATGCCTTTGCTTGCACACCCAAATGTAATTGATTTTCTTTTTTCATGTATTTATTGCCATAAAAAGTAGGGGTGTATTGATGTGAAGATGAAAATTTGATACATCAGTTACTGAATTTAATAATCGACCATAATGTCTATAATAATACTCATTGTGAGCAGTGGCCGTCTCAGATTACATGTGAGCTTCAGCAACAGACGCAGAGCATGTGAGCCTGAGGAAAGCGCATGCTTTAAATTAAGAAAGTTTTTGCTCCCTAGTTAGGCTTTTTGTATTATGATAGATTTCATTTGTATTTTAATTATTGTTTCAAGAGCTAAATATTTCCATTAAAAGATATGCAGTGTCTATCCAAAATATATATATTTTTTGCAACAGTAAATGTACAACCTTGTGTATTTTTGTAAATTATAGCCTATGTTTATGAATAGCAAATTGTCCCTCCATTCACGTGTCTTCAGCATATTTTGTAAAATAATTATGAATTGTTCTAAAATAATCGAATAAAACCATGACGAAAGTTCAGCACTCTATTTTAAGCCTAATATTTGGATACATTAACAGGCCTACCTAATCCATTCATAAAAGTGCCATTAATTTGTTAAGTCATTATAATGTAAAGCATACAATAGGCTAAAAATTTAAATTTGAATTTAGAGCTAAAAAGAAATAAATGCAATGGCTTTTAGTGGTACATGTAATTTTATGGTACATGTAATAAAATATGGAGCTAAAGGTTGCCAGTTCGATCTCCACAGCCACCACCATTGTGTTCTTGAGCAAAGCACTTAATTCCAGGTTGCTCTGGGGGGATTGTCCCTGTAATAAATGCATTGTAAGTCGCTTTGGATAAAAGCATCTGCCAAATGCATAAATGTATTGTGCTTAATCTCTTGCACATCCAGAGCCTTGTTTCTGTGACTGTCTGTACTCTTCAAACTTTTTGTTCATCCAAAAATCCTCTACTCGCAGCAATGCAAGTGTTTGTCCTGTACTGGCCATTGAAGCCAAATTAGGAGTCTGTTTCTCAATCTAGAGACTCTGATGTTCTTGTTCCTTTTTGACCATTTTTACAACCACAATTTGACAAGTGTAAAAGGAGTATTCTGTAACTGTGCAGAATACTTCAGCAACTTTCAACTGTTCTATTAATAAGAAAAAATTACAAAATTAGCATATTAGAATCATTTGAGGTGATTCAGTTTTTAGGTTTATGTGACAGAATATTCTTAGTAGGCTGAAGTAATGCCTGCTGAAAATGGGGCTTTGCCACTATGGGTAAAAATTTCATTTGAAAATAAATAAAAATATAAAATACTTATTTCAAAACAGTAATAATAATTTCAACCTAGTCTCACAGAATTAACGTTACTATAACTATATTTTTACAAACTGAGTTTTACTTGCCGCTTTCTAAATTTTGCTGCCTTTTCCTGGTGAAATGAGCACTAGAGGCACTACAGCAACTGTGCGTTTTATTCACTTTCACACAAATCAAGGGCACTATCGCTGTTTATGACTTATAAAAACTAATTTATTGCTCTGTTACTCGCACACTGCTATTTTATGATATCAAAACACTTTTACTGTAATGCAGCATTTGAAAAACGATACATTTTGACGCTTGTATTACAGACCCACACTTTCAGTATTCCAATGTGACTAACTTCACTGGTAGCTCACCTGATAGAGCAACTTTACATTTTTTCCCTTTTCCCTTTTTTTTTTTGTTGCAGGTTTATATAACTACAATAATGTATATAGGCCTATACAATATACAGGTAAATATTAAATAAGATAGCTATGCTAAATGTCAAAAATATCTTTCTTCCACTAAAACAAGCAGTACACTCTAGCCACTTATTTTAAGTTTTATCAGGTGTTTTCCTCTAGTGTTATATTATCAAAATGTATCATATTTCAGGTGTTGGAGCAATTTACCAATGATGATCAATAACCTTAAATTCAGTCTGACAGACTCATTCGACAATACGTCATACACAAGTGCGTGATTAAAGTAATAGTTCACGCAAAAATAAAAATGATCTCATCATTTACTCACCCTCGTGCTATCCTGGATGTGTATGACTTTCTTTCTTATGCTGAACACAAATGAAGATTTTTAGAAGAATATTTTAGCTCTTTTGGTCCATACAATGCGAGTGAATTGGTGCCAAAATTTTGAAGCTCCAAAAATCACATCAGTCTGCATAAAAGTAATCCATATGACTCCAGTGGTTAAACAAATATCTTCAGAAGTGATGTGATAGGTGTGGGTGAGAACCAGATAATTATTTTTGTCAATGATTACAATAAATGATCCTCTCTGCCCAGTCAATATCCACTTTAACTTTAACTTTCACATTCTTCTCCTTGTATTTTTGGTGATTCACATTCTTTATGCATACACCCACTACTGAGCAGGGAGGAGAATTTCTAGCAAATATATTGCCTTAAATATTAATCTGTTTCTCACCCACACCTATCATATCACTTATGAAGACATGTATTTAACCACTGGAGTCTTATGGATTACTTTTATGCTGCCTTTACGTGCTTTCTGGAGCGTCAACATTTTGGCACCCATTCACTTGCATTGTATGGACCAACAGAACTGAAATATTCTTCTAAAAATCTTAATTTGTGTTCTGCTGAAGAAAGAAAGTCATACACATCTGGGATAGCATGAGGGTGAGTAAATGATGAGAGAATTATAATTTTTGGGTGAACTATTCCTTTAACGGCTATAAATATTTCTATTAATAATTTGAAACCGTATTTTGGATTCTTGTCTGTCTCTGTGTGAAACTGCACTTGTCACAAACACATGAAGACACATCGACCCGATGTCATGTTGAACTTGTAACAATGGACACGCCGTGACGGATGAACAGAGGCAGAGCTATATGGCTTTATAATAGATTTGCGAGTGTACAGGACATATTTTGAGCGTGCACACGCACTCTATGAGTGAGAGCAGGGAGATTTCATAGAGGAATTATAACATTTAATAGTATTATAATGCCATAAAGCTACAGTCTATTAATACAGTCCATTAAGCTATTAATTTTCATTTATCTTTTAAGATACTATTGGTTGGGTTTAGGTAAATATTTTAGGTTGGGAAGGTTTGTTTTACTCATTAAAACATTTATCTAATATTCACCTTAAAAACCTTGTCTGATTACAACATCATTTCACTCGATATTGGCGCCTCCGCTGGACATTTCACTGGGAAACTGTAGCCAAACATGTAATGATGAACATAATTTTAGTTTGCAAAAATGTTGCCATTGTCACGTAAATTTCATGAGATCAGGCTGAATAATTTGCAAATGTTTTTGGCACTATTTGTGATCAATATAATACATCTTTGGTGAACAGAAGCATTGATTTTTTTTCAAAAACAAAAATTGAATGGTAGTGTACTGTGTATATTATATATAATAACATTTTCATAAAAGTAATTAATTAGTTTTATTACTCTTTTATTAGTACTTATTTACTCTTACTTGAGTTATATTATTTCTCAGTACTTCTGCTTGCACTCAAGTGAATTAGTTCTTCCGTAGCAAGACTTTTAATAATGACTATTTTCAAAAAGGTTTCACAAACACTTGGAACAACACTTTCACACACTTGTTAGAAAAAAATTAACATACAACATGCCCTTTATAGGTTGAGTGTATCTTTTGTTCAATGTTAAAATACTTTCTCCTATACCAGCATAATAAACTTTTTATATTGAATATTTGAGCCTATTATCTAAGGGGCAGACTCATTCTACGAAGACATAGCCTTAATCAAATTTAACTTCCATACTACATACATAATTAACTTTCAACATGGGATTTGAAAACCAATCAAGTCGCAAAGCTTCATTAGCTAGTCGCATAGCACCTCTTCTACTCAAAGTAATAGAATGCAGGCAGTAACTGAGGCCTAACTGTCTGCACACCACCATGGCTTCTCTCGGAGTCCAGTTGTCACTGCATACAGATCCCTATCTGTCACTCACTTGACGTTGTGTCGATGTAGTGACACTAGGGGTCACTCTTAGGAGCCTGAAACACCTCTGGTCTTTGATAAAAGGCCAATGAAAATTGGAGAGTGGTATTTGCATGCCACTCCCCCGGACATACGGGTATAAAAGGAGCTGGTATGCAACCACTCATTCAGATTTTCTCTTCGGAGCCGAACGGTCATTTTCATTGAGCTGAATTCTCATGGTGTTCATTCACCTCTGCTGGATCTGACGGAGCATTTCAGCGGCTTCTCCCTCCTCTGCACTGGTGCACTGCAGAGAATGCCCCTGGGCAGAGAGTATATTTTTCTGAAAGAGTATATTTCTCTAAAAGAGCGGCACACACGGAACACCTTTTTAAAGACGCGTCTTTTTAAAGATGCCTTCCCGATTGTGTGTTATTCCTGGTTGCGGTCATTACCTCTCAACTTCAGACGGTCACGATCACTGTCTTTCATGTCTGGGCGCGACCCACACGGAGGCAGCGTTCATGGATGGTTCATGTTCTCACTGCGAGAACATGACCATGGCAATGTTGCGGTTGCGGCTTGCTTTCGTAAGAAAGCAAGCCACCCCAGCGGCTCCCTTCCTCGGTCCTTCTACCTACGGTTTGAGGCCAGCACGGCTAGCACTGGGGGCGATTTGGGGAATCCAATGGGATCGCCTCCGCCGGGTATCCCCCCATGGACCTCCCATTCCCCAGCACGCTCGTCTGCCCCAATTGGGCTTCCGGAGGAGTCCGCCGGCTCGTCTCACGGTGAGTTCGACCTCTTGTTCGGAGCCCGCGAAGCTGATGAGCTCTCGAGCAGCATCGGAGAGCGGGCTTGTCCGGTCGGACGCAGAAGCCTCAGCTGGGCTCCTCCCTTCAGGGTTGATTGCCCAGTCACAGGCTGATGCAGAGATGACGGACATGCTTTCCCGGGCAGCCGCGAGCGTCGGGCTAGATTGGAACCCTCCATTCTCCCCTGAACCCTCGTGGCTCGACGATTGGCTCCTGGGCTCGTGGCACCGCTCAAACAGCCACACCCCTCTCCAGTGCCTTTCTTCCCAGAAGTGCACGAGGAGCTGACAAAATCATGGGAGGCACCTTTTACTGCCCTGTCCCGATTTCTCAGTTTCCCCGCCTTCACTATCCTTGATGGCGGGGCGGCCAGGGGCTATACGGCAATTCCCCCGGTGGATAAGGTGCTCATGGTGCACCTATGCCCACAGAGCACCACCAACTGGCTCGGATGCCCAAAGCTCCCGTCCAAGCCCTGTAGGTTCACGTCGTCCCTGATGGCCAAAGCCTACAGAGCTGCTGGACAAGCCGCCTCTGCCCTGCATGCCATGGCTCTCCTGCAGGTCCACCAAGCCAAGGTGCTAAAAGAACTGCACAAGGGTAGTTCCGCCCCAGATCTGATGCAGGAACTGCGCTCGGCGACCGACCTCGCTCTCCGAGCGATGAAGGTCACGGCGCGGTCTCTTAGGTGGACAATGTCCACATTAGTGGTCCAGGAGCGCCACTTTGGCTCAACCTGGTCGAGATGGGTGAGGCCGACAAGACACGGTACCTTGCTGCCCCCTTCTCCCAGGCTGGCCTATTCGGCGACACTGTCGAGGACTTTGCTCAGCAGTTCTCGACAGTGAAGCAGCAGACAGAGGCTATCTGGCATATCCTGCCCCGGTGTGGCTCAAGATCCCGCACCCCATCTTTAGGATCTCTGAGCAGCTCTTTGTCTGCTTTGGTGCATAGCGGAAAGGAAGCGCTGTCTCCAAGCAGAGGATCGCCCACTGGCTCATTGACGCCATAGCTATGGCATATCACGCCCAGGACGTGCCGCCCCCGGTAGGGCTACGAGCCCATTCTACCAGGGGTGTAGTGGCCTCCTGGGCCCTGGCCAGGGGTGCCTCTCTAACAGACATTTGCAGAGCAGCGGGCTGGGCAACACCCAAATCCTTTGCGAGGTTCTACAACCTCCGGGTGGAACCGGTTTCGTCCCGGGTAGTGGCACGCAATACAAGTGGATAAGCCCGGGATAGCCGGCCGTGTGTATCGCTCGCACATAGCGCCTTTCACCTCCTCTGAGCTCAAGACGTGCGCCATTAATTCCCAGTAGTGTTCACAAACTATGTTCCCTGGTTGACTTCCTCCGAGCTCTGTGGCAGTCGAGTTTTTGAAGAGACTCGCTGCCAGCCCAGTACACGTGCTAACTAAGAGCTCTGTTCTGGGGTAGGTGCTCCGCATGTGGCGGTTCCCTGTAAGGTAACCCCATGCGATGTATATCTTCTGCTAATTCGTTTCCCTGTTGGCAAACTGCG
The DNA here is from genome assembly GCF_019703515.2 of Myxocyprinus asiaticus. Classification (NCBI taxonomy): domain Eukaryota; kingdom Metazoa; phylum Chordata; class Actinopteri; order Cypriniformes; family Catostomidae; genus Myxocyprinus; species Myxocyprinus asiaticus. The sequence goes on along the minus strand of NC_059365.1, from coordinate 40,569,216 downwards.
TCTTCCTTGGGCAGAGCCCCTCTGCCACAGTCTCCATGTTTGTAGTAACTCCTCCCCCGTTGGGTAGGATCTACCATGAGACTCTCCACATGGTCGGCAAGACGTATTTTTCCACTAAAATATCCCCCCCTCTCATTGGGTGAGGTGTGGTCTCCGCGGTGTCCTCCCCTTGGGAGGGACACCCCCCGACTAGACCTGGCAGCCTAGTCGGATAATCCCCCTTGTTTTTTAGGGAGTGGAAAAGAGGCCACGACTGGGTTAGCCTGTCTCTATCATTTGGGTAGTCGACTTGTCCCCAAAGGGCCATTCGACACTAATAACTATGTTGGGGGAGGTTACGTGTCAGCCTGGTGTGCTGGCTACAAGGCACACAGTCGTCTGCCCGTCACACACCACCAGTTCACGTAACACAGTTCAGCCAGTTGTGGCGTTTTGTATAGGAACCCCTAGTGTCACTACATCGACACAACGTCAAGTGAGTGACAGACAGGGAACGTCCTGGTTACTTGCGTAACCTCTGTTCCCTGATGCTGGGAACGAGAAGTTGTGTCCCTCCTGCCAAAATGCTGAACTACCCGCTGAAATGGCCGGACCTTGTCTCGGCTCCTCAGCATAAAACCTGAATGAGTGGTTGCATACCAGCTCCTTTTATACCCGTATGTCTGGGGGAGTGGCATGCAAATACCACTTGATGATTTTCATTGGCCTTTTATCAAAGACCAGAGGTGTTTTGGGCTCCCAAGAGTGACCCCTAGTGTCACTACATCGACACAACGTCTCGTTCCCACCATCAGGGAACGGAGGTTACGCAAGTAACCAGGACATTCCCCACCTGGACTTGACCTGAATTTCCACATGACCCTCGTGATCCGTCCTGCCCCCCCAACATACGAATATGCAGACAGACCCCCACTGCAAGGGCTTAGCATGCAAACTAGGCTAACGGATGTAAGATGGCTATTTTGACGCTTGAATTAAAAAATACCATACTATCCGATATTAGTCATTTTAGTGGATTATCGGGATCAGTCTAAGCAGGCCAAGTATGGTGGGTATTTTGTATATGCAGGGATCAGAGGTATTAGGTATAAGATGTGGAAAAGATCTTAAAAAAGCACGTTTTAGTGTCCTGATACAAAGCTAATTTAGCATTGCCATGATTTCGGTGTCTGTGCAAGACATCATCAGTATTGCTTAGGTTAAAGGAATAGTTCACTCAAATAAAATTTCTGTCACAATTCACTCACCCTTATTTTGTTCCAAAATAATATTTTGGTGGAGGTGTATTGTAAAAAAGTACAAATACTTAGTTAATGTACTTAACTAAATGTTTTGAATATTGTACTTCACTTGAGTGTAAACAATTCTGGGGATTTTCACTGTTACTTCAATACATTTTTAAGAGAAAATTAATACTTTTACTATGATTTCTCCAGACCATTTGGTTACTTAGGCAATTTAACAACGCAAAAAATAACACAGCTCGCTGATAATGATGTCCGATTCGTTGGTGAATCATTGAGGTCCAGTCTTTTGAATTAGATTCTTTTGAATCGCACAAATCGGTTCGAAGAACGGTATGAACGATTTATTTTGCAAACCGAAAATCGGAATCAAATTCACAAGGGAAGAGACTGCTTGTTAGGGTTGCCAGCTTTCTTTTATTAGTTGAGACTTCTCGTATTTTGTCCAAAAAGAAGAAATGAAGCCTACTGTCCCATATATAAGCCCTCAAAATACTCAAGCATCCCGTACTTACATGGCGAAAATTGCCAAACCTACTGCTCGTGCAAGTTTTTTGTTTTGTGGCTCTAAATAATTTATTTATTTATTTATTTATTTGGCTTAAACATTATGAACGTTGTGAAATACTGATGAAGTTATGTGGAATAAGATTTGTTTAAGTCTTCAGCACTGTAAAATCTAATTAGTTGACCTTATATGATTTTTAAGGCATCTTTTGCATGCTTTTTCTAAGTAAACTTATTTGGCCCAAGTAAAGTGAGCTTAATTGTTTAAATACAGTTAATTAGTTACAAGTAAACTTATCTCATCTATGATTAAAGATTCACTCTTTTTATTTAATTATTTAAGTTTAGTTATAGCACGTGTTATACTGTACAGTATTAGGGAAATAATGACAGCACTCTAGTTAGCCATAGAGCACACTGGATTCTCCCCAGTACTAATTAGTACACATAAATGCACTTTTATAAAGAGTTAACATTTGAGTAGAGTAGAATGGCTTGAATTTAACAGGCTCCATGTTCACCAGAGGTAACACTAGTCATGACTGCCAACCAGCTACAACACAAAAACAACAATAGTCAAAAGAGCTAAAACTATATTAATTCTTAATAACAATAATTATATTTCTCCTTAAGTTCCCTTGTCTTGACCAAACATTTAAACATTATTTATTTAAGCGCAAGGGCTTATGGGTATTCCGCACAGCCAGTTTTGTTATTGAGTAGAACTTGAAGCCAGTAGTGTAGTCTAGCACACAGGATGGGAAAAAGTGGGACAAAAGGCAGAATCATCAGTCGTCCGCATGCAAAAAGCACATCCACACCGTCGTTACACCCCATGCAACTGCAGTGACACTGGAGACACCGTTTGTCTTTAATGTGTGTGATTCCATCAGACTACTGGAGTGCAAATAGCTGCTTTGTGTGGCAGGTGCTATTTACATGTAGTGCAAATAGTCACTTTTTAAATTTGAGATAACTATTAGTATTTACAGTGTGCCTTTCCTGGAGACCTGGTTATTTATTTAGCAGTTAGTAAGTCAATAAAATGGGTTTACCATTTACATTTAACAAAGGTACCATGTGTATGACTCGATAATGACTGCACTCATGAAAAAATACAATTTGCAAAACCCATTTAAATTGAACAATTTAACAGATTTTCAAGATTTTTACATTTTCTAAAGAAGGTGTGAATGCTTGTCTGAGCAAACCTGTGGTGTTCTGGGTGGTTGCCAGCGCATTGCTATATAGTTGCTAAGGTGTTCTTAGCATGTTCTTATGTGACAAGGATGTTCTGGGTGATTCCTGGGGCGTTGCTATGTAATTTTCATTTTAGGTGAACTATTCCTTTAAATTTGTAGTAGTAACAAAAGGTGAGCAATTCTGCACACACCAGTTGTCACTACAGTTTTGATCTATTGGTACTGCTTGTGAGGTAACTGTCTAAAATATTGCTTTCAGTTTTGCAATTCTATTTCATGGCTCATAGTTATTTGTATTTTTGAAGTATCTCTTCTGCTAGTGTTCTATAAAGTCTGGTCAGTTCAGAGTTTAGCGGCTAAACAGACTTTATCTCTTTTCTCAGCTCCTTGTTCATCCTAATTTCACGTCTATGTGTGCATGTATTGTATTTTATACAGCAGTTGTCTTACTCTCAAGCCACTTCTGGCATGTCCCAGCCCGAGCTGTCTGCACACTACCATGGCTTCTCGAGAAGTCCAACCATCCCCACAGATCAAACCCCAATCCCTCATCCCACTGCCTGAAGAGAGCAGCAACTCCACCCTCCCCTCCAACTTCGTTCGTCCCCCTGTCAGATGGATCTGTCATGGGTTACAGGGCAGGAGAAAGCATTAATGGTTAAAATGGTCTTAAGTGATTTCTATGGTAATGGTTTTGTTTGGAACAGACCTGGGCTGCGTTTCACAAAAGCATTGTAAGATTAAGTTGATCAGAGAGGCCATTGGATCCAATGGTTTCTACAATCTACTTAGGCTTACAATGTTTTTGGGAAACACAGCCCTGATCATTGTTAGGTTCTTAACTATGCTAAGAGAAACATTTACACACTGGACTATCCGTTGAATTAGCACAGTGTATTGTGTGTACAGTACACAATTGGAAAAATGGTAAAAGCACAGAAACATAATGTAATGGAAATCAACATTGTTTGAGTTGTTTAGCTGTTGAGTGTTAGCTGACAGCAGATTTAAAGCATGAAAACAATTTATTAAAATACTAAATTATTTATATATTACATTTAATTCCACTGCATTTCAAACATTTATGAATTCTGCTACAATCATCATAGATGTATCAGACCGTTTTCTCATAACCCATGTAGGGCATGTTGCAGATGACAGAGGCGTCCTCCATGTGTTTGCAGTCTTCAGCAGTGATGCTTTTATGTGGGCAGTTCCAGATGCTCTTCTCATCTCCACGGCACTGAACCTCATTCATGTAGATGGGGCCCATGCCTGTGAACAACAGATTATAACAGCCTCTGAAGGGGTTACAACTTCTTAATAGCCTGTGGTCACTTTGACTTTTATCAAGGGACATGAATAAAGCTATGTTAATATGGAACCACGATTAATCGATTGATCAATAAATAAGTCAATCAATCAGCCAACCAACCAACCAACCAACCAACCAAACAACCAAACAATCAACCAAACAACTAGCCAATAAAAAAGGAAACAACCTAGGGCCCTATGATTTCCGCAATATGGAAAACACGGACGGAATTGCAGAATTCAATCATAAAAATGGAATTAACTCTAAAATGCAGACATATTTGGGATAAAATAGGCTAGTAGAGATCGACCAATATTCAAATTTTCCGATATTGTTTCCGATATTCAAACATTTTTCTTTAATCGGATATCGTTTTTGTAATATCGGATCCCCCGATAACTGCCGCCATCTAGTGGGAGTTTCTGAAATTGCACGCAAGATGGCCATTGCAGCAGTGCTTTGAGAAGAAACAGTGCTGGGGGTTTTCCACAGGTAATATAACTTGCTTTTGCAATGTATTGCTTGAATTAATACATTTTATTAAATGTAAAAGCCATTCATTCTAGTGAGATGTATTACATAAATGCTTGATGTGTACAAGCGCTAAGAAATGGAGACAAACTCACGTAAAGACAAACACTGTAGTCTCAAAGACGTAACATTATTTCACATGAATCAACTCGAAAGAGCCTTGGATGAGTGCCTGTTGGAAATATGACGGTTTAATTTCATTCACTGTTCACTGTGTTTATTAGTCTTGTAAAGTTGCTGTCAGGTTGATGCTCATGTTCCAGTGAAATGACTTGCTGTATGTCAGAATGGCCACCATATGCCAGCACAGCTTTTAACAAGATCCACTTGTTTCAAATTCCCTAAATAATATTAACAGTTACTATTAAACTTTATTTCGCTATGAATCATCATCTACACGATTACAGCTCTATGGTAAATTAATTATCTCTGCAACATCGTTTGAGTAAAAGATTCGCGTAAACACGTAGGCATTCTTTGGGCAAAATACAAATAAAATTTGCATGTCATTTGCTGCAAGATAGGCTGCAATTTATTGTTTTTATTGTTTTTCTCTTTCCTGAGAATATATATTTATTCCAGCGAGCTATTTGCCTTTAGCCTATTAAAAACACCTAAACCTTTAAACTGTAGGTCTAATTTAAAATAGATTACATTCATGCACTCCCCTGTCATTTATTTATGTTCACTGTTTGAAATCAGAGGTTGTCAATTTATTTTTCCTATTATTATTATTATTATTATTATTGTTGTTGTTGTTGTTGTTGTTGTTGTAATTTTTATATAAGAAACATTGTATGTGATTATTATTGTAATGTAAATTTTTTCCATTTTTTTTTTCTCTGTTGAACTGTAAAATAAAAATGAAATAAAAAATTAATTAAATTAATAAACAAAATTGGTTCTGCATATCGGTTATCAGATATGTAAACATACAAATAATCGTTATCGTATCGGTTTTAAAAAAAAATCTATATCGGTCGATCTCTATAAAATAGATGAATGCAAAAGTAATATTAATAAAATCATGGTATGTCCTAATGTGATGATTAAACCACAAAAGGCTGCGATTTAATAAAATAAATATAAAGTCTGCCTGTGCTGCGTGCTTCAAAATTAATGTGTGAAGCTAGCTGCTCAATACACTGATAACACTGCATTGGTCCTTTTTAAGGCTAAATAGTGTCTGATCATTAGCATCACATGTGCTTTGTGTAGCAGATAACAGAAAGCAGAGCACTCATTAATCTTGAAGTACGCAGCACATGCAGACTAAATGCAGTATTTATATAATTAAATCACAGCAATTTATGGTTCAATAAGCACATTAAACCATATAGCGAACTAATTATCCAGAAGTGAGAAGCTACCATCAAAAACAAACAGAAACTGTAAAAGCTTCGCTCCAAAATAAAATTGAATTGACGAGTGAAATTTATGACAGAAATATATCACTACAACTAAGTGATGTAGTATTATTATTAGTAGTAATAATAATAATAATAATAATAAATCAATAATAATTACATTATATTTAACCCTTTCACACATACGATCAAACTGGTTTGATAACACTATGCTGGGCTCAGACGTGGTGTGATCTGCATTAGTGCTGCTGTTTACCAGCAAAAGAGGGACTGAAGCGGTTGTCATAATGAACCAGCTGCTCAAATAGTATTTTCAACATCACAATATCTTTATATTAATATTGTGGTGCTCTGCTGTGCAGCAATGTATTTGACAAAAATAACTTATATATTGTGTTTTGGACTGTGCTGTGAGGTTCTGTATAAAAGCACATTATTTGATAAAAATTATGCAATGGTATGTTATAAAAAAATAAATAAAAAGCAATTGTTCTGTTTTCATTTGAATAAAGTTCTAAAAATTCATTTGATCATTAATTTATTGTTTATAAAATTAATTAAACTTTAAAACATGGAATTCAGAAATAATTAAATGGAAAATACAGAATTTAGGAAAAATAAAATGGAATTTAAAAAAAAAACATAATTAAAAAAAAATTGTGCATTACAACCAGTTGCAGTAATCAATCAACAAACCAGCCAACCAACCAACCAATCAATGAATCAACCTAACAATCAACAAAGAAACCAACCAACCAATTAATCAATTAACCAGTCAACCTACCAAACAACCAACCAACCAACCAACCAACCAACCAATCAACAAATCAGCCAACCAATCAATGAATCAACCAACCAACCAATCAATCAATGAATGAATCAATCAACCAACCCATCAATCAATCAATCAATAAATCATTCAGTCAATCAATAAATCAACAAACCAATCAACAAACCAATCAAACATATCTACCAAACAACCAACCAAACAATGAATCAAACAATCAACAGACCAATCAACCAATCAATCAATCAATCAACCAGTCAATCAATCAATCAATCAATACACAAACCAGCCAACCAATCATCAATGAATCAACCAACCAATCAACAAAGCAACCAACCAACAAACTAATCAAAAAACCAGCCAACTAACAATCAACCTACCAAAAAACTAACCTATCAACAAAGCAACAAACCAAACAACCAACTAACCAACCAACCAATCAACAAACCAATCAACAAACAAATCAATCAACCAATCAGCAAACCAATCAACCAATCAATCAATCAATCAATCAATCATCCTTCCATCCATGCTCACCTTGGCCCATTTGTGCTCCAGTCATAGCCTCTTTAGCAGAGCCAAAGCCCAGCTCTCTACACACCACACTGGCAGACTGCAGGTTCCAGCGATCGTCACACACTGTACCCCACTCATTCCCCTTCAGCACCTCCACACGACCCTCACCTGCTTTCGCCCCGCCCTTCAGACGCACCTTAGACTGGGGAATGAGGAGTGCCATGGGCATTAGTCTTCATTTCAAGCCATAAATAGGTATCTAATATGCTGTTCTTCTAATGCAGCTGATATTTACTTTACAAATCCTGATTAATATTTCTGATTAGGACAATAAACAAATACAGTATTCTCTGGTTTATAAATATAGTGGATATAGTAGTGCCCGACCGATTGATCAATATTAGCCTTTCACAGATATATTGCAATCTGTGTATATGTTTTCCAATATGCGCAGATATTAAAACGTTTTTATTTATTTTTTTCAGACCATATAATGCAGAAAACAATCCTTGGGTGATTTAGAATTGGTGTAATAGCGTAGTTTGTGCAGCAGAGCGTGCTCCGACTCCACTGTTTACAGAGCTGAGCTGACGGTGGTTCTGTAGACAGGGCGGAGTTAAGCGGTGTCTTCTCTGTAAGTTGCTAACTAGTTTGTGAAATACATACTGGAAATTTAATAAACAATGACTCCATCATATAACGTTAACCCTGTCCCTGACAACCATGTCTCTCATGTCTGTTTGCTGTTAGCCAGCTACAGTTTGTCAGTGCAGTAAGTAATGTAGCAGATTGAAAGGTAAACACCAGAGCATCTTTTTGCATCTCAGCAGACAACAGTGCGGTGGTGGATTGTGTCTGATGAGTGTTGATTTCACACTATGTTGTTACCTAGTTGGTGAGACCAGTGCTGGAAAGTAAATAAACAATGTCCATCTTTTACTCTCCGTGACAACGAGCTTATAGCTAACTAGCTAACCACGTAGCTACTTTCATACCTTGTCAGCTGAGTGGAAGCTAATGTGTAAACATGTATTCACCAAACTGTTTTGTTCAGGATTCGCAGTTTGGTACCCCCTTAAACCGAAAAATTCCAGTCATTGCATTTACAAAATGTGATATTTAAAAGTCTGGTTTTCCACCGGAATAGGGTGTAACACCGCTGCCGCTGTTTATCTCTTGACTTGGCAGCAGCGAACCATGAGTTATTGTTTGTGTCTGTTTTGTTATACATTAACAGCGAAATATTGCTGATGATGTTTTGATAAGCAAGAAAACTGTACTTTAGTACAATTTAGAGGTACTTGTACTATACGTGAATATTACCATGGCATTTTCTATTACTTTATACTTCCACTCCACTATATTTCAGAGGGAAATATTGTACTTTTTCCAGTGTTTACAATGTATAATAATAATGTCAAATATTCTTTGATAAAAGTATTTGTTTAATAAAGCAGCCTCCTGAGTACCTTTTTATAGTCATATTGGTGCACAATCCACATAGAAAAGGTCTGTTTTCATTCCAGCTCAAAAATTAACTATATCGGCCACCATATCGTAATCGGTGAATTTTTTCCCTCTAAAATTGGTATCAGTCTCGGTCTCAAAAATCCCATATCGGTCGGGCTCTAGCATATAGTCATTAAGCATAGTTTCTCTTGATACTTCTGACAGAAATTCCTAGATTCTAGGATATTAAAATGAATTGACTTGTTCTGTTTACCATTGGATTGAGCTTGACTCTGCGTGCTCTGCCCTGTGTGAACAGGGGCCCTGGCACACAGCTGACTGCGACTGGTCCTCCACCAGGACAGGGGGCGCTAGAGTTTGTCTTACTGAACTCCATAGTGCATGCTGACAGATGAACTTCATTTCCTGTGCAGGACACAGAGTGAATCCGGTACACACTCTGGTTACTAGAGAGAAACAGATGAATAAAAATAGGCATTGTAATCCAAAACAAGATAAAACTAGCAATTACAGGTGCATCTCAATAAATTAGAATGTCGTGGAAAAGTTCATTTATTTCAGTAATTCAACTCAAATTGTGAAACTTGTGTATTAAATAAATTCAATGCACACAGACTGAAGTAGTTTAAGTCTTTGGTTCTTTTAATTGTGATGATTTTGGCTCACATTTTACAAAAACCCACCAATTCACTATCTCAAAAAATTAGAATATGGTGACATGCCAATCAGCTAATCAACTCAAAACACCTGCAAAGGTTTCCTGAGCCTTCAAAATGGTCTCTCAGTTTGGTTCACTAGGCTACACAATCATGGGGAAGACTGCTGATCTGACAGTTGTCCAGAAGACAATCATTGACACCCTTCACAAGGAGGGTAAGCCACAAACATTCATTGCCAAAGAAGCTGGCTGTTCACAGAGTGCTGTATCCAAGCATGTTAACAGAAAGTTGAGTGGAAGGAAAAAGTGTGGAAGAAAAAGATGAACAACCAACCGAGAGAACCGCAGCCTTATGAGGATTGTCAAGCAAAATCGATTCAAGAATTTGGGTGAACTTCACAAGGAATGGACTGAGGCTGGGGTCAAGGCATCAACCACACACAGACGTGTCAAGGAATTTGGCTACAGTTGTCATATTCCTCTTGTTAAGCCACTCCTGAACCACAGACAACATCAGAGGCGTCTTACCTGGGCTAAGGAGAAGAAAAACTGGACTGTTGCCCAGTGTTCCAAAGTCCTCTTTTCAGATGAGAGCAAGTTTTGTATTTCATTTGGAAACCAAGGTCCTAGAGTCTGGAGGAAGGGTGGAGAAGCTCATAGCCCAAGTTGCTTGAAGTCCAGTGTTAAGTTTCCACAGTCTGTGATGATTTGGGGTGCAATGTCATCTGCTGGTGTTGGTCCATTGTGTTTTTTGAAAACCAAAGTCACTGCACCCGTTTACCAAGAAATTTTGGAGCACTTCATGCTTCCTTCTGCTGACCAGCTTTTTAAAGATGCTGATTTCATTTTCCAGCAGGATTTGGCACCTGCCCACACTGCCAAAAGCAGCAAAAGTTGGTTAAATGACCATGGTGTTGGTGTGCTTGACTGGCCAGCAAACTCACCAGACCTGAACCCCATCTATGGGGTATTGTCAAGAGGAAAATGAGAAACAAGAGACCAAAAAATGCAGATGAGCTGAAGGCCACTGTCAAAGAAACCTGGGCTTCCATACCACCTCAGCAGTGCCACAAGCTGATCACCTCCATGCCACGCCGAATTGAGGCAGTAATTAAAGCAAAAGGAGCCCCTACCAAGTATTGAGTACATATACAGTAAATGAACATACTTTCCAGAAGGCCAACAATTCACTAAAAATGTTTTTTTTATTGGTCTTATGATGTATTCTAATTTTTTGAGACAGTGAATTGGTGGGTTTTTGTTAAATGTGAGCAAAATCATCACAATTAAAAGAACCAAAGACTTAAACTACTTCAGTCTGTGTGCATTGAATTTATTTAATACACGAGTTTCACAATTTGAGTTGAATTACTGAAATAAATGAACTTTTCCACGACATTCTAATTTATTGAGATGCACCTGTATCTTCTATCTGTTAAAATCAATTACTTGTTTGGTAATGTCCCATTTTGGCTTTAATTACAGCATGTTATTGATCTGGCATGCACTCCACGATGATCCATGTTATCCAGCTTTAGTACAAAGTTGTTAACATGGTCAATGTCACATATTTTTCTACATTTGATTAGTGACCTAGAAGTGCAGAATCTGACATATTTATTTTATACATCATAATTGTTTCCTTAAGCTATATTTCCAGGTAAAAAAAAAAAAAAGGAAAAAACAAAAGAAATCCCAGATATACAATGTCGTCTCAGACGGTTGAACCCAACTGTATGTGCAAATTAACAATAGCAACACCTCAATCTATTATGCACCACATACCGTATCATACACCAGAAGACTTCTTTATTTATTTTTAAACGGTTCAAAGTGTTGAGAGAGGGAAGCCGAATGGAAAGCATGACACATTTGTTACATTTTATCAGCTTGCTGTGAACTAGTGTCCAGTGTGAGCAAACACGGTATGCTGATGTTGCTTTTCCACCAAGAGCCTAGTACAATCTGACTTAGTCTTACCTACGGTCTAGAGTAGCCGCTATAGCCTGACCTTGAACTGCAGCTTAAACTGGTAAAGAACCACCCACTTTGACATGTAAAGCGAACAATCACAGTTTGTTTTGTTATAACATGCTATTTAGGGGCAGGGATATCTGAGATATATTATACCATGATAACAGAAACCGGCGTGGGATAATATATAAAAATAATAATTTAAATAATGCTGTGGCTGTCTCCATAAACAATTGCACAGAAAACAGACATAGACATTGTGGAAAAAGTGTATAGAGTCCAGAAAATAAGTACCATACAGACTTTTTCACAGACATAACTAGAAAAACAAATTTACAGGTCTACTTGTTGGATAGACAATGTACTTGCTACTAAGTGCCTCAAACTAAACTCTGGATATGTTATGCCACTAACATCCTGGCAAAAGTCTTTTTTTTTTTTTTTTTTTTTAAGGATTGAAATTTTCAGCTGTTTCTCAACCAAAACTATCGTATCACTTCAGAAGACATGGATTAAACCACTCTAATAGTATGGATATGTTTTACGACCTTTTATGTCCTTTTTGGAGCTTGAATGTCTTGGACCCTATTGGCTAACATTGTATGGATGAAAACACTTCATACATCCTTTCAAATATCTTCGTTTTTATTCCACAGAAGAAAGAAAGTCATACGTGTTTGAGACAGCATGAGGGTGAGTAAATGATGAGACAATGATCATTTTTGGGTTCCAATACTATTCCAGGCCTGGAAATAACTTTTAAAATTCACTTTCCATGTTTTCCATGACTGTGGGAAACCTGCCCCTATTTGAGCAATAGTAATACTGATGCTTTACTTAGCTAATTGGAATAGCACAGAATTTTTTTTTTTTGGTGTGTCTGACCACATAGCATGTATAAATTGAACTGCACTGTTTGCTTTAGAAAGACCAGACCTTTATGTTAGTTTGATTGATTTATAACACATTCCAGACTTTCACACATGGGATAACACAACCGTGAGAATTCTGCTATGAAGTAATATAACTGCACTGAGTGGTGGTATGGGGTTTAGTCATGGAGGATTAACACACTCCAGAGAAAAAAAAGATTCTTTCCTTTCACATGTATGTGTGCATGTGTGGGTGTGTGTGCCTACATGCATGAAACCAGGTCTATCTACGGTAACCTTGTCCATTCAATAAAATAATAAAATAAAATGTATTAATATCCAATTAAAATATGTATATATATATATATATATATATATATTAAACCCCTTTTCTCCCCAATTCAGAATGTCCAATTCCCAATGTGCTCTAAGTCCTCGTGGTGGCATAGTGACTCGTCTCAATCCGAGTGGGGGAGTCTGAGACCGTCTATCTGCGCATCTTATCACGTGGCTTGTTGAGCGTGTTACTGCGGAGACATAGTGTGTGTGGAGGCTTCACGCTATTCTCCGCAGCATCCATGCACAACTCACCACGCGTCTCACTGAGAGTGAACCACATTATAGCGACCACGAGGAGGTTACCCCATGTGACTCTACCCTCCCTAGCAACTGGGCCAATTTGGAGACCTGGATGGAGTCACTCAGCACGCCCTGGATTTGAGCTCACGACTCCAGGGGTGGTAGTCAGCGTCTTTACTCACTGAGCCACCCAGGCCCCCTCCAATTAAAATATTGAAAATACTGGAGAAAATTACATATGTACAGTGGCTGCAAAAGGTACTTATACACTTATTCTACACATAAAAAAAAATTTTCATTACAAAATCATTCATTATATATTATTATATAATATTACATATATTTTGTATTATTTATTTTGTAAAATGTTTTGCTTGAAAAATGTGCTTGTGCTACCTTTCTTTAAAGGTTCAGTAATTTTTTTCCTCATTTAAAAAGTTTTAATTCTAAAAAATGTATAGTCATTTTGAAACGTATGTATAAAATCATTAACACTCACATGAGATGAAGACTCCCGTAATATCAGTAGCCTAATAAAAGCTTTATTCTTCATGGAGAGGGTCCCCTCATGGGGGCTGCCATTTTAGAATCACATGATCAGCCGAATACCACTCGCTTAACTGGCTTACTGTTTTTGATGGAGAAAAAAGATGGTGGATTGGTGGCAACACTAAGTTGTGACTGGAGCGAAGATGGGTGGAAGTTTTGTAGAATCCAGAAGTGATCCGGAAATGGAAGAAGAATGTAGCGGGGAATATGAAGGATTTAACAAAAGTAAGTGGAATTTAGTAGAGAATCGGAAAAGGAAAAAGAGTGTTAGTCAAGCATCTGGTATGGATAGTGAGAGAGAAAATCATCAGACTAGAAGGAAAAAGAACATAAGGTAATAATAAAGTTCATGCCAGAAGTAGTAAAGTAGTAGTAAACAATCCATTCAAATTGACTAAAGCGTTGAAAGAAACGATTGGAATTATTGAAAGTGCTAAGATGTTATGGGTTGATAATCTGCTGGTGTTTTGTAAGGATAGTACACAACAAAAGAAAGCTCTAGGGCTAAAATCTCTGATGGGACAAAAAGTCATTTGTTCAGCAATGGGAGAAAAGAAATGGATGAGGGGTGTAATTACAGGGATCTCTACTAATGTTTCTCTTGATGTAATCAAGAAAAGTATAACAGTAGCTAAAGTGATTGATGCTAAGCGTTTGAAATATGTCAGAAATAAGGAAAAAATGGATAGCCTCTCTGTGATGTTACATTTCGATGAGGAAAGAATGCCAGAACGAGTGTTTTTAGGATTCATGAGTTACATAGTAAGGTCATACATTCCACCACCATTGAGATGTTACAAGTGCCAAAAATATGGACATGTGGCGACGGTATGTAAAGGAAAGCAACGTTGTGCAAGATGTGGTGAAACCATGAGTATGGAAAATGTGAGGAAGGAGTGAAACCTAAATGTTGCAATTGTGGGGGTGATCATAGTGCTGGATACAGAGGATGTCAGGTAAGAAAAAATGCTGTTAAAATACAAAATGTCAAGATAACTGAGGGATTAACTTATGCTGAAGCCATTAAACGAGTGAAATGGACAGAACAGAAGAAAACACAAGAGAATGAAGATGAATCAAGGAGGCAGAGCAAATAGTTGAATCAAGGCATAGTAAATGATAACTACATCACTGTAGATAAACTGGCATTCATTATGTTTATAGTAGAAATAGTAAATTGCTCGCCCAAACTGAAAGTAGAACAGAAAGAATAAGAATAAGAATTAGAGCAGCAGATAAGTACCTAAAACAGATGGATTAACAGTTGATCAAGTAAACGAGAAACTCAAGATGCAAACAACAAACTCTCAGAATGCATATGGAGGATCATAATGGTGCTGATGGTCTTACAGTGGAATGCAAGAAGTCTAATAGCGAATGGACAAGAATAAAAAAAAATCATAGATGATTATAAAGAAAAACCTCATATTATATGTATTCAGGAATCTTGGTTGAAGTCTCATTTAAATTTTGTAGTTCAAAGGTATTCAGTAGTATGTAAGGATAGAAATAATGGTGGTGGAGTAGTGACTCTCATTAAGCAAGGAATAGAATTTAGGGTGGTAGAAGTGAATGGGGAGTTTGAATCAGTAGTGGTGGGGGTATGGACAGGAAATCAAAATGTAAGAATAATTAATTTGTATAATCCATGTGATAGGTTTAAAAATTATTTAATACAAACAGTTGGTGGTGAGGGAAATTTTAGACTGGTGTGGTGCGGGGATTTTAATGCACATAGTACTTTATGGGGTAGTGCATCCAGTGATCATAATGGAAATATAGTGGAAGAAATATTGGATAGTAATGATCTAGTTTGCTTGAATGATGAAAAACCAACAAGGATAGATGTTGCGTGAGGATATTAGTCAGCAATAGATTTAACTATTGTGTCACAAAGTCTGGCTAGACAATGTAAATGGGAAGTGCGAGATCAAACTACAATAGGTAGTGATCATTACCCCATCAGATGCATAACAGGTATACTGTAGGAGTGGAAGAACATATGAAAGAGAAAATTCCAAGGTAGAAATTTAAAACAGCAGATTGGAAAAAGTTTAAGGAATTAAGTGAGTTAAAAATACTAGGAATGAAAAATAATATAGAGGAGGTGGAGGAGTTAAGTAGTACAATAAATGAAATTCTCTGTAGTACAGCTGAAGAAATAATTGGGAAAAATTCAAGGGAGAGGAGAAGGAAGGTTGTGCCATGGTGGACAGATAAATGCAGTGAGGTAGTATCAATCAGAAATAAAGCACTGAAAAAGGTAAAGAAAACTTGTTCCTTCCAAGACTTAATACTATATAAGAGATCTCAGGCAGTTGTTAGAAAAGTAATTAGGGCTGCTAAAAGAATTTACTGGAGACAATTTTGTGATGAAACTGGTGAAAGTTTAAATATAAGTGATTTATGGGGCATGATTAGAAAAATGGGAGGGATTCAAATGCAAAGAACAGTACCGGTAATAATAGATGGGGATAAATATATCATTTCTGATAGTGAAAAAGCAGAAGCATTAGCAAAAGCATTTGTTAAAATATATAGCAATAGTAATATATCAGAGGATATGAAAATACAAAGAGAAAAATCTATGAGATATCATGGTCCAAAGAGGGCCTTCTGAATGTACTTTGGATGTAGATTTTACATTATATGAACTTAAGCAGGCATTGTCAGGTATAAGACATACATCTCCAGGAAAAGACGATATATGCTATGAAATGATAAAGCATCTATCAGATATATCATTGAATAATATATTACATCTTTTTAATAAGGTATGGGAATTAGGAAAGCTCCCAACTTCTTGGAAACATGGAGTAATTGTTCCTATAGCTAAACCAGGGAACCATTCCATAGCAGCTAACTATAGACCGATTGCACTAACATCCAATCTATGCAAAATAATGGAAAGAATGGTAATAGCTAGACTAAACTACATGATCGAAAATAAAAATCTGTTATGTCCACATCAAAGTGGTTTTAGGAAGGTCGCAACACGATGGATTCTATTATATGCTTAGAGTCTGAAATCAGGAAAGCATTAATGAATAAAGAAGTGTTAGTGGGAGTGTTCTTCGATGTGGAAAAATCCTATGATATGTTGTGGAAGGAGGGACTTTTAATTAAATTGGACAGAATGGGTATTAAAGGTAGGTTATATAATTGTTCATGGATTTCTTATTTGGTCAAACAATACAGGTCAGGGTTGGATCAAGCTATTCAAAAATATATTCAATAGATAATGGAACTCCACAAGGGAGTGTTTGTAGCCCAATATTGTTTAATATTATGATTAATGACATCTTCTCTAAAGTAGGACAAGGGATAGGCAAATCCTTATATGCAGATGACGGAGCACTGTAGGAAAGAGGAAGGAATGTAACATATGTAGAAAAAAGTATGCATAAAGCAGTAGATGAAGTGGAAAAGTGGGCAAATAACTGGGGTTTCAGATTATCAGTAGAAAAAACTCAAGTCATTTGTTTCTCAAAACGGAAGAGAACTCCACAAATAAGACTAAAACTGTATGAACAGACATTAGAACAAGTCTCAGTAATTAGGTTTTTGGGGGTATGGGTGGACGCAAAGCTTATGTTTGATTATCACATTAAGAAAATAATAGACAAATGTAAAAAAAGGAATAAATGTTTTAAGATGTATGGCAGGGGTTGACTGGGGCGCGAATCGTCAGTCATTAAAAATAATATATTGTGCAATGATTAGACCAGTAATAGACTATGGAAGCATAGTATATAGTTCAGCATCAGCATCAATATTAAGGAGAATTAATGTCATCCAATCACAAGCTTTAAGAATAAGTTGCAGAGCATTCAGAACATCCCTTATTCCAGCAATACATGTGGAAATGGCAGAGATGCCTTTGGAAAATTTGGAGGCTAACATTAAAAATGACATACTGGAGTACATTAAAGAGACATGCTGAAAAGCACCCAGCTAAAAAGGTTCTAGAAAAATGTTGGGAACATGAAAGTTCAGAATTAAATAGCTTTGGATGGAATGCACAAAAAGAAGTTCAGAACATAGGAATAGACTAAATTAATATCAGTTCCACAGTGGTAGTGCCAATAATACCTCCCTGGCTTTTCCCAATGCCAGCCATTGATCTTCAGTTGCTAGATAAGGGATGAAATATTTCAAAGGATATAGATGTGAAGCAGCATTTGGAACACGAATATTAAAAACAGTATTCAAATATATACAGATGGATCAAAGAACCCCGATTATGGACAATCAGCAGCAGCTGTTTATATTCCTCACTTTAAATACAGTATTGTAAAACAATTATCAGATTATGTATCAGTATATACAACAGAATTGATAGGAATGCTAATGGCACTTCAATGGGTGGATGAAATTCATCCTATGGACAAATGAATGAATGTTACATTTATATAGCACTTTTCTGACACTACACTCAAAGCATTTAACACAGTGAACAGGGGACTCTCCTCAACCACCACCAGTGTGAAACATCCACCTGGATGATGCAACAACAGCCATAGTGCACCAGTATGCTCACCACACACCAGCTATTGGTGGAGAGGGGAGAGTGGAGTGATAGAGCCAGTTAGTGGATGGGGATTATTAGGAAGCCATGATTGAGAAGGGCCAATGGGGGAAATTTAGCCAGGACACCAGGGTTACACCCCTACTCTTTACAAGAAGTGCTCTAGTATTTGTAATGACCACAGAGAGTCAGGACCTCAGTTTAACATCTCATCCAAAGGATGGTGCCTTTTTACAGTATAGTGTCCCCGTCACTATACTAGGGCATTAGGACCCACACAGAGTGCAGGGTGAGCACCCCCTGCTGGCCTCCCTAATACCTCTTCCAGCAGCAACCTTAGTTTTCCCCAGGAGGTCTAGGTACCCATCCAGGTACTGACAAGGCTCAACCCTGCTTAGCTTCAGTGGGCAACCGGTCTTGAGCCACATGGTGATATGGCTGCTTGCCATGTTCAGATTCATACTCAGCTCTAGTAAGTTTAAATACTGGAAAATCTTTATCCAGGCAGGATATCTTATATGAAATTCTACAGCATATGTACAGAATATGCCAAATAGGAGTAAATATTTCTTTTCTATGGGTTCTGGCTCATGTGGGGGTTGAGGGTAATGAGGAGGTAGACCATTTAGCAAAGAAGGCTCTGAAACATACTGAGATAGATATTAATGTCCCACTGAGTAAAGCTGAAGTAAAAGGAATTATTAAAAAGGCTCTAAATAGGAAGTGGCAAGAGATATGGGATAAGGAGTTAAAAGGGAGACATTTATATAATATCCAGAATAATGTTGGGGTGGTGAGAGGAATAAATATGGAAGCAGAAAGGAAGATACTATAATATCCAGGCTTCGAATTGGGCATACGTCAATTAATTATTCTCTTTCAGTTATTGGAAAAAGAGAATCAGAGTGTTGTACACAATGTGGCCTACCGGAGACAGTTGAGCATGTGCTGATTTATTGCTCTGCAAATTTGAGAGAAATAATCCATCTTAAAGAAGTACTAAGTAATATAGTAGAAATAAATAAGCCGTCTTTAAAAGGTATATTTCAAAATGCACAGAAAGAATCAAGGATATACAGTGCTCTGCTAAGTTATTTAAGGAAAACAGGATTGTTTAATAGGATTTAGGAATTTTATATTTATTTTATTATTATTTTATTTTATTTATTTATTTTTCCCCTTTAATCTTCGTTCCACACTCCAACCCAGTAGGTGGCGGATATGCACCATTAGCTGGTTTGCCAACCACCATAAAATGGAAAAGAAGAAGAAGAAGAAGAAGAAGAAGAAGAAGAACTATTATATTTGAATGATGAGGCATCCACACCTTTAGGTGTCAGTGTAAGTCCAAGATGACATTTTCAGCATAATACTGAGTATACTTTTAAAATAAATGCCATTCGCATTGACATTTTGTTATATAAGGCAATAACATTGTAGGGCTTTACCGGTTGTTTAGATCAGTGTTACTATCAGAAATAATTAATAATTATTTCTGTAGTTATTAATTAATATTTAAATTAATTAATTGGATCTAACTCATTAAAACCTCATATGGGACTCCAGTAAATGTAGTGTGCTACGTTTAGGAGCAAGTTTGGTTATTAGCAATAATTAATAATTATCAAAGATAATTATTAATTATTAAAATCAATAGAACATTGATGAGAATCAGTGTTAGCTTTTTTAATCCTTTAAATCAACAATTATCAAAGATAATCATTAATTGTTAACATCGATGAAACATTAATTAAAATTAACACTAGCTTACTGATCATTCAAATTCAATCAAAGATAATTATCAATTATCAAAAATCAATAGAATATTAATAAGGATTAACATTGACGGGGCACCACCCTAGAATTAGGGACTAATAACCAGATAGTATAACAGTCTCAATATTAGATTGTTTTCTTAGGAAAATCGACATCCGAAGAATATCGATTTTCGGGAAAAAAAACAATGAATGAAGGTTTGAATCCGAGCACTGACATCCCGTCAGCATGACACAGGTGTATGCAAAACAAACCAAAACACTTCTCTTTGTAATATAAACAAAAGTTTATTTATGCAGTAATATCAATTAATAATTAATACAATGCAGTCAATAAACTTCCGACTTACAACTACAAACTAAACAGTGATATGATTAGATATGGAAATAAAATAATCCTATAACACATAAGGTGTGTGTGTGACAGTGTGTGTGTATGTGTCAGTGTGGTTAGTGAGAGAGAGAGAGAGAGAGATTATTAAGTGACAGCCCAAAAGCTGATTTCGTGATAGCTGGAGAGAAAGCAGCCGTGTTCATCACTCAGAGACGCGGTTTTACGAGCGGGGCTCGTAAAAGTCCTGCGTTATTTGACTCTAATGGATGAACTCAGTTTCTGTCTCACCCACGACGGTGAAATTTGCACAACAATCCAATTTGGTTGGACCACAATACAGCAAAACAAATTCGTGATAATTAATACCCTGAGTATTAATAATGAGCGGACATGGCGGTCCGTAAACTGTACAAGCAAAAACCTTGAAACACAAGAATAACACACTATAATATTCTATCTCTGTCCAGACATAAACCTCTTACTTGAATCGCAGGAGGACACAGGTAGAATGTGTTTTCCTCCGTCCTTTAACTTTGACCCGGTTCCTTGAGGCACGGGTGATGACGGGAGGCAGTTTCCTCGCTCTGTCGGCGGGCGGTACGGCTGTTGATTGTCAGCGGGCGGTACGGCTGTTGATTCTCGGCGGGCTGGCGGAGAACTCAGAAATGTCGACTTGATTGAAGATGGAAGAAAAATCTTTAATCTCTTCACTTCCAATGGATGAAGATGCGAATTGGTCTCCTTCGGATCTGTTAGAGTGTTCGGTTGAACACAGAGTAATCTCAACTCGTCCAGCGAGATGGAGATTGTATGGCTACAGTTTCAAGTCGGACATTACTCTGTTGTGTGCCTCATCCAATAGGAGTTGAGCGCTCGATCCTTTAGTGAGCAAGGCTTCATGGATCTGTAGTCTGTTTTGGACTCCCTTTGTTTGATTTTGGCGCGATTTTTATGAGTAAAATTTACGACTTAGAAGGTGGGGGCTTGAGTTATGTTTTTATGACTGTTAGGCCTGCCTTTGTCTTCTATCTGAACACATGAGGCCCAACAACATTTAGACATTTTTAAGAGCGACTGATGTGTCCAAACACTTTTTCCGACAACTGTATGTTACACTGACAGAATTTAAATTAAAAAAAGGCCTGTTTTATTCCATTTCTGAGAAGCACAGACATTGATAGAAACACTATAGAAGTGTAGAATGACATTCACAATCTTCTGAATGTGCAGGGTGAGCTATTTCTGAAGTGTATCTCGCCAAGCAGTTATGGCATGAACCTGGAATGAATGTCTTAATTACAAAGATGAAGAGAAGTACAGTATTTTACACATTTCCTTTCATTAAATAATGTCAGATTGCAGGATCATTTAAAAGCAGTAGAAAAGATGAATTTCAGATTTTTCATCCACCGAAAATTACTTTGTTTATTCAGCTGCTAGATTTTTAATATTAAGTGATATTAAATGTAAGTAAAATGGCTGCCTGTCTGGAGAGGATTTTCATCAGTCAAAATGACAAAAAGCCAGCAGAAGTGTGTTTTTGGAGCTTAACTTCAGCATGCTGAGGACTTTAACTCATTTCTGAAGAGCTAATCTCTGGGGTGTGAGTCATCCATCCACACACACACACACACACACAAACACACACACACACTTTTCTCTCAAACAATTGTAAACCACTGCGATGCACACGTGAGTTATCAGATCCTGGCACTCTCTCTTTGTCCAGCCACTGACTGTTTACATTTCACCATCTGCTGTGAATCTAAGTACATGTCTCAGTTCAGATGTGGATAACTATTCCAACACAGATGTAGGAGAGAACCCTTGCAAAAATGGATTGTTAGCGACAAAGTGACAGTTAATAGGTGGTAAATATGCACCGAACAAAACAATGTGCCGCAGATTATTGTCAGAAGTTGCTCTTTGCCGGTTGTGGTGAACCTGAAGCAAACCTTTGGTAACAATGGACAATTTGGCACTACTGGCAAATTCTTCTATAGCAAACCTATGGCAACAATAAAGAGTTTGCAAAGCTTATTTGCATGTGAAAATAATGTGAGTGGCACATTTGCAGCATGTTTGCCACATGCGTTTGTAAAAATATAGTGAAAATATATTTATCCTCGTGCGACGCCGCTTTGCTTTACACAACGCATAATTTAAATTCATTTAAACTGACTGATCTCAGTTCAGAAGTCTCTGGGCTGTAAGTAAAGAGTTAAAGTTTCAACCCACTGAGTCATGTGACAAAACAACATGGCGCCGACCACAGTGGAGTTTATCTTTGGGAGAAATGCCAACAAAATCTGGTAAGAAACTTAATTAAGTTTTTACATTGAAACCTGTTTGCGTCAAAAGATTAGAGTCTCTAAATTCATCCTGCAGGTATATGCCATTTTTTTAAATTTGAGCGATTTATCGCGAAACGTCAAGTTGCCAAACACAATGTACACTATATATATATTTTTATTATTCAAAAGTCTATTTTAACCAATCATGGGAAATAATTGTAATATATGAGTTTTGAGGATGATGTTTAGTGTACTTGAAGTGTTCCCTTTGCATCATCTTGTAGCGTATCCACATAATGGGCAGTATACCAAAGGGGTTATGTCATTAATGGAATAATGCATTGACATTCATGATTATTATACTGTTCCATACTGTTGTTTGTCCCTGTCATTGTGTCTGGCCTTATATTCTTGACATTTATCATATTGTCATTTTTTTAAATTGTTTTTTAATTTTTTTTTTTACATTGTTCTGTGCCTATACTCCACGCCCCATACTTCACATTACACCTTACACTTACCTCTCTACCTTTATCAACTCTGTAAAAAGTACTAAGAAATTATACTTAAGTGAAAGTATGGACACTGAGTAAAAATGTTACTCAATTAAAAGTCCAAGTATCTAGCCAAAAACATACTTGAGTGAAAGTAAAAAAGTATTCACATTAAATTGTACTTGAGTTTTAAAAAAATAAAAAGTAACTTTTTTTCTTTTTTCCTAGCTAGAATGAAATCAAGAGAGGAGATTGTGTGAGTGAGGATGTTGTTTTTTTATTAGCCTTTATACTGTCTCTGAGGACTGTTATATTTTCCCCCAGTGGCATTTGCAACCTGGTCCTAGAACCATATTACAATAACAAACATTTTGCAAAATAATTTTTATGTGGCTTGTTGTATGTAATTCTGCAATTTCCTCGTGGAGTGAACACTAGAGGCGCTAAAACAAAAATGACTTTTAGCCACTTTCACTCAAATCACGAGTAAATCGGCAGATTATCAGTTCATAAACACGTTTCTCTCTGTTCTTCACACAATGCTATCTTATGACATATAAACACTTTTACTATAGCACATGACTCAATTGAACATTTGCATTACATAACCAACTACATTTACAAGCTTGTTTAATTGTGATCAAATTGCACGTAATCTCAACTGATAGAGTGTTGCATATGCGATACAAAGGACTGGGGTAGGAGTCCCGAAGAGCACACAAGACGACACGTGAGCCGAAAGTGTCATAGAAGCACCACAAAATTACATGTTTGCTTTAGAAATTGTGTTTTCCATGTCACATTTGCTTTTTCTGACAC
This sequence comes from Myxocyprinus asiaticus, assembly GCF_019703515.2. Taxonomy (NCBI): domain Eukaryota; kingdom Metazoa; phylum Chordata; class Actinopteri; order Cypriniformes; family Catostomidae; genus Myxocyprinus; species Myxocyprinus asiaticus. The sequence goes on along the minus strand of NC_059365.1, from coordinate 40,545,401 downwards.
TATCGGTTAGGTTTAGGTTTAAGGTTTAGGGTAGGGAGGTAGATTTTGTTGATTTCAATCTCGATAGAACATTAATCTTAAAATCCTAATCTGTTTAGGAGAACATTTCACTCACTTTTAGCACCACACAGTGGACATTTCACTTCGGAACTGCCCTGAGACATTGCCACAGTTCATAGCATGGGAGAAGACACTCACAAACTGCAATGTCAGAGCACCCAGCCCCTTGAGACATAAAGAAAGACCCAAACATTTCAAATGAAGCTTTGAAGAAAGTTAGTTATGTTGTTGGTTTTGTGAATTGTTTTTCAAGTAGATGGATGAATTCAATAAAATTCATATTTAATATTTACTCAGATTCCATTATTTTTATTATCATTATTATCATCATTGCTGGTTTTATAGATATTATTATGATTAATAGTTGCCTAACAACAACAATAACAATAATAATTCAGCAAACAGGGAGTAGAAATTCATGGCTATGATTTAAATATGAAGGCAAGTGTAGAAATAAATGACATGTACACATTTAATTACAAAAGCCTTTTGTTTTAATTTGTATATATTTGCAATGTGAATGATAATTTTTTACTTCATAACTGTCCAATATGTAGAAGTAGCAGGCTTTTAGAAGAAAGTTTAGGACAAAAACCGTAAGTGTTTCTCACCTCGTGCTCATAGTTTTGAATGAATACATCATATTCAGTCAGGCGGTCACATACGGCCTAGTCGCACAAATACAGTTGAAGTCAGAAGTTTACATGCACATAGGTTGAAGTCATTAAAACTCATTTTTTAACAACTCCACAGATTTCATATTAGCGAACTATAGATTTGGCAAGTCTAATTAGGATATTTACTTTGTGCATGACACAAGTATGTTTTTCTAACAATTGTTTACAGACAGATTGTTTCACTTTTAATTGACAATATCACAATTCCATTGGGTCTAAAGTTTACATACACTAAGTTAACTGTGCCTTTAAGCAGCTTGGAAAATTCCAGAAAATTATGTCAAGCCTTTAGGCAATTAGCCAATTAGCTTGTGATAAGCTAATTGGCTAACTGGAGTCAATTGGAAGTGTACCTGTGGATGTATTTTAAGGCCTACCTTCAAACTCAGTGCCTCTTTGATTGGCAATCATAGGCAAATCAAAAGAAATAAGCCAAGACCTCAGAAAAAAAATTGTGGACCCCCATAAGTCTGATTCATCATTGGAAGCAATTTCCATACACCTGAAGGTACCATGTTCATCTGTACAAACAATAGTACGCAAGTATAAACACCATGGGACCATGCAGCCATCATGCCGCTCAGGAAGGAGACGAATTCTGCCTCCTAGAGATGAACGTACACTTTAATGATGAACACTTTTGGTGTGAAAAGTGCAAATCAATCCCAGAACAACAGCAAAGGACCTTGTGAAGATGCTGGAGGAAACAGGTAGATAATTATCTATATCCACAGTAAAATGAGTCCTATATTGACATAACCTGAAAGGCTGCTCAGCAAGGAAGAAGCCACTGCTCCAAAACCGCCATAAAAATGCCAGACTACAGTTTGCAAGTGCACATGGGGACAAAGCTCTTACTTTTTGGATAAATGTCCTCTGGTCTGATGAAACAAAAATTTAACTGTTATGACCCTTATTATGTTTGGAGGAAAAAGGGTGAGGTTTGCAAGCTGAAGAACACCATCCCAACCGTGAAGCATGGGGGTGGCAGCATCATGTTGTGAGGGTGCTTTGCTGCAGGAGGGATTGGTGTGCTTCACAAAATAGATGGTATCATGGGGAAGGAAAATGATGTGGATATATTGAAGCAACATGTCATGATTCACTGTTGTTTTGCCTTATGTTTAGCCTCTGTCTTCTGTTTTCCCTAGACTACATTTCCCATAATTCACTGCCCTCATCACTGCCAGCTGTTTCCATTTGTTCTCACCTGTTTTCCATTACCTCATGTATCCTTGTGTATATAATGCCCTGATGTCTGCTCAGTCTTTGTCAGTTATTGTGTGTTTTCTCCAGTTCCTGTACCGATTGCTATCTTGTTTGTTTTGTTTCCTAGTTCTGAGTCTTGCCTTGTCCCAGTGTTTACCCTGTTTTGTATATTATTTATTTTCCATTAAAGTTAAGTTGCATCTGGATCCCGCTCTCGTGACTTCCTTCAAACGTGACAGAAAAACTGACCAAACAAAATGGATCTAGCAGCTTACTTTATTCAATTGAGCCAGGCAGATTTACCCATCAAGGAATACTCCCATCTTTTCTGCACCATTGCCAGCTACACAGAATTTGCTGATTCCCACCTGAAATCCATTTATCAGATCGGACTCACAGTTCACCGGTGGAGGGAATTGCCAGAGACAGGAGACTACACTTGGGAGGAATACGTGAAGTTGACTTTAGAAACTCTTGCTTCAGAGGATCCTCCTCCCCCTACCCTGATCCCAGCTTCCATGACTCCTTGCTCCACGCCTGCCCCGACCACCGAGCCAATGCCCACGCCTGCCACAGCCACCGAACTTGAAGCCTCATCTGTCCCAGAGCCAGCGTTGCCAGCCTCGTCTGTCCCAGGGCCGGCGTTGCCGGCCTCGTCCGTCCCAGGGCCGGCATTGCAAGGCCTCGGCCGTCCCAGAGCTAGTGTTGCCAGCCTTGTCCTTCCTGGAGTCAGTGTACACGGCCGCCCGGAAGCGGAGGAGGAGAAGAAGGGCTTTGGGTATCAAGTCTCTACCCATGTTCACAACCACAGAGGTTGTTCCCAAGTCTCTGCCAGTGTTCACGACCACAGAGGTCGTTCCCAAGTCTCTACCCAGGTTCACAACCATGGAGGTCATTTCTGAGTCTCTGCCCATGTTCACGACCACAGAGATCGTTCCAGAGTCTCTGCCAGTGTACATGACCACAGAGGTCATTCCCAAGTCTCTGCCCATGTTCACGGCCACGGAGGTCGTTCCCGAGTGTCTGCCCATGTTCATGACTACAGAGGTAATTCCCAAATCTCTGCCCATGTTCATGACCACAGAGGTCGTTCCCGAGTCTGTGCCAGTGTTCACGACCACAAAGGTCGTTTCCGAGTCTCTGCCAGTATTCACGACTACAGAGGTCGATCCCGAGTCTCTGCCAGTGTTCACGACCACGGAGGGCGGTTCCCATTCATCCAGGACTCTTAGCCTCGAGCCTTCCATGTTTTCGCCTCTTGAGCCTCCCATGGCTCCGCCTTCCACGGCTTCACCCCTCGAGCCTCAAACGGCTCCGCCTTCCACGGCTTTGCCCCTTGAGCCTCCCACGAGCCTCAAAAAGCATGTGAAAGCAAGGAGGCCTAAAAACCTGTCTCAGTTACATTGGAGGAATGGGCTAAAATTCCAGCAACTTATTATGAGAAGCTTGTGGAAGGCTACCCAAAATGTTTGACCCAAGTTAAAACAATTTAAAGGCAATGCTACCAAATACTAACGAAGTGTATGTAAACTTCTGACCAGAGGTGGGTAGTAATGCGCTACATTTACTCCGTTACATTTACTTGAGTAACTTTTTGGAGAAAAAATTACTTTTAGAGTAGGTTTAAAAGTGCGTACTTCTTACTCTCACTCAAGTAAATTTCTAATGAAATGTTTTTACTTTTACTTCTTTACAATGGGCGGCATTCCTGTCGTTACATTACTGGGATTCATTTTAATTAATGCATAATTTATTGAGAGATTATTGAATGTGACTTTTACGAGAGCAGAAGTTCACACAGAGCCGCGCACTGCTGTCACAGACCGTCACTCAAGTCATCAGTGCTACAGCATCAAAGTCTTCAAAGTGAAACACTTTCTTCACTCCACACAGTGAAAAAATAATCATTTCATCATGCAGTGCCTTCATATAACACCAAGACAAGCTGATATTTAAAGATTAAAATCTCAGTTTCAATTTAAGGCAGCACGCTTAGGTAAGTTTTGGCTCTAATGCTAACATGGGCTTTTCTGTGTAATGTGATGGTAATTTTCAGGGTGATTCTGTAAATGGGCTCTTATGACATCAGTTTTTATGTGTACATTTTTAAATCAGTGCAGCAATATATCAGTGCGTTGTCATGAGCTGTATTTACGCATTTACCCCGCGCCCTTGCGGGGTTACTGGAAACTATCGCAGCTACTTCAGGCGGATTAACTATAAATCCATGTAAACAGCCAAGTTAAGTGTAAATGAATGCCTTGGCTCTGCTGTTCGCATGATTGACAACTGGAGCGCGAACAGACAGCATTTCTGCACGTGCACAGCGAGGTACGCGGGGCACGCGAGAGGTGTGCGGGCGCGAGGCGATCGTATGGCGAAGAGAGTGGCTGTGTCCGAAATCGTTCACTCATTCACTATTCCCTATATAGTGAATGGCAGTGAGTGCACTATATCTCAGCAGTGAGTGAACGAAATGAGTGAGTAAATTTGGACGCTGACGGATACACCGAGTGTCGGATCTCTGGGGCTATCACAGAAACAACATCACATATGAACTTTTAAAATACTTGGGCCTTACTTGTTATTCTTATTAAGTAATATATTAATACAATAAATCTTCATTCTGTTTGTCATTTTTAATATATACTGTGTGTTAATATAAAGAGTAAACATATCTGATCAAATAAAGAGTACATTTTAAAATGTATCTGTATGTTTTGCCTCTCTATATGTTATTATGTTATTTTAATCAAGTAAGGATTTGTCAAAAAGTAATTTAATACATTCAGCATGAAAGAAAACATTGCAGGAGTGAAGGAAGCAGTAAACTCCCAGATTGTACGTCTTCCCCATGGTGTGTTGTGGGCAATTAACCATAGTCAAGTGTACATCAAATGTACACTCGAAATTAGAGTGCATTGTGGGTAATAATGAGTGAACAAAAGTAAAGAACGAGTGGTTCACTCAGAATTCAGACAATCCTACAAAATGGCAGACACTCGAAATAGTGCACTATATAGTAGATGGGGGACGGTTTCAGACACAGCGAGTGTTCCACGACCAGGGCTGGTGCCCTACGCACTAGGCTGCGTACTCTGCATTTAGAGAGCAGCAGTACTGCTGTACAGAACTAATGATTTAAATACTTACGACACTGAAAACTGTAACTACACTGAAATAAGAATCTGCGCAGGACTTTAAAAGCTATGAAATAGCGAAAGAAGTCATTAATAAAGCATGATCTTGCTTTGGTTTATAGTTCAGCATTATATATAATGTCCTAGTGGGACATTTTCACGTTTTTACCGTAATCATTACTAGAAATGTTTCCAAACCTCTCTTACTGACAAATTCAACCAGATCTGACAAGAGCCCTTAAAGAGATAGTTCATAAATAATGAAAATGAAAATTTTCATTAGTTACTCACCCTCATGCCACCCCAGATGTGTATGACTTTCTTTCATCTGCTGAACTCAAATGAAGATTTTTAGAAGAATTTCTCAGCTCTGTAGGTCCTTACAATGCAAGTGGATGGATGGCAACATTTTAAAGCTAAACAAACAAATATAAGTCAGCATAAAAGTAATCCATAAGACTCCAGTGGTTAAATCAATATCTTCAGAAGTGATGTGATAGGTGTGGATGAGAATCACCTTCACATTCTTCTTCTTGTGTTTTTGGTGATTCACATTCTCTGCACATTGCCCCTGCTGTTTAGCAAAAAATTACAAATATTGATCTGTTTCTCACCCACACCTATCATATCACTTCAGGAGATATGGATTTACTACTGGAGTTATGCTGCATTTATGTGCTTTTTGGAGCATCAAAATTTTGGCCTACAGAGCTAAAATATTCTTCTAAAAATCATAATTTGTGTTCTGCAGAAGAAAGGAAGTCATACACATCTGGGATGGCATGAGGATGAGTAAATTATTACTCACTACTTGAGTACTCTTTTAATTGGATACTTTCTTACTCAAGTATTTATTTATGTTAGTACTTTTATTTCTACTTGAGTATTTTTTTATTTTTTTTTAAAGTAATTGTACTTTTACTTGAGTACAGTTTTTGGCTACTCTACCCACCTCTGCTTCTGACCACTGGGAATGTGATGAAATAAATAAAAGCTGAAATAAATCATTCTTTCTACTATTATTCTGACATTTCACATTCTTAAAATATAGTAGTGATCCTTACTGACCTAAGACAGGGAATGTTTTCTATGATTAAATGTCAGGAATTGCGAAAAACTGAGTTTAAATGCATTTGGCTAAGGTGTATGTAAACTTCTGAATTCAACTTTTATTTCAACACACAGCTGCCATGCAACCCTCTGCAATTTGTCAATCTGTCATTTGTTAGATGCAGTGAAAAGGTGGCTTCAGTCCAGTAAGTTGAAATAAAATGATCTGCAAAAATGTAATGAGTACTTTTCAAGTTTAAATAAAATTGTAAGGAGTAAAAAGTAAAAAAAAATTATTTGAAAATGTAATTTAGTAAAGTAGAAGTATTCTGCACTCGAGTAAAGTACAAATCCCCCAAAATAATACTTAAGAATAATACTTAAGTATTTTTACTCATTTACTTTACACTCCTGTACTTACGTTCACATGACGAATGCTGAGCGGAACACGGAAGATGGAAACCACATGTCAGTCTACGGGTTATAAGGGGAGCACAATCTCAATGAACAAGAGATCACTTTTGAGCTCAGATCCCACACACACTCCAGTGTCGGATTACCAGGTGTTTTGGATTACACTCGCTGCGGAGTATTCGGTGACAACAAACTTTTTCTAGTGGAATACTTACATTTGGGGACTACCTGCACTGCATGGAATAGACTATTGATTCCGGGAAGCTACAATACTGGTGAGAATGAACATCACTGGAGGACATTTACACACACACACACACACACACACACACACGCACATTCTCACATGGACTGAGACCTTTGGTATAGAGATATCCGCTTCTTTATTTCATGTTTGCACTCGTGATTTTGTGTATGTATATATATTGAATAATACACCTCACTACTTCATATCAGTGTTGGTATTTTTTGTTCATCCGTTATTTTTCCTTTACACCCTGCTTTGCATAAACCCAGTTAGATAGTATTTCCCTCATTCATATAATTGTGAAGTCTGAGAAGACCTGACTGTTACAAAGTGGTGGCCCGTACTGGGAACTTACTTATTTGTGGTTTGCTTTGTATCTACAGTTTGTGTAAGGGGAATATAGATGTGTGTCTAAAATAAGTCCTTCCACTGATATACATGATGTTGTACAGGAGAATGCCGTTGCTGATGTACAAGAAAATTTTGTTGACTACACTGCAGAACCATTCGTTGTTAGACGTAATCCTGCAGGGGAAATATCATCTTTACTGAGCCTGCTGTATATTGCTGATGATGTCTGTTCTGATGATGATGAGGTTGATGATGTGGGAATTAATGTGCAAACGGTAGCGGGAAACCTAGAGAGTGTGAAAGTAGATTTACTGGCCCTTAAAGAGAAAGTACATCAACTTGACAATGATTTTAAACAATCAGTAACTAGTACTCTTAATTGAGAGACTAATTTTAGAGTGGCTGTGGACACTAGCTTGGTTAAACTTGGGTTTAGAGAATTTAGAGAGAGTGGTGGTAAACTGGGAAAGTTAGATGAAAAAGAGAAAACAGACAAGCTCTCCTCTCTTAGTAAATTTACAGGATTGTACCCAAAACTTGACCCACACTTTTTAACTGTATTACCGTCAAACGCCTCTTAGCCATAATGTATCTAAGAGCCACATCCACAGTCCCTTAAATGCCAATTATAATGTAAATCCACCTTTGCTAGGTCTTCCTCAACCTGCTAACATCTCGTCGGTGGCTACTGGTGCATACCAGTAGTTTGGGGAATCCTGCGAGACTTCATTGAGCAGTGTGAAAATTTCCATGATGTCAGACCTTTGCCCACTGTAGAACTTAATGGAACATTGAGCTCCATTCTTAAGGGACCTGCTTTGAGTTGGTAGAAAGCTGAGAGAGTCAAATTAAAGGACTGGAAGTCCTTCAAAGATGCTTTTATGTCTGCTTTCTTATCAGATGATAATCTTTCAGAAGTGGAAGACAAGTTTAGAGTCGGGAAAGCGAATAAGGGACTTCGGTCAGGTCTGAGAAGCCCTGACTGTTACAATCCCTAGTAAAACATGACATTTACTTACCTCAGCAGCCGAGAAAGAGAATAAGGGACTTCGCATATGACTATCGAGCCCTGTGCTTAAAATGGAAGCCTGATATCCAGGAAGAGGAGCTCCAATAACAAGAGCAGCAAGAAATCATCAGAGCACAGTTATAGCAAGAATCCTGCAGGGGTCTCCATCGCTCAACATCACTCAGTCCACTCCTTTCTGATGGTTCCTTTGACAGTGAAGGGAACATAAGTGAAGGCCGTACTTGATACTTGGAGTACATTCACACTCATGTAAGAGAGCTTATGGAGCCAGACAGGAGAAGCCCTGGTCAGTGCTGATGAAAGTCCACAAAGTTTCATAATGGCAGATGAGAAGATCCAATATAACTGGCATGGTCGAGAGTACAAGCTGGATATATTAATTCTGAAAGACATTAATTTGACTTCAACTCATAGTAAGTCTGGACTTCCTCCAGGGCACTGGTGCTATATTGAATATAGGAAACAACCGCTATGGTGTGAAGGGAAAAAAAGGGATATGAAAACCATTCTTTCATCTCTATTCAGCTGACTCCATATATCCCAGAACCATCCATCTCTCTCTCCATACCATCAGCCAAGCTGACTCTCTACTATGCCCTATCTTCCACTCCTGGTACACCGACCTCGATGCCGGATGACCAACATTCTACCTGGGATTCAGACAGACCAGAGGAGTTGAGGGTGTTGATGAATGTCTGGCCTGTTACAATGTCCAGCCAGCAGGGGTGAACTGCAGTGGAAAAATTACCACAGATGAAATACTGATCAAGACTAGAGCTTATCATGTCTCACCCTTTAAAAAGAGGATTATTGAAGATCAGGTCGACAAGATGCTTAAAGAGAACATCACTGAACCTTGCATTCTGCCCTGGGATTCTCCTGTAGTGCTGTTGCCAAAACAGGATGCGACATATAGGTTCTGCGTCAATTACAGGAAACTCAACAGCAAAATGGTGCCTAATGCATATCCAATGCCACTGATCCATGACATTCTGGAATCACTAGAAAATGCTGCATGGTTCAGTACACTGGATTTGCAATCTGGTTACTGGCAGGTGGAGATGGAAGAGAAGAGCAAAGACAAGACCGCCATAATTACCACTAGGGGGCTATAACAGTTAAAATCCATGCCATATGGACTTCGGAATTGCGGATGTTAGAGTTTGCTTGGTGGCCAACTGTGCGTAAGGACATATGGGAACATGTCAAGAGGTGTATTAACTGTCAAAGATACAAACCTGCAAATATAAAACCCTCAGGACTACTCCAGAGTACGGAGCTGATTGAGCCAGGGCACATGCTAGGCATCGATTTGCTGGGACCTCTACCTACAAGTAAGAAACAAAATACCTGTCTGCTTGTCATTGTGGACTACTACACAAAGTGGGTAGAGATGTTTCCCCTCAGAGACAGTAAGACACCTCACATCATGAAGATACTGAGAGAGGAAATTATTATTATAGAGGGTTATTAATGATTATTATACTGCTCCATACTGTTGTTTGTCCCTGTCATCGTGTCTGGCCTTATATTCTTGTCATTTATCATTTTGTCTTTATATATATATATATATATATATATATATTTCTGTGTCTATACTCCACACCCCATACTTAACATTACACCTTACACTAACCTCTCGCCCTTTATCGACTCACAAAACTCACAATCACACACACACCAGTGTTGGATTACCAGGTGTTTTGGATTACAGTCGCTGAAGGAGTATTCGATGACAACAAACTTTTTCTCGTGGAATGCTTATCTTTAGGGATTACCAGCACTGCATGGAATGGACTACTGATTCCGGGAAGCTACAATACGAGTGAGAACGAACCATTGACATTGCATGCGAGACATCACTGTAGGATATTTACACACATGCACATTCTCACATGGACTGAGACCTTTGGTATAGTGATATCCACTTCTTTATTTCATGTTTGCACTTGTGATTTTGTGTATGTACATATTGTATAATACACCTTGTTACTTTATATCAGTGTTGGTGTTCATCCATTATTTTTTCCTTCACACCCTGATTTGCATAAACAAAGTAAGATAGTAGTTCCCTCGTTCATATAATTGTAAAGTCTGAGAAGCCCTGACTGTTACAATCTCTAGTAAAACAAGACATTTACTTACCCAGTCTCTCACACTGTATTGACTATGGCAAATTAGCAATCCTCTGGTAGTAGATAGTTAAAGCACAACGTCATGAGGTAGCGAGTTAAAGTTGAGCGTGTGCAATAAAATGCAGAACACCATAGCCGTCCTGTCAACAACTGTTGTTTTAAGTCCCTACTCTCTGTATGAATGAATAATCAAAGTCAAGCCCGTATTCCCGTATTCCTGCATACAAAATAGCCTGAGTTACACCTGTAACCATAGTTGTGTAAACACAGTGACTAAAATAAAATTAAAAAATAGTGACTTCCATAACACCAGAAAGTCAATCACAATTGACACAACATTATTGAGTCCAATTGAGGTGTGAGTTCATGTGTCAGATAGAAACAGAATCATATCATAATTAACCAACAGCAGCTTTGAATGCTTTTGAATGAGTGTAGAGCACAGCATTTGGGTCATACCCAAATTAAACTGATGCGAGCACCATTGTGAGAGACAGCAACTGGATCTGTGAGCTCATCTCTTTTTCCCTGTGAATTAACGGAACCACGCATGATAAATTTGAGACAGGCAAGTGTACAGTGCAGCATGGCTCTTGCATTATATAACGTGACTGACAAACAGCTGTCCCATGCAGTTCGGTTCATACAGCACATGTTTGTAGAAAATATGGGTGTGAGTCCTGAAAATGTAAGGGTGTCAGTTCGGTTATGAATGCAGTTGTCTGTCTAGTAATTAACCGAACTGAATGTGAACATAACTGTATTAAGGACTCTTAGACCTTTAAGCTCAGATGGGCTTAATAATCTTCAAAATATTAATACCTACATCCTTGACCAACACAATAGGTATCGTTTGAAAGTTTAGAAGCTTTACAAGTTTACAACTTTACAATGCATGTAGGCATTATGACCAAAACTGAACAAGTGCTTTGAAATCTGCAGACAAATCAGAAGTGTTCCGTTTTGATAACTGATTAAATATTTTGCACTGTAAATATTATTGTAATCAGTTAAAACATCAAACTCATCAAATGGGGGGCCTGGCTAGCTCAGAAAGTAAAAACGCTGACTACCACACCTGGAGTCGCAAGTTCAAAACCAGGGCGTGCTGAGTGACTCCAGTCAGGCTTCCTAAGCAACCAGGGTAGAGTCACATTGGGTTAACCTCCTCGTGGTCGCCATAATGTGGTTCTTACTCTCGCCTGGTACAGCAATAGCACCATCCACAACCACAAAGCCCTGCAAAGGGTGGTGCGAACTGCCAGACACATCATCAGAGGTGAGCTTCCCTCCCTCCAGGACATATATACCAGGCAGTGTGTGAAAAAAGCTCGGAGGATCATCAGAGACTCCAGCCACCCGAGCCATGGGCTGCTCTCACTGCTACCATCAGGCAGGCGGGTTCGCAGCATCAGGACCTGCACCAGCCGACTTCATGACAGATTCTTCCCCCAAGCAATCAGTCTTTTGAACTCTTGATCTCTCTTTATTAATCTTATTATCTCACACTGGACTGTCATAATTATATCTCTCTTAACAACACACTGGCAACTGACTATCAACTGACAGCCTGAATGTCAATACAGTACAATACAACCTACTGCACATTTTATATATACTATATATACTATTTTTTATTGTATAATGTGTATTCTATATTGTGTGTATTGTATAATGTACATTGTATGTTATTATTTGTATATTGTGTTGTGTGTAATTATGTGTATATTAGATTTTAAATAGTGTTGTGTAAATCTGAAGTTTATTGTAAATTGGTATATCTCTCATCACTGTCACGACTGCTATGTTGCTCGGAATTTCACACACTATTGCACTTGTGTATATGGTTGTGTGACAATAAAAGTGATTTGATTTGGGGTGTGTGGTGAGTTGTGCGTGAAGCCTCCACATGTGCTAGGTCTCCGCAGTAACGCGCTCAACAAGCCACATGATAAGATGCGCGGATTGATGGTCTCAGACGCAGAGGCAACTGGGATTCATCCTCCACCACCCAGATTAAGGTGAGTCACTACGCCACCATGAGGACTTAGAGCACATTGGGAATTGGGCATTCCAAATTGGGGAGAAAAGGAGAGAAAAAAAACCTCATCAAATAGCCATGTTTCATGTTGGAAAGCTCTCAAACAGTAGAATGCAAGCAACCAACCAATTTTTTTATTTATTTATTTTTTTACTCACAGACAAAAATATAGTGAGTAACAACTAAGTATATGTCTTTGACATACATGTTTCATGTTTAAGGTGTTGCTTAATGGCTTATAACTTCATGACAAATAAACAGAATACAAAATATCACATACCATTACTTAGAGGAGGCGAATATCTTTCAAACAAGCCCACACACAAGGTAATCAGATGCATAGATCATTAGCTAATTGACACGAAGCGCAATGTGCACAGCATCTGGCATCTTGCAATTCGGCTAGAAACACATTAGATTTCCTGGATCAGATGAAGTCATCGGAAATGATGTAGCATCATGAAATGCTAAACCAATCAGACTGAATTTAGATTGGTGCAAAAATCATCCAAATTTGGGCAGAGAGACATGTGATTGGTGACAGTTACATATGGCCACCAGGAGATGGTGCCAAGTAAATGAAACAGACTCAGTGATGCAGACTCATTGAGTCAAATGGCACTCATTCTGTAAAATCTCATTACTAAAATCATGTCTGCATGCCCTCATACCTTTAGTCATTGATGTGTTTGCATGTGTAATTAGTTCTTTTGTACAATTATTATGATTTATTTGTTTAGAGAGGCTTCTTGACACTTGGAGATGTTTTTGTACACTATGATAATTTATATTTGTAATGCTATACATTTTGATTGCTTTGCCGTATCAACACAAAATGTTTCTCAGTTACAGTTGACACGACTGGGAACAAAACAAAAGCAGTTTTTCGGAGACGCCTTATTTACACCCAGAAATATATAATGTCAAATCAAAAAAAGAAAATAAGTACATTTTTGGCTCAAGTTTTTTTGTGATTTTTCAGCAGTTTCTTAGGCTGAGAATCTCAAAATGTATCATAATCTATATAATTAAAAAAAGGACATCAAACACTTGACCCTCCTTGTTATTAGCCTTTAATTTGAGGTAAGCCTGTAATTTTAGCATCATTTTCTGTTACAGAATCATTTTCTGTAAAGCTGCTTTGAAACAATGTCTGTTGTGAAAAGCGCTATACAAACAAAAATTACTTGACAATAATTACATTTGGCTTATTTCATATCAAGTCAACAAAAATTCAGAAACTTTTCCAGCTGTTAATTTTTTGTAAGTAGCATCTATAGATGATAATACCAAATTTCATGCAAATCAGACAATTTGTTCATGACGATTTTGAAAAAGTATATTTTTGAACAGAGGGGGGAGCTTTTTTTATTTATTTCTCTGACTCTTTAAAGCTGAAAGAGCATAAGAAATGTAGTACCTTTTCAGCACCTTTGGAACTTTGACCCATAATGATTCATCCAGAGCATTGCAGATGTACATATCTGAAATCCAAAAACTACATATAGGTCTCTGAAGAGCCACATGTGTTGCTTATTCTTAATAATAGTTTATTTTCATATATAAAGGCACATTTCTGGTTTCAACACAATTTGTACTTCTGTCCTTTTTTTTTTTTTTTTTTGGACGAAAAACTAGCTTCATACAGTGTGACCCACTTTTGATTTTCCATCACTGAAGTTGGGTTAAATATAACAATTTACGTATGGAGCCATACTGAGAGCCCCATATCTCTGGGATTTAACCATATAGGGCCTTAAAAATGAAGACACCAAAAGGAATGTTTGTTCTGAACCATAATCTAAAAGGATATTAAGTTATCTTTAAGGGTGCTTTCACACTTGGTTCGATTTCTTGACCCGAACTTGAGTTTGTTTCCTCCCCCCAGCCTCTGCCCTCCCTGGTCTCTGTTCTCATCATATGATTTAGGTCCGAACCGCGGTCCAATTATGTCATAAACGTGTGTACAAGCAGCAGCTGTTTACCACTGGAACTAGGTAACAACTCAAGAAGATGTCAGATTTACTGCGTTATTAAAACATTCAACTCTTTGGAATTACCACCAAAACTTTAAATACACAGAACGACACTTGTGTTTGTCTTCCACAGATGCTTTGAATTTGAATCAAGCCTGCCAATGCGTTGCAAAAGATGTGAAGAATGTGAACTGCTCTCTAACGGCAGTTTATTTGGACACAAGCGGGTGGGGGGGGAGGTGTTCAGAATTCAGCTGTACGTGCTTATATAAGCAGCCAAGTTTCATAACAACATATGCTTACTTGCATAAGTGGACTCTTATGAAAGTTCTGTCTTTTTGGCTGCATTATAGGAAGTATACGATAATATATTCAAGAGCGTCTGAACACACAGTGAGTGTGTATCTTTTAAAAGGTTTATATGAAGTCTTCATCTGACATATTTGAGGGAATGAAGAAATGTACTGTACGTGGCTTTGCAATAATCACTTCAGAAAATAGGCAAGAAGACATCCAACTGCATTTAAAATGATGAACATTCAATTGTTTTGATTCTCTGGGTTCTCTGTCTAAAACACAAAAACCTACATTCCCCTAAGAGTCCAAACTAGTCTAGATCAGACAGACAAACTGTAATTTGGAGAGAGTGGCAGCCAGCCAGCAGCAAATTAGACAGTCAGCTTCGAGGAATTTTAAACAGATCATGTTGCTTTTAAAATGCTGTTTGATCAAGTGCACAGGACAATACAACTACTATTGTGAATTAACTTTTATTCTTCTCTTTTTTTTTTTCTCCCCAATTTGCAATGCCCAATTCCCAATGCACTCTAAGTCCTCGTGGTGGCATAGTGACTCGCCTCAATCCATGTGGCAGAGGACGAATCTCAGTTTCCTCCACATCTGAGACCGTCAATCCGCACATCTTATCACATGGCTTGTTGAGTGCATTACCGCGGAGACATAGCGCTTGTGGAGGCTTCACGCTATTCTCCGCGGCATCCACACACAACTCACCACGCGCCCCCTCGAGAGCGAGAACCTCTTTATAGCGACCATGAGGAGGTTACCCCATATAAGTGGTTTAACTGGTTAATACGTTTAAGTGGTTGTAAAAAAAAAAAAAAAAAAATGGTGAGACTATACACAGAGACTTTTTTTACATTTGTCAAAACAATAAATTAGTCACAATGCTAAACACACACACACACACTAAGAAATGTGAGACGATAACACACTCACAATGCAGAACACACACACATACACACACACACACACACACACACACACACACACACACAGATCCAGGGCATCAATAAGTTGAGCTCTACAGCCAGTAGATTGCAGGTGCCACTTTCCTCTCAAGTAATTTGGCTCATAGTCTTAATAGTGATAGTTTTTGACTAACTGGGGCCCAGGTCAGGAAGCAGAATTGAAATGAAATTATTACAGATCATAGTTTGGATGCACTCTGTTTGACTGAAACCTGGCTTTAACTGGATGAATATATTAGTTTAAATGAATCTACTCCCCCAGTTTATTGTTATAAAAATGAGCCTTGTCTGAAGTGTGAGGTGTTGCTACCATTTACAGTGAAGTTTTTGGTGTTACTCAGAGGACATGATATAAGTTTAAGTCTTTTGAACTAATAATGCTTAATGTGACACCGTCAGATATAAATAAAAAATCTCTGTTGTCTTTTGCCCTTGCTACAGTATATAGATCACTCAGGCCGTCCTCTGATTTCTTTGGTGAATTTGCTAATTTTCTATCAGATCTAGTAGTTACTATAGATAGATCTTTAACTGTAGGTGAATATAACATTCACATAGATAATGCTAAAGCTTTTATCAATATTCTCAACTCTCTTGGAGTCACACAAAATGTGACAGGACCAACTCATCGCCATAATCATACACTAGATTTAATTCTGTCATATGGAGTTGATGTTGATACTATAGAAATTCTATCGTAGAGTGATGACATCTCAGATCATTACCTCGTCTCTTGTATGCTGTGTTCAGCTAATATTTCTCAATCTACACCACACTATCATTCAGGTAGAACTATTCCTTCAACCACTAAAGATAGCTTCACTAATAATCTTCCAGAACTGTCTCACATACACAGTAAGCTAAAAAGTCTAGAAGAACTTGATGTAATAACAGAAAATATAAATACAGTCTTCTCTAGCACCCTTCAATTAAAGAAAATGAAAGAAAAAAGCCCCGCACCATGGTACAATGATCACACTCATGCTCTCAAGAGAGCAGATCAGGAAATGGAGTGCAAGTGGAAGAATACAAAATTAGAGGTATTTTGCGGTGCATGGAAGGATAGTGTCTGTACCTACAGACAGGCATTAAAAGCTGCTAGGTCAGTATATTTTAGCAAACTCATAGAAAATAACCACAAAAATCCTAGGGGTTTATTTATTACTGTGGCTAAATTGGTTAGGAATAAAGCCTCGACTGAACCTGATATTCCATCCCAGCACAATATTAATGACTTCATGAATTTAATTATAGACTGATTTCAAATCTCCCATTTATGTCAAGAATACTAGAAAAATGTGTGTCCTTCCAACTATGTTCATTTCTACAGAGAAATGGTATATATGAACAACTTCATTCAGGATTTAGGCCCCATCACAGTACAGAGACTGCTCTTATCAGAGTTACAAATGACTTGCTCTTATCATCTGATCACGGCTGCATTTGTCTTCTAGTGCTTTTAGATCTTAGTGCTGCCTTTGACACCATAGATCATGACATTCTCTTGAATAGGCTGGAGAATTATGTTGGCATTAGTGGACTTGAATTAGCAAGGTTCAGGTCCTATTTATCAGACCACTACCACTTTGTATGTGTAAACGAGGAACTGTCAAATCAAACAAAAGTTAAGTATGGAGTGCCACAGGGATCACTTTCAGGGCCTCTGCTTTTCTCCTTATATATGCTTCCCCTGGAAGATATTATCAGGAATCGTGGAATAAGTTTCCACTGTTATACCAACTATACCCAACTTTATGTCTCTTCTAAACCTGACGAAATTTCACAATTCTCCAAATTAACAGTGTATCAATGAAATCAAGGACTGGATGGCCAGAAATTTCCTTCTACTCAATTCAGACAAAACAGAGGTACAAATTATTGGACCAAAAACCTCTAAAAATAAGCCGCTAAAATATAATTTGACTCTTGATGAATGTACTGTTATGTCATCTTTTACAGTGAAGAACTTAGGTGTTATATTTGATACCAATCTGTCCTTTTGAAAATCCAATTTCCAATGTTTGTAGAACAGCATTCTTCCACCTCAAAAATATTGCTAAGTTATGACACATGCTCTCTTTTGCTGATGCCGAAAAACTAATTAATGCGTTCATGACCTCAAGACTAGATTATTGTTATGAATTACTGAGAGGATGTACTGAAAGTTCAATAAATAAACTTCAATTGATTCAAAATGCAGCTGCCAGACTGCTGACTAGAACCAAGAAACAAGATCATATTTAGCTCATATTTTATCGTCATTACATTGGCTACCTGTTAAATTTCGTATTAATTTTTAAATTCTGTTAACTACATACAAAGCTTTGAATGGTCTAGCTCCACAGTACTTAAGTGACATTCTACCATGCTATATTCCATCACGTTCATTACGATCACAAAATTCTGGCCTGTTAATAGTTCCTAGAATATCAAAATCCACAAAATGAGGTAGATCCTTTTCCTATTTGGCTTCAAAACTATGGAATTGTCTCCCTAACACTGTTTGGGAAGCAGACACACTCACTCAGTTTAAGTCTAGACTAAAGACTCATCTATTTAGCCAGGCATACACCTAATTTATCCATCAACTCACAATTAGGCTGCTTTAGTTAGGTCTGCCGGAACCAGAAACATTTCTTATAATCTATAATTCTGCAAAAAATTTTATGGCATCTACGCTAATATTATTCTATTTGTTTCCCTGTCTCAACCTCGGGATTCATATTCATAGCCAGCCAGATCCAGCTCTGTTCCTGCTTTGTGTCGGACTCCACTGCTATGTGTTGCTGAGTGATGACGACAAACTACAGCCGGTGCTAGCCAGACATCACTTCAGTCTATTACGATGGACTTCAGAGGATGAACTGATGCCAACTCCAACTGTAAGACATTGGATACTTCATATGCCACTGTCTGAACCTTGGACTTAGGATAGACCCCTTTGAACCTCACCGAAATGACCTGCCGGTTGAACTGCGATGCATCTCATTGATCACTACCTGCATCACCTTTGTATATTGATGGACTACACTCTTGAAATGGAATACACAGACTATCAATTAATTGCCAAAAAAGCCTTTAACAGCCAACTAAAAGCGCTATACAAATAAAAATGACTTGACTTGAATTGACATGTTTGCAAATTACATTTTTACTATAGAAAGTTTGAAATAGCAAAATGTTTACTCTAGTTCTTATGTTTTATGCTCTTATGTTCTTATCTTGTTTGATCTCTTGACATAATTATGCATGTGCTTTGAGTTATTAAATTTTTATGTTTGAAATAAATTATTGGTTGTAAAATTCTTATTCTGTGTCTTCTCTTTGTAACACCATGGTCAGGTTTGATTGCAAGCATAATGACATTAACTGCAAAAACTTATACTTCAAATCAATTTTAAAATGCTAAACTTTGACATAATAGTTTGATAATGTCTAAATATATATTCAAATGCATATCTTGTGATAAAATATAAAATAGCCATCAGACTACACAGTAGGTGGCTACAGCCATCAACTGGCTGTTACTGGCATGACATGGTTCACCAGATGGCAGCAACCTGCCTCCAATTTATGTATCTTCTCATATTTTCTTCATGTTTCAACTTATAGAAGTGTAGGTTCTGAATTTCTTTTTTTATATTAACATTTTATTGATAAAAAAAAAAAAAAAAAAAAAAACTGGATTGATGAAACAGAACATACACACACAGAATCAATTATATCAAATTATGTCCCTCCCCCTGAACTTCCCCCCTCCCCCTCTCACACTACAAACATCCAGTGGTCCAACACAAAATGAAAGTATACACACATACAAAATAAATAAATAAATAAATAATTTTAAACAGACAACAGGAAACACTTAAGAATATATATATTAAAAAAATGTAATCATACATTTAAAACTACAAATCTCCCTCCACTGCCCCTCCCCGAGAGCCTTCTAAAAAGGCTAAATAGCTGCCCCATTTTTTTATTAAATAAATCTATGTTGCCTAGCCTTCTATATGACATTGCTTCAAATGCCGCTACACTGCCCATCTCTGTGTGCCACTCTTGAAACGAGGGTGCTCCAGCTGACTTCCATCCCCTAAGTATGATCTGTCTGCCAGTCATAACACTGGCTAGGACCCAATTTTTTATGTATTTATCTCCTATATTAATGACCGCCCCATCGCCTAAAATACAGAGTCTGGGGCAAAATGAAATTTGAGTGTTCAATACGTCACACATAAAACTCTGAACCCTCAACCAAAATTCTTGGACCTTAACACACTGCCAATAAACATGGGTTGTGTCCTCATCTTCTGATTGGCATCGCCAGCAGGTGGGTGTTTCTTTAAGACCAAGCCTATACAATCTAGAGGGGGTCGAATAGAATCTATGTAAAATCTTAAATTGCATAAGGTGCACCCTTGCATCTCTAGATGTAGACTTGATGTTTTTTTAGAATCCTAGCCCACACTCCCTCCTCCAATACCAAGTTTAAATCTTTCTCCCATAATCTCTTGAGAGAAGTTGAAGCTCCATCCCCCAGACACTGAATTAGCAGGGAGTAATACACTGTTGCCTCATGACCTTTTCCAAAAGCAGTAATCACCACTCCCAAAGTATCTGCCGCTTTAGGGGGTGTATGCTACTCCCAAAAATAGTACAGAGCAGATGGGGCAGCAGTACATGCCTAAAGAATTGAGACCTGGGAATTCCAAAATGTTGAACCATATTTTCAAAGGACCTCAACACTCCACTCTAATATAGGTCACCGAGCATATTAACCTCCCTCACAATCCACTCTGTCCAGCAGAAAGGGGACTTATTAATACATAATTTTGGGTTCAGCCATATGCTCAAAGTAACATTTAAATAAATGTCCGAATTAAACACTCTGGACACTTTTGTCCATACCGAGTGCAAATGAGAGATAACAGGGTGTAACTTAACTTCTCCATTTAGTTTGATAGAAAGGCTTTGCAGTGGCGAAATAGGGGCAAGAACTTCCTGTTCGATACAAAACCAGGGAGGGGCTCTCTCAGGTGGAAGCGACCAATGAGCCAAATGTCAGAGACCGAATGCATAATAATAAAACAAAATCTTGTGTAGGCCTAGCCCACCTTTGTCAATCGGCCTATGTAACTTACTGGAGTGTAATCTGAGATGCTTACCATTCCAAATGAAGGACTTCGCTATGCTATCAAATTGCTTGAAATAAGAGAGGGGACATCTATAGGAAGAGACTGTAGCAGGTAGTTGAATTTTGGAATACAATTCATTTTAATAACATTAACCATCCCAATCATAGATAAATGTAATGAAGCTCATCTGCCCACATCACTCGAAAACCTTTTTATTAAAGGGTCAAAATTAACTCTAACTAAATCACACAAATTTGCTGGGAATAAAATGCCAAAATACTTAATACCCTCTTTGTGCCACTGGAAGGCACCCAGCTGAAAAGCTGTTACCGGGCAATATGCTGTCAGAGCCAAAGCTTCGGATTTAGACCAATTCACTCTGTATCCTGAGAACTTAGAAAAGGAATTAATAATTCTATGGAGGCAAGGCATAGATCTAGTAGGGTTGGAGACGAATAATAAAATATCATCTGCGTAAAGCAAAAGCTTATGCGCCACACCTCCCGGCATCACCCCTGGAAAATAATCCTCCTTTCTTATCGCAGCTGCTAATGGTTCCAGGGCAAGACAATAATGGGGAAAGAGGGCAACCCTGCCGGGTGCCCCTATCCAGAGTAAAATCATCTGAAATTAATCCATTTGTTTGTACCGCCGCTACCGGGTGTCTATAAAGTAATTTAATTCATCCAATAAAAGTATTCCCAAACCCGTACAATTCCAAAATAAAATAAAAATAATCCCTTTCTACCATATCAAACACCTTTTCGGCATCAAGCGAGATGGCAGCGACCGGAGTCTGACCATTCACCACTGACCACATGATATTGATGAAACGCCTAATGTTATCAAAAGAGCTAAGTCCCCAAATAAACCCCACCTGATCTATATGAATAAGAGATGTCATAACTTACTTAAAGGTATAGTTCACCCAAAAATAAAAATTTGCTGATAATTTACTCACCCTCGGGCCATCCAAGGTGTATCTGAGTTTCTTTCTTCATCAAAACAGAATTTAAGATTTTTAGGATTTCACTTCAGGCATCCTTTAAACAATGAAAGTGAATGTACTCAATTTTTTTGACAGTCCAAAATGCATTTTTAGGATGCATCAAAATAATCCACATGACTCCAGTCGACAAATAAATTTCTTCTGAACCCAAACGATTGATTATTTTTAGAAACAAAACAATACTTATATACTTTTTAACTACAAATGTTTGCTTCCATACATCTCTGTGACGCACACTCATGAGAGGGATGATGTAAGCTCGCTTGTAAGGCAACACGTGAAGGAGGAGGCAGGAATCGCATCATTGTTTACAAGAGAAACTTGCACAGACCACAGACCAAGCGCCGTTCACAAACCAAAACAGCCCAAAACAATTTCAAACATGGTGTCGGAGGATTTTGATTTTAGAAGAGAAGAGGAGATGGAGTTTTTCACCCAACCCTACCTATTTGAGCCCGAATACACAGATGAGGAACTGAGGGAGATGGAGGAGGCTGCAGCAGTGGCGCAATCACAAGTCTCGGGGAGGCAGAGATCTATGGAGACATGGTGGTGCACATGTAGTAAATGCCAACCAATGCCAACAGAGGCAGAGAGCCTGTGCTGCCACGATTGGACCATAGCAATCCCACCATTGGGAACAATTAGCAAGGCAGCCGGTGAGAACACTCCTAGTCCTAGCTGCATTGCCGAACATAATAAATAACCATCCTTTATTTCGGAGCAATGCCATTGCATTATCTACTTGTGCTTTTTCTTTAGCAGAAATATATAGGCTATATGACAAAGTTTTCACACATACCTGAATTTGCTGGAAAAAACAGCACGGGCACAGCTGATGAATTTAGATATTGACCCTTTGTTTCTTTTGATGGTCTGAAATCCTCAGGGGAAAAATGTTCACTGCACACTCTGCAATATTTGAGAGAATGTAGGGGTGTACTGATATCGAAGTTCAGCGCGATAAGCCAGAGCTTCAATCACTCATGATCATGTATAGGCAATCGATGAAAAGTTAATATTTTTCCCGGTGTGCATTTTCTTTGGGGTTTCTGAAGGTTGAAGGATCCAGTACACTCACACCAAACAACAATTTTGAACAGTACACTTATACAAATACAAATCTACAGCAAAGACAATTAAACTTTTGAACAGCACTCCTTCTCTTGTAAACAATGACATGCTTCCTGCATCCTCCTCCATGCGTTACCTTACCAACAAGCTTACGTCATCCCTCTCATGAGTGTGCATCACAGAGATGTACGGAAGCGAACATTTGTAGTTAAGAAGTATATAAGTATTGTTTTGTCTCTAAAACTAATCAATCGTTTGGGTTCAGAAGAACTTTATTTGTCGACTGGAATCATGTGGATTATTTTGAAGCACCCTAAATATGCATTTTGGACCTTCAAAACAAGAGTACATTCACTTGCATTGTTTAAAGGAGGAGGTCTGAAATGAAATCCTAAAAATCTTAAATTCTGTTTTGATGAAGAAAGAAACGCAGATACATCTTGGATGGCCTGAGGGTGAGTAAATTATCAGCAAATTTTCATTTTTGGGTGAACTATTCCTTTAATTGGTTAGCCAAAATTGTTTACAATATTTTAACATCTAGCTGGATCAGGAAAATTGGATGGCAACTCTTACACTTGCTTGGATCTTTGTCCTTTTTAAGAATCAGACTGATCCGGGCTTGTGTCATGGTTGGCGGAAGCTTTCCATTCTTTAATGATTCCATATAAACTTCTAGCAAAAGTGGAGCCAGTTCTGTAGCATAAGATCTAAAATATTCAGCGGCAAAGCCGTCTGGCCCTGGAGCCTTGCCTGTAGGCAAGGCCTTAATTACCTTGCCAAGCTCCTCCAAGGTTATCTCAGAATCAAGAGAAGTTTTTTGCTCAGCGGTTCCACAAAGTTTCTGTGGCTCAGCGGTTAAGGCTCTGGGTTACTGATCAGAAGGTCAGGAGTTCAAGCCTCAGCACTGCCAAGATGCCACTGTTGGGCCTTTGAGCAAGGCCTTTGACCCTATCTGCTCCAGGGGTGTTGTATCATGGCTGACTCTGACCTCAGCTTAGCTGGGATATGTGAAAAAAAAAAAAAAAGAATTTCACTTTATACATGCAGAAATGTATAATGTGTGATAAATAAATTAAATTATTAATTAAATTAATTAATTTCAGTAGATGAAGATGAACTATAAAGATCAAAATAGAATTCTTTAAAAGCATTATTAATATCAGTGGCCAAGGTAAATATTTCACCACCAGCAGATTTCACTGAAGGAATGGTAGAAAAAGACTCTCTTTGTTTTATATATCTATCCAGAAGATTCCCTGCTTTGTCCCCCGACTCAAAATATTTGCCCTGAATAGCCAAAACTCCACCTTCCATGACAAAATAGTATTATATCTGTATTTCAATCAGGTCAATTCTCTGAGGCCATTAGACGACATTCTGCGCTTCAGCTCTTCCTCTGCACTTTTAATATTCCCTTCCAATTCCATGAGTTCTTGTGCTTTGGATTCTTTGGTGAAGGCAGCATACTGTATGATCCGGCCACCAAGAACCGACTTAAGTGCCTCCCAAGCCATGCCCACAGAGGATACTGAGGACCAGTTGGTCTCCATATAAACTTTGATTTCAACCTTTAGTATTTGTTGGACTTCAGGATTTTGCAAAAGGGATACATTAAAGCACCAACTATATGATTTCCTTTTCTTCATATGTGGCAACACCTCTAAACACACAAGGGTGAGATCTGAGACTAAAATGTTTCCAATTGAGCAATCAACGACAGATTAAATGAGTGACTTAGATATATATATATATATATATATATATATATATATATATATATATAAAAATCTATTCTAGAGTAAATCTTATGGACTGATGAAAAAAATGTATAGTCCCTACCAGATGGGTTCAAAGGTCTCCAAATATCTGTAAGACCCAAATTTTTACACATCCTGTGAAGCGTCAGTGTTGCTCTAGGGGGCTTGCACACTTTTTCTTCGCTATGATCAAGGACTGAATACCCGTGCACGAAAGCGCCAACTGGCATCCAACCTTCCAAACACAAACAGTCCATGTATGCCTACGAGAATCCCTGTGACAACTTTGCCATTGGATTGTTCAAGTCTGGTCTTTCTATACAGATTTTATGTGACAGAATTACACAGCAAAAAATACTCTACAAAACAAACTCCAGCCAATAGGAGGAACAAGCACAAAGAGCGTGTAGGTTCATCCATAAAACTGTCCTGAAGGTGTGTTACTCTACAAAATAAACTCCAGCTACTAGGCGGAACCAGCACAAAAAGAACGCGCAGATTCTGCAAACAGTCAAATGAATGTTCAGTGAACCGGTCCACTCGGCTGCAACATGAGTGCAAACAAGTGACTTAATCACTCCAATGTCTTTGCAACAAATACTCCACAAAACAAACCTTAGCCAACAGGAGAAATAAGCACAAAGAGCGTGTAGATTCATCCACAAAACTGTCCCGAAGGTGTGCCACTCTACAAAATAAACTCCAGCTGCTAGGCGGAACCAGCACAAAAAAAGTGCGCAGAATCTTCAAACAGTCAAGCGAATGTTCAGTGAGCTGGTCCACTCGGCTGCAATGTGAGTACAACGAGATGACTTGCTCACTCCATTAACTTTATGAAGGACATCGCTTGCTGTGGGCATGTGAATGTTTTACGGCCATCCTTAGCATCTATTCTCAATTTTTCCAGGAATATCAGTGCAAAAGCGACATTCCGTTGGTGTAAAAGTTTCTTGCATTCCTTGAATCGATCACACTTCTCTCTCGTCGAATTCGCAAAGTCTGAAACAAGAAAATGCTGTGGTTCTTCCAAGAAATCCTTCCTTTACTCCTCGCCTCGTGTAACACAAAATCTTTATCGGATGATCTTTGGAATTTATCGGGGCCTGTCTCCCTCTGTGGATCGACGAGCAGGAACCCTGTGAGCTCGCTCAATTTCCAGCTTATGGCCTGCTATGTCGAGCAGATTTGGAAGTAGCCCATCCAGGAATTTCACCGTATCCTGTCCCTCTGCTCCCTCAGGGATTCCAACGATACAGATGTTATTCCGCCGGCTACGGTTCTCCATGTCCTCCAACTTCTCCCAGACACGCTCCAAATCCACCTTGGTCGCTAGCGGATTAGCAGATAATTCTCTCTCCGATGACTCCAGGTAATCGATCAATTTCTCGACATTCCCCACTCTTGTGACCATATCAGTGAACTTCATCTCCATGGCAGTGATCGATCGACATATCACAGAAAGATCCTCCAAGTCAGCAATGACCTTTGTCAGCATTGCCGACATGTTCAGCATCTCTCGGCGTATTTCCCGCACTTCTCCGACTAAATCGTCTCTCAGGCTCGTGGCCTGCTCGGGGGTGTCAGCTTGAGCACGTAAGTGTCTTTTAATGTCTCCAGAGCCTGAGGATCTTGAATTCTTTGACATATTGTCCTCCTAGAACAGTTATGGATCAGAGTGTATCGAATCTCACCAATTTATGTCATAAAAAGTATTAAAACTAGCAAAGTGTGCAGAGCTCACCATTCACACGTCCGATCCTCGCATGGCGTCACGTGACTCCAGGTTCTGAATTTTTAATTGTATTAAATAAATGCTTATTTGTATATGCAAATTAATGGTACAATTTAGAAATGTGTAAATAAGACAAAAATAGCATAAAATCCCAAAATAAATGCATAATTTTATTGTTCTTACTTCAGGGAAGAAGAAATGGTATCATTATCATCATAAAATAAAGGGTTACATATCTAACCCTTCCGGGCAAAAATTACTGTGAATACCAAAGGGAGGTGCCATTTTTCAATACCATAGGAGGGTTAAGCAAAACAAAAATAAGTTTGTTGAGGTTAAACTGACTTCATACAGGCAATAAAAATCACCTTGACAGCAGATGGTTAAAATAAACTATAAAAATGGCCCAGAAAAGGAAAGTCAGTTCTGAGAAAAGCTCCAGCAGCATTTGAGCGCAGACGTCACTTGGTTTGTCATTTATTGTCAAATGCATGTGACATCATATAAACAAGAATTATGTCAGAAAAAATCCAAAAGTAATCAGATTAGATAATTTAATCCAAGAGATTACATTACTGCATACAATTTTAGTCATGTAATTTGTAATCAGTACCTGATTACAATTCAGAAGTAATCTACCCAGCCATGCATACTAGCATAAAACTAAAACTATTGCTGCGGTATCTAGTTGTAACGAGGTGGTGGTGATTTTTTAGAGAAGAGGCTTAGGATCTAATCGCAGTTTAGTTTAATGAAGAAAAGGAAGAAGGTAATACAATAAACATGGAGGAATACAAAGAACTAAATATACACATTAACGCTACTGCTTAACATAAGCACAAGAACAGACAATTTGTGAAGGAAACAAGAGGGTATATATATATATATATATATATATATATATATATATATATATATATATATACACACACAGATGAATGATGAGGGAACAGGGAACAGCTGTGGAAAATGGAGGGCAGGTGTAATAAAAAGGTGCATGCTGGGAAGAGTAGTCCATGAACAAAGGGGAAAACTAAACAGTCACTGAACTGAAGGTGAGGGGAAAAAACATGAGGCAGTTTGTGACAGAACCCCCCCCCCCCCCCCCCACCCAAAGGGGCAACTCTAGGCACCCAAAGATGTATGCGAAGGCAGGCAGGGACAAGCTGACAAGGAAGGATCCGGAGGATGATTAAGATGCCAGGGAGGAGTTGGTGGATGATCAGGAGGCCAGGGAGGCGGCCACAGGGCAGGGACTGGGTCAGGAGGCCTGGGAGGCGGCCACAGCGCAGGGACTGGGTCAGGAGGCCTGGGAGGCGGCCACAGCGCAGGGACTGGGTCAGGAGGCCTGGGAGGCGGCCACAGCGCAGGGACTGGGTCAGGAGGCCTGGGAGGCGGCCACAGGGCAGGGACTGGGTCAGGAGGCCTGGGAGGTGGCCACAGGGCAGGGACTGGGTCAGGAGGCCTGGGAGGCAGCCACAGAGTCACAGTTGGTTCAGGAGGCGGAGTGGGCAGAGCTGCAGGAGGAGCAGGGAATTGAGTTCCAGGAGGAGGGTCTGGATGCAGAGCAGGCGGAGCCACAGGAGGAGCAGGGAATTGAGTTCCAGGAGGAGGATCCGGAGGCAGAGTGGGCGGAGCCGCAGGAGGAGCAGAGGTTTGTGTTTCGGGAGGAGGATCCAGAGGCGGAGCCGCAGGAGGAGTCTCTGGGATAGCAGACGGAACTGCTGGAGGAAGAGTCTTTAGAAGAGAGGACAGAACCGCTGGAGTCGTCGTCTTTGGGAGAGCAGATGATACGGTTGGATTTTGAATCTCAGGAGGAGGAGCTGGAGTCAACGCTGGTTGTGCCGCAGGAAGAGCAGGGACTTGAGACTCAGGAGAATGAACTGGAGTGGGCGGAGCCATGGGAGGCGGAGCCACAAGATGAGCAGGCAGAGTCGTGGAAGACTCAGAGGGCGGAGTTGTCTTGGTCAGGAGTGCCAGCAGGGACTGGGAACGACCTCCATGGCCGAGAGTACGGGCAGTGACAGGGGAATGACCTCTGTGGTTGTGAGCACTGGCAGTGACTGGGGAATGACCTCCATGGTCATGAGCATGGGCAGTGATAGGGGAACGACCTCCGTATTCGTGGACACAAGCAGTGATAGTGGAGTTGGAGCCCTTCTTCTCCCCTTCCAGTGGGCCGTGCGCACAGCTAAGGGAGACTCGGAAGGTGGAGCTGTGGGAGGCTCGAAGGGCGGAGCCATGGGAGGCTCGATGAAGGAAGGCTCCAGGGCTACCGAGGCTGGGGAGAAAGTGGTCTCCATTGATGGGAGGTCAGAGACTACTTGAACCATAGTGCCCCCCACCCTGAAAATTCCTCTTGGGCAGGAGCTGGCTCTGGGACGGATGAGGCTTGCAATGCTGGCTCGTTGGC
Source organism: Myxocyprinus asiaticus (assembly GCF_019703515.2). NCBI lineage: Eukaryota > Metazoa > Chordata > Actinopteri > Cypriniformes > Catostomidae > Myxocyprinus > Myxocyprinus asiaticus. The sequence continues at coordinate 40,516,677 of NC_059365.1, read as the reverse complement.
CATGGCAGGTGTGGCTGTTGGCTCGTTGGCCGTGGCAGGTGTGGCCGTTGGCTCATTGGCCGTGGCAGGCTTGGAGCAAGGAGCCATGGAAGTGATGGCTACCCGGGGGGCATTCACTGTAGGGGGAGAATTAATGTCCTCTTCCTCTTCCTCTTCCCCTACAGTGAAAAGTGAGCCACATAATTTGAGAGCCAAATCCACATACTCACATAAAGTCCAGTGAGGATCAGCCAGGGGCATCCGTGCCCTTAATGCTTCATTTAGACCGGCTCTGAAATATGACATCAGAGCATGGTCATCATAGTGCACCACATCTGCAAGCTCAATGAACTCACAGACATGATCCTCTAATGGACGGTCCTCTTGAGTGAGGAGGAGTATCTGGACAGCCGCTAGATCCATTTGTGGGTCAGTTCTTCTGTAACAAGGTGGTGGTGATCTTTTAGAGAAGAGGCTTAGGATCTAATCGCAGCTTAGTTTAATGAAGACAAGGAAGAAGGTAATACAATAAACATGGAGGAATACAAAGAAATAAATATACACATTAATGCTACAGCTTAACATAAGCACAAGAACTGACAATTCATGAAGGAAACAAGAGAGTATATATACACACAGATGAATGATGAGGGAACAGGGAACAGCTGTGGAAGATGGAGGGCAGGTGAGTGTAATCAAAAGGTGCATGCTGGGAAGAGTAGTCCATGAACAAAGGGGAAAACCAAACAATCACTGAACTGAAGGTGAGGGAAAAAACACGAGGCAGTTTGTGACACTTGTACATCCAGTATGTAAATTTTCTATCAACTTCAATTTCCTTTTCCCCCCATCATTTGTAACATCATTTGGTCAAGTGACAACAATGTAGCACATTACTTTTTGAAACATTTATTGTAGAATAATGCTTACTGTTTACTATTTTCCAAAAATAAGCAGTATAAAGTATATACCAAATATTATTCAGTTAGTAGTAAACTATTATTCCATTCCAACATAGCCATGCCCTTACCTGTCTGGCATTCTTCCCATAGTCCTCTGCGAAGGGAACCCCATCATGCCACACGCTACACGAGAGTTTTTGGTGGTCCAGCCAGTGTTGCAGATGTGGCCCCATCCTTCCTTAAACTTCACCTCTACCACTCCCTCTGTGACGGGCATGCGGCTGGCATTGGAGAGAGGACGCAGATGAATTTTCTCCATCCTGTTTTCATCCACCTGCATCTAAAACATACACAACTCTATGTCAGGACAGAATCGGATGGGCAAATGTGATATAGTATGGTTCTCAACTGGGTTTGCTTCAGAACTCAAGACACAACACAACTCTGTATAAAAGCTAAATAAATACATGTAACCAAATTGTTTATCATAAAAATTTAATTAAAATCAAATATATCCCAATGAACTGCATAGGCCCCAACTTATGCAAAGTTAATAATCTGAGATAGGAAAATTGACCAAAATGGTTTTCATGCTCTCTGGAACCCATATGTAATGTAGTCTGAGTCATATTTTCTTTTTCCTTGTATAGTTTTTTTCATGGTTTTTGAGGATGAATTTGTACCAAAATATATGTATTCCCTTTTAAAAGTTGATGAATCTATTTATTTTGGTATTTGAACAATGCACATTTATATGGTTAGCTGCAATTTATAATTGCATTTACCATTGTTTTTCCCATGCTGACTGGGACAGTATCTGAACAGACCTGGGACATGAACCATCAATTGAGAACCAATGATGAAGAGAATGTTCTGGCTTTGAGACTGTGTCTGTGTATGTGCATGTTAACAGCGATGAGAAGGTCAAATACTTCTTTCTGATAGTCATTGTCATTTTTTTTTTTTAACTAGTCAGCTTCAATCAATCTTTCGTGCAGTATTCCATGTGTTTTTATTGGCTTTGTCTGTCTCTTTGGCTTGTGCTCCAAACGAGTGATGTCACATGAGGGTTTTGGGTCTCTGTGGTGCACATCCAGACCACACTTTTATTCTGCTTTGGCTAATGTACAAATTCCTTCAACCATGTATACAAGCACTTCCAAATGTCTGGACTTGCCATAAGACTATCTACTGAAAGTTGAATCTGGACCAAGACTCTCAGTTTCAGCCTAAGGCTGAACTGCCATGCAAAGCAGCAGCAAACCACATCTGTGCCAGTAGGTCTCTTGCAATTTGACAGCTTTCCAAAAGCTAAAAAGGAATAGTTCACCTAAAAAAGAACATTCTGTCATAATTTACTACAGAACACAAAAGGAGATGTTTTAATGAATACAGCATGTCAGTCCGTCTTTTCAATACAATGGCAGTGAATAGCACCTCACTTTAAAGCTTAAAAATGACCCAAAAGCATGGGCTTCACTTATTTTTTAAAAAGTGGCTTCATGACAAAACTCACCCCAGATAGCACATGTACATATCAATGTCTGTTTTAGATCATTTAGGTTAGATCTTTTCTAAACCTAACCCTATTCTAATCCTAACCTAAACCTAACCCTAGCCCTAACCCTTACAGCAATCTAATTAACATCTGCTGAACATCTTAAAAAGATCAAATATTCCTGTACAAACATTCTAAAATATAAATGTTTCAAAGACATCTGATGAATGTCTAACTGACATCTGAGACAAGACATTGGATGTTTAGCAGATGAGTAAACAACCTAAAAAATATGTTTTCCAGATGTAAACATACACATCAAAGAGACATCGGAGTGATGTACGTGTGCTATCAGGGATGAATATGATGGGCACTTCGGGAAGGGGACCTCACTCCAAGGGTCGTTCCAAAAAAACAAAAAAAGTTAATTTTTTTCACAAAGGGCCCTTTCACAAGACCTTTAGTCAAGGGTACATTCAAACTGTAATGTCATGCTCCCATCAGATTGCCCACATCAAGAAAATGTGATCACAGATGAGACATATTGCCATCCTTCGCAGTGAGTAGGGCATAGGGATAATCACTTTCGATTAGAATTCACCCAAAATTTCTTTGGTTACGGGTCAGCTGGCTTGAATTTACATTTTAAAGGAGGGGGAATATTGGCAAATTTGCGGTTGTGTTCGAGACATTTCATGCTATCATTGCATCATATCATAACAACATGAACGATCTATCAATGTACGAATTAAACTCACTCAGACTGCCGACAAGGGAAAAAAAATGTGTGAATGAAAACTTAGTAGTAATGGTGTGCACAAAAGATACAAGAATGGGGGTGATTGTGGTTCAAATGGCTACAATTTTATAAATCTTATGAAGGATTATACTGATTGTTTTCTTATTGAAGCAATATTCAAATTATGGGTTCCAGTTGATTTTGCCTGACATCTGAGCCATTAGATACATCAAACTAGAATCTCTAGAAATTTAAAGAAATAAAAAAATACATTTGTAGTGATAATTGCCTGTGCAAAACTTGCCACCATAATGCTAGCATGTTGTGGGTGGTTAAGGGTGTTCTGGGTGGTTGCTATGCTTGCCTACCTGCCCAAGTCAAAAGAGCCCACCATCAAGTCTCTACAGTATTCTAGTCCTAAAATATGCATCGGGCCTATGGAATGTTTTCACTCATGAAAACTTGAATATTCTGGACTGCCAGAGACAAGATAGTGCTTTTTGTTTGTTATTTGTGCATCTGTAAGCATGTGTCTCTGAGACTGTGGTGGTTATGTCATAAGTTTGAAAAACGAATTGGATAAATGACAGCTCAAAACAGCATAAAACAAAGAAAAACAAACACAAACCACATTAAATTCCAAACAAACTTGCATTTCTTCAAACCAAATGCTGCTTTAATTTTAATTTCAGAGTTTTTAGGAAAGAATATTCTGCTTGTTAATCTGACTTTGAGAACATCTGGATGGTACATTCGGATTTGAAATGTATCATCTGCATCATTCCAGTGAACAGATCTGATAGTGTGTAGCAGAGCAGAGACTCCATAGGTTTGCCAAACACCCTCTCAAGATCTCTGTGTTCTTTCTGCCTTCTGGACGAGAATATGGACAAACTATTCTCGTCCTGAACTGAGCAACCGCACTTTTGCATGTCTCTTCTCACCAGTTCTCCTGCTTTTTAATCTGTTCACAAAGCAGCAAAATACGTTGTCAGTCCTGTTTTTGAGAGCTGTGCTTGCGTTTGCACAGTTTTGAAATGCCAGTGGTGTTTGCCCGTGCAAAAACCCACCACTGGGATTCTAGAGGTGGTTGCCAGGGCGTTGTTATATGGTTGATAAGAGATACGGAGTGCTTTTTACCATATAGGGCGCAACAGCCAGGTTTCAGAAGTATATATCCTATGCATTTTTTCCATAGGCATATTAATTTTTAATCATAACTTCTTAACCTTTAAAGACAGACCTACAATGAGCTCCAGTGTTGTTAATCAATGGTATATGCCTCTGTTGAAGCCATCATTCCACGTTATTTCAACTTTTTTTTTTAAATCATGTTTAATAACAGAATTCTTGGTGATGAACTACATTTCCCATGATCCTGAAGAAAAGAAAGCACACCAAAAGAGCTCTGCAGCAACTGGCCACTCCGAAGACACACTGTGATTGATGCAATTGAATCGGTATTCCTACACTCTCAAACTACTTACATATTTGGAATTATCTATATATTTTACAATAAAATTCAAAGATAGATAATTAACAATAGTTTTATATTTTTTTCCATCATTTTTAATCAGATTACGTAATTTGCAATGCTTCATGGGATTGTAGTTCATTCCCTTATTAAAGATGTTAAGTACACAGTCTTGTACTTTTGTTTATTTATTTTTGTTTATTAAAGAATACTTTTTGCTTCAAACCAAAGTTTGTAATGTTGTGATTCACCTTGGAGCTGGTTGGTTTGGTTCATAGCTCAGAACTCTTTTATAAAGGATTTTACAAAATTCCTAAGGAGGAAATAAATGGGCAAAATACTTCAGAAACAAAGATGGCTGAAAAGTAGGTGGGCACTGTTTCACTCTATTGCCTTGCAGTTGCTAAGGTGTTTTGGGTGGTTACTAGGTGGTTACTGTAGGTCAAAAGAGCTCACCAATAAGTCTCTTTGATATTCTAGTCCCTAGATATGACATAGGTCTAGATATGGCTTATTCTATGCAAAACTTTCTATCCACTTTGTCCACCAACCAAAAGTACAATTGCTGGGAAAAGTAATAGCACACCACTCGTCACCAAGTCCCATAATTTGAGCCATAATTCATGTCCGTAGAACAAACGGACAAGGTTGGGAGGATTATGTTTGAAATGTATTCCACTACAGATTACAGAATACATGCTGTAAAATGTAATTTGTAATCTATTTCGTTAGATTACTCAAGGTTAGCAATGTATTCTAAATACTTTGGATTACTTCTTCAGCAGTGGTAGATTTACTTGTTTTGACTATAAAAACTCTGCCAGTTCAGTAAGACAAAATACACATGTTAAAAATACATTCTCTGAAAAACATAAATATCTTATGCAGTGTTGTTTCTATTTTCCATTTTTAACTGGTGGCTCTTTTTTTTATTTAATTTTTTTTTAGCACAAACCTGACAATCCCCAAAATAAAATAGTTGCCTTTTATGAACTCTTTTGAAAGAAGACCACTTAGGAGATACTGTCCAAAAGTCAGAATTAAAGGAATAGTTCACTTAAAAATGAAAATTATCTCATTACTTATTCACACTCATGCCATCCCAGATGTGTATGACTTTCTTTCTTCTGCAGGACACAAATGAAGATTTTTAGAAGAATATTTCAGCTCTGTAGGTCCATACAACGCAAGTGAATGGGTGCCAAAATTTGAGCACATAAAGGCAGCACAAAAGTAATCCATAAGTCTCTTTTGTCTTCAAAAGTGAAATGATAGGTGTGGGCGAGTAACAGATCAATTTAAGTCAATTTTTGCTATAAATTCTTTTCCCTGCCCAGTAGGGGGCATGCATAAAGAATGTGAATCACAAAAAACAAAAGAAGAAGAATGTAAAAGTTAAAGTGGAGACTGACTTGTCAGGGAAGAGAATTTATGGTAAAAATGTACTTAAATATTGATGTGTTTCTCACCCACACCTATCATATCGCTTCTGAAGACATTGATTTAACCACTGGAGTCTTATGGATTACGTTTATGCTGATTTATGTGATTTTTGGAGCTTCAAAATTTTTGCACCCATTAACTTGCATTATATGGACCAAAAGAGCAAAAATATTCTTCTAAAATTCTTCGTTTGTGTTCAGCACAAGAAAGAGAGTCATACACATCTGGGATGGCATGAAGGCGAGTAAATGATGAGAGAATTTTCATTTTTGGGTAACTTTTCCTTTAATAAAATTAATAAAGAAATTAATTAGAAAAACTCAAATTGATTGTAAATTATTTACAAATAATATTTGCATTAATAATATAATATGACACTGTTCTTGCCACAATATAAAAACACAATAGAACACAAGTCTTACCATGTTCTAGTTCTAATCTGAAGGTGATTACGCTCCAACTGAGTGAAAGTGAATTTTCTAAAAGGCTACTTCAAAATCTAGCCAAAAAAAAAAAAAACATTCATTCAATTCATTCCTAATATGCACACATTCACTCTATGTCTTATGTCTGATATGCTGAAAACTGCACCGTTTATGTTTTCACATTCACAATAAAGAATGGTTTTATGAATCACGCCCTGTATATGACATATTATTAATTCAAAACAGCAAATTTTGCCAAAAGGTGAATGGTTTGCATCCTTGGAAATTAATGTTAGTAGGTACAACATTTCAATCATAAAAAAGTGGACAAATATCTCATGTTTACTTAGATTTTTACATCTTACATGGCATTAAAACACTATCTGAACTACCGACCGCGCTGATGCGTGACACTAGAAAAACTAGATTCACGCTTAGCTTCTATGAGTCCCGCCTTCTTTGATCTCTAACGACATTGACGAGCGGTGTTATTAGACAACTAAGCATGCAAAAAATTTTACTTTTTTTAAATTATTGCGAAATCCTTGAAACAACTTACTGACAATTAGACAGCGGTGCATTATGGACTGTAGCAGAGCAGCAACAAGAATATCAATTATTGGGGAGGAAAATTTGGCCACATCTGATTATTGGGGGGAACTTGTATATTGTGGTTACGGTCCTGAGTTATGTGCCTAAGTTTAATATCAAATTTCCTCTATAAGATGGAAAACAAGAAAAGGCTGTATGTAGAATCCATTGTATAAGCATCCTTCATGATGTCATACAATAATACCAGGTAAAAAGACTTTCAAAAAACCTTTTCAAAGTTGAATCTATTCTATTCAAAGTTTTTTGAAAAGACAAAGAGCATAAGGGAAACACACCATTAAATACTACATCAACATCAAATAGTCTTTTAAAACCAAATCACTTGCACATGCACATAACATGTAGACTGAGAGAGCTTGAAAACTTGACATGCACTCTTCAACATGCAGCAACACAACACTGCAACCACAGCAGACTTGGTTAAATTAGTCTGTTTGCTGTCAGCAAATAATATGGTTTAATATTGGCATGCAGTTATTTCCTTCAAGTTATTTTATCTCTGTATTTCATAATCAGTGCTTTCACAGGTTTGATGAAAGTGATCTTTTACCTCAATGATGTTGGAGTCTGCGAAACCTGGAATTCTCTCATCCTTGCAGACGATTCCTGCATCCTCCTGATGAGTGCAGTCACTGTTCCCCCAACCGCGGGACACACACTTCTCTATGCTGTTTTCAGTTCCTCCACACATGACATTATCTAGCCAGATTTTACCTAGGAGCACAGATACCTCAGCCTGGTCAGCTTCCAAAAGGACTTTCACATAAAGAAAGTTGACTTTCAGGTACAATAAATCCTCGAAACTCAAACAAACTCAACAATATAAGTGGTTTAATTGCTGGCCAGAACAGTTCATTTAAATTGACATGAATTTACGAATAACTTACAACCCTCATGTTCTGTTTGACCCCGAGGCAATTTTAATAGCTCAAAAAACATACTTAACATTGAAGTATCAGGCTGATACTTCATGATCAGTGTTGGTTAAATTACTCAGAAATTACAAACAAATTACTAATTACTCCTCTAAAAATGCAATATAAGTACATTACGGATTTTGACTTAGATGAAAAAGTAACCACATTACAGTTACTTTTAAGATACTTCCTAAAACACTTCTCAGAAAAGTTTTTGTTTTTCCACTCAACCAATTCAAAATAGTGTCTATATTTCCTCCTTGTTCATTGTCACAAGCAAGTTGTACGTTTCTTCCTTTGTCCTTCACCAGCTTTCAGCTGTCACAGAAATGCAAACAGATGTACAGCACATATTAACAAAATTCATGTTTTAAATATATTCTATTTAGTATAACCCAAGTAATGTGCTCAAAAGTAATTAACTAAAATTGAAAGTCAGTAACTGTAATCTGATTACAAGAATTTAAAATGTAATGTGTTCCACTACATTTTACTTAAAAGTAATTTGAATACAATTACTTTGTAATCAGATTACACCCAACACTGTTCGCGATATACCATAATATTATAAGAACTGATAATACACAAAGTTTCAAATTGATAACATGCTACAAATGTCCTACATGAAAAATGTTACATTAAATTACAATTCTCTATTATTTACTCACCCTTTTGCCATCCTGGATGTGTATGGACTTTCTTTCTTCAGCAGAACACAAGTTGAGATTTTTAGAAGAATATTTCAGCTCTGTAGGTCCATACAATGCAATGCAAAATTTTGAAGCTCCAATAATCACAATCACATAAAGGCAGCATAAAAGTAATCCATACAACTCCAGTGGTTAAATCAATATCTTCAGATATTAATATTTAATTAATTTTTTACCATAAAGTAAAATATCATTTTTGGGTGAACTATTCCTTTAACATTACTTAGGTTTGGAGAACCCATAAAAAACACATAAATACAATGAATGTTAACATGCTAACATTCTCTGATTGGTGTACACAGTGTAGCAGTCCAATCCTGCCAAATGTGTATTTTTGCTTGCAACAGACAGGTGAAATCTTCAATAATATCTGCATACTGGTTTTGACTAAGTTAAGGACATGTTAAAAGACAATTAAGCTTTTTTATTTTTACTTTTACATACAACATTGGGGTCTCTGGGGCCCCAAACATAAAGGATGTACAGTCAGTCTCAGAACAGAACATGAGGGTTAAGAATCAAGTGCTGATTCTATTAGTCTGAGCCGTATTTAACTCACCCGTGCCCGCTCCGTACTTGGCACTGTGTGACCAGCTGGTTGCCTCCACGAACCCTAGATGACGGCATAAAACATGAGCGTTGGCCAACGTGAAGTCATCATCGCAGATAGTGCCCCACTCTCCGTTGTAAAGCACTTCCACTCTTCCTTCATTGTGCTTGCGGGGGTACCCGGCCAGACGAAACTTAATTTTTCCATCCTGAGATGGTGAGGTGGTCTGGCCAAGACAGGAGGGCAACCAGACGCCCCATAACACCATGGTAACCAACGTACACCACAATCCCCCACTCAGCATGGCTTAAAAGTATGAGATCGGGAAAAAGCGAGACAGAAATAGAGAGGGACACATCCTTAAATATACACGATTTAAAAATGAACACTGGACATGACACCAAAATAAAGAAAATCTGTCTTAAATGTCACATTATCTTAAAAGAAAATATAATTTTGATGTTAAGGGCAACACGGGATGAGGGATCACTGTCAAAAGAAAGTTTTATAGCACCCATATGCAAGGTTAACTGTTGCAATAGTCTGAAAAACAGTACAGATAACAAAATGCAAAAATATTACTGATAGTAATATGTTTCATTAACTATAATTGAATATATATACACTACCAGTCAAAAGTTTTGAAACACTCATTCTTTATTATAATTTTTTTTCTTCATATTTTAGAATAATAGTAATAAATGAAACTATGGGAATTATGTTGTGACTAAACAAAATCCAAAATAAATCAAAACTGTGTTATATTTTATCATCTTCAAAGTAGTCACTCTTTGCCTAGAATTTGCAGACATGTACTCTTGACATTTTCTCAACCAACTTCTTGAGGTATCACCCTGGGATGCTTTATAAACAGTATTGAAGGAGTTCCCATATATGTTGGGCACTTATTGGCTGCTTTTCTTTTCTTTAAGTCATCAATTTCAAAAACGTTTTTTTTTATTATTAAATTTTAGTTTTATAATGAAATAAATTAATATGGTGGCACAATTATATTTTTGTCTACAAAACTAATTTCAAAAATTTAAGCATACGCCTTCAGACCAAAAGATTTTTAAGATCATGAGAAACATTTCAGTCAAGTGTTTCAAAACTTTTGACCGGTAGTGTGTATATATATATATATATATATATATATATATATATATATATATACAGGTGCATCTCAATAAATTAGAATGTCGTGGAAAAGTTCATTTATTTCAGTAATTCAACTCAAATTGTGAAACTCGTGTATTAAATAAATTCAATGCACACAGACTGAAGTAGTTTAAGTCTTTGGTTCTTTTAATTGTGATGATTTTGGCTCACATTTAACAAAAACCCACCAATTCACTATCTCAAAAAATTAGAATACATCATAAGACCAATAAAAAAAAACATTTTTAGTGAATTGTTGGCCTTCTGGAAAGTATGTTCATTTACTGTATATGTACTCAATACTTGGCAGGGGCTCCTTTTGCTTTAATTACTGCCTCAGTTCGGCGTGGCATGGAGGTGATCAGTTTGTGGCACTGCCGAGGTGGTATGGAAGCCCAGGTTTCTTTGACAGTGGCCTTCAGCTCATCTGCATTTTTTGGTCTCTTGTTTCTCATTTTCCTCTTGACAATACCCCATAGATTCTCTATGGGGTTCAGGTCTGGTGAGTTTGCTGGCCAGTCAAGCACACCAACACCATGGTCATTTAACCAACTTTTGCTGCTTTTGGCAGTGTGGGCAGGTGCCAAATCCTGCTGGAAAATTAAATCAGCATCTTTGAAAAGCTGGTCAGCAGAAGGAAGCATGAAGTGCTCCAAAATTTCTTGGTAAACGTGTGCAGTGACTTTGGTTTTCAAAAAACACAATGGACCAACACCAGCAGATGACATTGCACCCCAAATCATCACAGACTGTGGAAACTTAACACTGAATTTCAAGCAACTTGGGCTATGAGCTTCTCCACCCTTCCTCCAGACTCTAGGACCTTGGTTTCCAAATGAAATACAAAACTTGCTCTCATCTGAAAAGAGGACTTTAGAACACTGGGCAACAGTCCAGTTCTTCTTCTCCTTAGCCCAGGTAAGACGCCTCTGACGTTGTCTGTGGTTCAGGAGTGGCTTAACAAGAGGAATACAACAATTGTAGCCAAATTCCTTGACACATCTGTGTGTGGTGGCTCTTGATGCCTTGACCCCAGCCTCAGTCCATTCCTTGTGAAGTTCACCCAAATTCTTGAATCGATTTTGCTTGACAATCCTCATTGGGCTGCGGTTCTCTCGGTTGGTTGTGCATCTTTTTCTTCCACACTTTTTCCTTCCACTCAACTTTCTGTTAACATGCTTGGATACAGCACTCTGTGAACAGCCAGCTTCTTTGGCAATGAATGTTTGTGGCTTACCCTCCTTATGAAGGGTGTCAATGATTGTCTTCTGGATAACTGTCAGATCAGCAGTCTTCCCCATGATTGTGTAGCCTAGTGAACCAAACTGAGAGACCATTTTGAAGGCTCAGGAAACCTTTGCAGGTGTTTTGAGTTGATTAGCTGATTGGCATGTCACCATATTCTAATTTTTTGAGATAGTGAATTGGTGGGTTTTTGTTAAATGTGAGCCAAAATCATCACAATTAAAAGAACCAAAGACTTAAACTACTTCAGTCTGTGTGCACTGAATTTATTTAATACACGGGTTTCACAATTTGAGTTGAATTACTGAAATAAATGAACTTTTCCACGACATTCTAATTTATTGAGATGCACCTGTGTATATATACACACACAACACCTTTATCACCCATGTGAAAAACGAACTGCCCCCTTAAACTTAATAGCTGGTTGTTCCACCTTTAGCAGCAACAACTGCAACCAAACGCTTCTGATAACTGGAGATCAGTCTTTCATAATGCTCTGGTGGAATTTTGACCCATTCTTCTTTGCAAAACTGATTTAGTTCAGCCACATTTGGAGGGTTTTCGAGCATGAACTGCCCGTTTAAAGTCCTGCCACAGCATCACAATCAGGTTCAAGTCAGGACTTTGACTAGGCCACTCCAAAACTTTAATTTTGCTTCTTTTGAGCCATTCAGAGGTGGACTTACTCCTATGCTTTGGATCATTGTCTTGCTGCATAATCCAGTTGTGCTTGAGCTTCAACTCATGGACTTATGACCAGACGAAACTTCTGATGAGCCTTAATGTTCTTCTGGGTTAGCAGTGGTTTTTGCCTTCGCCACTCTTCCATGGATGCCATTTTTTGGCCAGTGTCTTTCTGATAGTGGAGTCATGAACAGTGACCTTTATTGATGCGAGAGAGGCTTACAGTTACTTAGATGTTGTCCTTGGCTTTTTTATGACTTCCTGGATGAGTCGTCATTGTGCTCTTGGAGAAATTTAGGAAATTTCGGCCACTTCTGGGAAGGTTCACTACTGTGCCAGGTTTTCTCCATTTGGAGATAATGGCTCTCACTGTGGTTCTTTGGAGTCCCAGAGCCTTTGAAATAGCTTTGTAACCCTTCACAGACTGATCACCTTTTTCCTCATCGTTTTTGGAATTTCTTTCGACCTTGGCATAGTGTGCTACTGGGTGAAACTTTTTAGCCAACTTCATGTTTTTGAAAAACTTCTATTTAGGTGTTGATTGGATTGAACAGGGCTGGCAGTAATCAAGCCTGAGTGTGTCTAGTCCACCTGAACCCCATTATGAATGCAGTTTCATAGATTTGGGGATTTAGTAACTAGGGGGGTAAATACTTTTTCACACAGGCCCAGGTGGTATTGGATAACTTTTTCGCTTCAATAAATAACATTATAATTTAAAAACTGTATTTTGTGTTTACTCAGATTGCCTTTCAGTTAGATTTTGTTTGAATTTTTTTAACAATTTAGTATGAGATATACACAAAAACAGAAGAAATCAGGATGGGGGTAAATACTTTTCCACAGCACTGTATGTACATATATATATATAGTATTGTGAACTTTTTTCACAAGTGCCTAAAACTTTTGCAATGTGAGGATTTCTTAAAAAATAATGACAAAAATAGTTTTCATTAATCAATTAATGTCATACAAAGTCCAATAAACAGAAAAAGAGCTAAATAAATATTTGGTGTGAACACTTTTGCCTTCAAAACATCACCAATTCTCCTACTTGCACCTGGACATAGTCTTTCTTGGTTGCTGGCAGATAGGATGTTCCAAGCTTCTTGGAGAATGTACCACAGTTCTTTTATGTATTTAGGCTTTCTCAATTACTTCTGTCTCTTCGTGTAATCCCAGACTGACCCAATGTTCAGTGGGGGGCTCTGTGAGGGCCATGCCATCTGTTGCAGGGCTCCCTGTTCTTCTATTCTATTCTATTTGCAAAAGGAATGTTTGGGAGTCTAACATTTATATTTCCTATTGACACACTAAAGCTGAAGATATAAATAACCATCTTAATGTTTTTGTGAAACATCTTATGTGCCTAAGACTTCTGCACAGTACTGTATATATATATATATATATATATATATATATATATATATATATATATATATATATATATATATATATATATACACACATGCACACACATATACTTATCAAAATAAAGCTGCAGTAGTTAACTGTGCATGTCCACAGGAATGACAGAATACATTAACAGAGATTTGTTTAGCTGTTGTCCAAACTTTGTGAGATTTAAACAAATACGTCTGGCCATACCAAACTAGATCCTACACAACTGGTCTGTATTAAGGCAAAACATTCCTCAACATCTTTGAATACGGTCTTAACTGGATTTACAGAATTATTGAACCGTGTTGGTAACACATTATATTAATGTCCCCTTAGTTAAGGGTTTATAACAAGGTTCATTCCTGACTAATAAGTGATTTAGTATAAATGCATTACAAATCATTGATATGCAGCTATAACAGCATGAATAAATAGGGTAACTTTCATGCAATACTTTCCAAGTATTGAGCATTTTAATTTAGGCATGTTATAAAAGCTTTATAATTACACTTATGTGTACATATTAATCAAAACATAATATAAGACTATTATAGTGTGAGGTTAAAATTAATAATATTTATATTCATTATGTAATGTTTTGACTCACTTGTGTTGTCACTTTCTTTGTCATGTTGATGTCAAAAGAATGGTGCTTCTCTGAGTGCTGTTGTCACAACTAACCTAGTCCTAGTTACCTAAAGCCCTCTGTAAAAACACTTTTCAGCTCTTCATGCTCATACACATATAATAAAGCCTGATGAACATTAAGCCATACTGGACTTTATCTACAAAGGTTTCACATTTTGGCAACTCTTTAATAAATGCTTCATTTGTGAACACTTTACAATAACGTACATTTCCATAGGTTACTAATGTTGAAAATGTGTTATCAAGCATTTACTGTAAAACATGTGAGGTAGAATGGCTCAATATTCGGCACGTATTGCATGAAAGTCACCCTTTTTATACATATTGTTATAAACGCATATCAATGATTTATAATGCTTTTGCAAATTAATTATTAGCTATTAATAAACTTCTTTACATAAACCCTTAAGAACGGGAACATTAATGTTAAGTGTTACCATATTTAAAAATAAATATACACTACATATAGCACAGAGCTAAATATTTAAAATCACAGTTAATCCAATTCATGCACTCTTTTCAAATAAAAAAGGAAATACATTGAAATAAATAATATATAACTTAATACTTATATATATATATATATATATATATATATATATATATATATATATATATATATATATATATATATAGTGTACAAATTTTAAATAAAAATTATAATCTAAATACATTTGAATAAAATAAATTGTTTGAAATAAATTTAATTGATCTTATGAGAGTCCACCCCTGGAGGATGCACAGTTCTGCACTCATCTTACCTGAATCCAGGAGGCAGAAAACTGCACAGAGATTCTGATGAGTGAGGTGGTCGTGGGCTTTCAGTTCAGATCTCAGTGTGATCGGTCAGTGTAAGTTCAGCCCATCAGGAGAAATCACGGGACACTGCCGCTGTCTGCACACACAGAGAGAGAGAGAGAGAGAGAGAGAGAGAGAGAGAGAGAGAGAGAGAGAGAGAGAGAGAGAGAGAGAGAGAGAGAGCGCGCGAGGGCGAGCGCGCGCGCTCTGGTGCTGCTGTGTGTTTGACTGTGTCACGGGTTTATTACGGTACTACTAGATTCAGATGTGGGGCTTTTTTCTAAGTCAGTGAATGGAAATATCCTGTCATGTCTTTACGGTTTCTGGCAGCTCTGATAGTGTTTTTGCATGATATCTGGAATAGACTGAGGATGCACGTGCGCAGGGAGTGGGAGGAGGAGGGATGAGGAAAATACACTTTTTCCCTCTGTCTCCTTTTTTATAATATCCTTTCTGTTACACGTAGAAGTTATATAATTTATTTTCGCGAAAATATAATGCAGCTTAAAGAATGTTCTTACAGGTGATCTAGGTAGCATCTGCCAGGCATCTCACCAGTGTCATAGTACACAATAGTCACCGCTAACAACAATGAGACAGCGCCATCTCATGGTCATTATCACATTCACATAGAATCAGAATCAGCTTTATTGCCGAGTATGCTTGCACATACAAGGAATTTGTCTTGGTGACAGGAGCTTCCAGTGTACAACAATACAAAAACAATACAAAAACAGCAGCAAGACATAGATAATAATAAAAAATAAAAAAATAGTGCAAATACAAATCTGTTATGTACAGTGCAAATATATATATATATATATATATATATATATATATATATATATATATATATATATATATATATATTTTTTTTTTTTTTTTTTTTTTAATAATCCTCTCAGCAGTCCGAACTGTCCTTTGTAGTCTTCTGATATCCGATTTCGTAGCTGAATCAAACCAGATAGTTATTGAAGTGCAGAGGACAGACTCAATGACTGCTGAGTAGAACTGAATTAGCAGCGCCTGTGGCAGGTTGAACTTCCTCAACTGGCGAAGGAAGTACAACCTCTGCTGGGCCTTTTTCACAATAGAGACAATGTGGGTCTCCCACTTCAGGTCCTGTGAGATGGTAGTGCCCAGGAACCTGAATGACTCCACTGCTGCCACAGTGCTGTTTAGAATGGTGAGGGTGGACAGTGTTGGGGGGTTCCTCCTAAAGTCCACAATCATCTTCACCATTCTGAGCATGTTTAGCTCAAGGTTGTTTTAACTGCACCAGACAGCCAGCTGTTTAACCTCCCTTCTGTATGCAGACTCATCGTCATCTCAGATGAGGCCGATGACAGTGGTGTCGTCTGTAAACTTCAGGAGCTTGACAGAGGGGTCCTTGGCGATGCAGCCATTGGTGTAGAGGGAGAAGAGTAGTGGGGAGAGCACACATCCCTGGGGGGCACCAGTGCTGATTGTACAGGTGCTGGAAGTGAGTTTCCCCTGTCTCACAAACTGCTGCCTGTCTGTCAGAAAGCTGTTAATCCACTGACAGATAGACATGGGAACAGAGAGCTGGTATAATTTAGTCCGGAGAATAGCTGGGATGATGGTGTTTAAAGCCAAACTGAAGTCCACAAAAAGGATCCTTGGATATGTCCCTGGTCTGTCCAGATGTTGCAGGATATGATGCAATCCCATGTTGACTGCATCATCCACAGACCTGTTTGCTCAATAAGCAAATTGAAGGGGATCTAGAAAGGGTCCAGTGATGTTATTCAGGTGGGCCAACACCAGTCTCTCAAATGATTTCATGACCACAGACATCAGGGTGACAGGTCTGTAGTCATTAATTCCTGTGATGTTTGGTTTCTTTAGGACAGGAATAATGACTGAGCGTTTGAAGCAGCATGGGACTTCACACTGCTCCCAGTGACCTATTGAAGATCTGTGTGAAGATGGGGGCCAGCTGGTTAGCACAGGATCGAAGACACGCTGGTGAGACGCCATCTGGGTCTGAAGCTTTCTTCGTCTTTTGTTTCCGAAAGACGTGGCTCACATCATCTTCACAGATCTTAAGTGCAGGTTGAGTAGCAGGAGGGGGGAGGAGGGGGGTTGCAGGAGGTGTTGGTGTTTGTGTGAAGTGAAGGTCAGAGTGGGTGTGGGGTGTGAGATTGGGCCTTTCAAATCTGCAGTAGAACACATTCAGGTTGTCAGCCAGTTGTTGGTCCACCACAGGGTTGGGGGTAGGAGTCCTGTAATTTGTGAGTTGTTTCATGCCACTCCACACTGATGCAGGGTCGTTAGCTGAAAACTTGTTTTTCAGCTTCTCAGAGTATCTTCTTTTAGCCACTCTGATTTCCTTGTTCAGTGTGTTCCTGACCTGATTGTACAAGACTTTATCCCCACCACTGTAAGCATTCTCTTTGGCCTGACGAAGCTGCCTGAGCTCTGCTGTAAACCATGGTTTATCGTTGTTGAACTTTAAATAAGTCCTAGTAGGAATGCACATATCCTCACAGGTCTGTGGCTGCAGCCTCAAAAACACTCCAATCCGTGCAATCGATGCAGGCTTGTAGTTCCCGCTCTGCTTCATTGGTCCATCTCTTTACAGTCCTTACTACTGGCTTGGTTAATTTTAATTTCTGCCTGTAGGTTGGAAGAAGATGAACCAGACAGTGATCAGAGAGTCCCAAAGCTGCTCTAGGGACAGAGTGATATGCACCCTTTATTGTTGTGTAACAATGATCCAGTATGTTCCTGTCTCTGGTGGGGCATGTAATGTGCTGTTTGTATTTGGGTAGTTCATGTGTGAGGTTTGCTTTGTTAAAATCCCCAAGAATAATAATAACTGAGTCCAGGTATTGTTGTTCCATGTCTGTGATTTGATCAGCCAGCTGTTGCAGCGCCACATTCAAACACACGTTTGGCATGATATACACACTCACCAGAATAAACAAGGAAAACTCCCGCGGTGAGTAGAAAGGCATACAGTTAATAAAGAGCACTTCCAAATTAGGACAGCACATTCTCTTTAACGTTGTTACATCTGTACACCAACTTTCATTGATGTAAAAGCATGTTTAACCACCTCTCGTTTTCCCCATTAACTCCGTGATGTGATCCGCTCTGAACAGCTGGAAGCCCAGCAGATGTAACGCGCTGTCCAGAATGGCTTCACTCAGCCAGGTTTCTGTGAAGCACAAGGCAGCAGAGGTTGAAAAGTCCTTGTTTGTGCGGGTGAGGAGATGTAGTTCGTCCATTTTGTTAGGAAAAGAGTGGAGATTTGCTAGATGAATGCTCGGCAGCGTTGTTCAAAAGCCCTGCCGACGGAGACTGACCAGCGCACCGGCTCGTCTTCCTCGCCTGTGTCTCCTGAACAACAAAGCCACGCCTCTAACTAAAATGTCTAGCAAAACATCTGAATATTCAAAAACTGAGAAAAGACTGTCTGGTATAAGCTGTCAAATGTTCAGCAGTTTGTCTCTGGTAAAACTGACTGGAAAAAGATTACTAAACACAGGACATACAAACAAAAACAACAAAACAATAGGAGCGCTCCACACCGAGGCGGCCATCATGATGTAACACAAAGATGTAGAAGATGTTCTTTGGATCAATGTAAACATTGTTTGATAAAAAACTTTTATATTTTACATTTGATTTAATGCTTTAAAATTATTTAAAGCTCAAGACAAGCTTTAAAGACTTTGAGATATTATGAGATATTTATATAGCTATTAATTTCTTCAAATTTTTTATTTTTTTTTTGCTTCTTGTTCAATTTACATATTTAACTAAAGCAACACAATTCTAGAACATTTTGTCACAACATGATTTCATTGTGTTCTATACATTTAAATTTGTAAAATAGAGGTTTACTTAATCCATTTGAGTTGGGACTACATTAATTATTTTTGTGGTGAAAATGTTGCATTGATGAAACTGGGCATGGGATTTCCATTTCCATTTCCCAGCATACTTTGCATGGGATTCAATAGGGAAAGCAAATGTTAAAATTATAATTTTTTGTGTGTTTTTGTTGAGATTTAGAAGAGTTTCTGTTATGTTGGAATTTTTGGGGTTACCATTATGGTGAAGAGTGGAGCTTGATCAAACGATGAGGACATGCAGTTGTCACACATGAAACTGATTACTCGGTTCATTGAAACAAATGCTGTGTAGCATAGTTACTAAACTATATGCAGTAGTGGTTCAAACCAGCATGTATTTAGCATGCTAACATTCACTTTCACTAGTTGGTACAAATAAAATAGATTTATTATTAGTTACAATTGACACGCTTAATTTTGTTGGGTTTACCCAATTTAACTAGGTTCTTTCTACACAAAGTGTATGTGTTGAGATTACATTGTAATTTTAAGTTAATAAATCTAATTTCAAACACTAATCATATGACTCCAGTGGTTTAAAATATGTTTTCTGAAGAAATGCAATTACTTTGGGTGAGAAACAGATCAATATTTTATTCCTTTTTACCACAAATCTCCACTTTCACTTTCACTTTTTGAATGTGAAAGTGACATGGAGATTGATAGTAAAAAAAGGACGTAAATATTGTTCTGTTTCTCACTCACATCTGTCATATCGCTTCTGAAGACACGGATTTAACCACTGGAGTTGTATGGAATACTTTTATGCTGCCTTTATGTGCTTTTCGGACCTTCAAAGTTCTGGCCAGTTCACTTGCATTGCATGGTCCTACAGAGCTGAAATATTCTTCTAAAAATCTGTTTGTGTTCAGCAGATAAAAAAAGTCATACACATCTGGGATGGCATGAGTGTGAGTAAATGATGAGAGAAATTTCATTTTTGGGTGAACTAATCCTTTAAAGATGTAGTTTTGGAAAATTTAAAATTAAATACATGATTTTAAATGTGTCACATTTACTTGCCTATGGTGCGTTCATCTGATGTTTGAATTAACATAATTGCACGTTCCCTACTTGTAAAGACTGTTCACATTTTTGTTAAACTCGTAACTAGTAGGAAACCCAGTTTATACCTCCAGCGACATTGGCTACGTGCGAAAGCTTAGGCAGCTGCCTTAATGACTTTACAGACAGCTATTTGCATATGAAGGCACCTTATATTGATGCTGGATTCAGACAGCCTTCCAAGGCACAATAACATCATAAAAAAGTCATCTTTTTCTGACACGGTTTTCTGTGGGGCCAACTGGGACCAGACAACCAGCCAATTCCTGACTCTCTGATTCCTGCTCTTCACCTGCATACCTAAAGAACGTAATTGAATAAGAGCTGAGAAGTGTGTTCTTCATCAAATGCAATCTGGGCTGGGGTTATGATTTCTGTGGCCCCGGGTCGATGTGATATGCCTCAAAGATATGCCTCAAAAAATTATATCTCCTCTCATTCTCAAAAAAGATAAAGACCCACTCCATTGCGCTAGTTATAGGCCCATCAGTCTTAAAACTCTGATTGAAAAATATACGCAAAGCATTAGCACACCGACTTGACTCACTTAATGGCTTATAAAATATGACCTTTCTAAAAGGTAGGTTTGCAAGTGATAATATTCGCAGGCTAGCAAACACAACTGATAAAACCTGAATTTTGCAGGTGGGCACTGTTCTCTCTTTAGATGCAGAAAAAGCATTTGATCGCTTGGAATGGGGTTATTTATGTTTGGTTTTATTGAAATTTGGTTTTGGCCCAGCTTTTATTAAAAAGATTTCTACTCTTTGTAATAATCCTACAGCAGTTGTCCAAACATTGAGGTCGATTTGGAGAGGTGGTCAGTCCTACATTTATCCTCACATAGTAGGGTATCTGTTATAAAAATGGTTGTGCTCCCACATATAAACTTTTTGATTTCAATAGATTTCTTTAAAAAGACCCACTCTATGCTTTCAAATTTCCTTTGGGGATGCAAACGACCTCGTATCCGTCTCTCCACCTTACAAAGGCCAAAAAACCTGGGTTGCCTTGCAATCCCAAATTTTTAATTATATTACTTTGCTTTTCATGTGCGGGCCATCCAGGTGAGGCTCACCGAAGATTCACAGTGTCATGATGGGTCATCGAGGCCTCATTAGTTCATCCACAACGCCTGCAAGACGTCCCATTCTCTGTGAAAAAGTATCGAACTGTTTCAGTTCAATATGATCCTGTTTTAGTCACTCCCTCACAGTGCTACATAAATTACAGCATAAATAGCGCCGCCTTATACCACTTCTTCTCCTCTTTGGCACAACTCTGTTTTTATGTTAGGAGGCCAACCATTGAACAGCTCTATATGGCTCTCTAAAGGCTTACACACATTGGGGAATATTTTCAGTGATAATGAATTGCACACCTTCTAAGATATCAAGAAAACCTTCTCTCTCCCAGGTTATACTAACTCCTTTTATTTACAGATTCGCTCTGTATTTCAGGCATGCAAAATTCCTTTGGATGTGTCTTTAGTTTTTTCATCCCTTGGTCAGATATCTGTCTGTGGGTAAGGGGGTGGCATAATTTCTATATAAGCAATGTGCTGTTCAGGTACCAGAGAAAATCTCTACATTTGCGATTTGGAAAAGAGAGTTGCAATTGGATACTGGTCTGGCATGGGATAAGGTTTGGGGAAACACTTTCTTTTCATCTCGGAATTTAGCAAATCAGTTAATACATTTAAGTTAAATCAAAGGACATACATCGCTTCCTGGAATCGTTTTCAGATTAAAGCATCCAAGGATCCCTATTGTCATGATGACTCTTTGTTGAAGCTCTCAGTCACACACCACAAACTGCTTCTTGCTGCACTCACAGCAGCCAAGAAAAACATTCTCTAGGCAGGGTTTACACCTACCTTACCTAAGACTAAGACTATCCTTCATGTTGTTGTGCATAAGAGGTCAAGTGCCAAACTCCAGGGAGCAAAGTGCAAAACTGTTGAGGCTTGGACACATATTGCGGACATTGTGAGGAAATTTATTTGAACCTGTAGTCCACTTAGTTCCCTGCCTTGAAATTTGTAGTTTATTCATTTATCTATTCACTTATTTTTATTTGTACTATATTTATAGTATTTTTATTTATTTATTTATTTTGGTTTATATACATATATATATATATATATATATATATATATATATATATATATATATATATTAGGGGTGTAACGGTACATGTATTGGTCCCGAACCATCACGGTACTGACCTCACGGTTCGGTGCATGCGGTCAGACGACGGTCAGAGTCAGTCACAGGCGATCCACACGTCAATCCAGAAGGGGGCACATGCGGTAATGCAACGCTGTTTGCTAACTACCACAACAGGAAAAGACCATCTATGCACCAACCCAAAACAAGAATGGCTTCTCCTAATGCACAAGTTTTATTTTCCATTATTCTATTTATTTTGTACTTTTATAACACAAGAGATGCTTTTCAGTTTTGTAGCTGATTGTGACCAAATACCTTTTGTTTTTTATCAACCCTACAAAAGAAAAAAAAAGAAAATGGCCTATGCAAGAGTGCATTCTGTTTACTGCTTAGTGCTTAATACACTAAAGGAGGCTGTACTGTACCAACTACCTCAGGGAGGACTAAATGCCGCTAGGTGGAACAAACTGTCATTTGTACTACTGTCTGTTCAAAATAAATGAAAAGAAACCTAGCATTTGGGATTTGTTGCTTTTTCCTGTTGTACCGAACTCGTATCGAACCGTGACCCCAAAACCAAGGTACATACCGAACCGTGACTTCTGTGTACCATTACACCCCTATATATATATATATATATATATATATATATATATATATATATATACACATACACTGGCGGCCAAAAGTTTGGAATAATGTACACCTTTTGCTCCTATGGAAAGAAATTGGTACTTTTATTCACCAAAGTGGCATTCAACTGATCACAATGTATAGTCAGGACATTAATAACATGAAAAATTACTATTACAATTTGAAAAAAATGTTCAGAATTAACTACATCAAAGAGTTCTCATCCAAAAATCCTCCATGTGCAGCAATGACAGCTTTGCAGATCCTTGGCATTCTAGCTGTCAGTTTGTCCAGATACTCAGGTGACATTTCACCCCACACTTCCTGTAGCACTTGCCATAGATGTGGCTGTCTTGTTGGGCACTTCTCACGCACCTTACAGTCTAGCTGATCCCACAGAAGTTCAATGGGGTTAAGATCCATAACACTCTTTT
The DNA here is from genome assembly GCF_019703515.2 of Myxocyprinus asiaticus. Classification (NCBI taxonomy): domain Eukaryota; kingdom Metazoa; phylum Chordata; class Actinopteri; order Cypriniformes; family Catostomidae; genus Myxocyprinus; species Myxocyprinus asiaticus. Next base: position 40,493,304 of record NC_059365.1, on the reverse strand, counting down.
CCAATTATCTGTTGTCCAATGTCTGTGTTTCTTTGCCCACTCTAACCTTTTCTTTTGGTTTTTCTGTTTCAAAAGTGTCTTTTTCTTTGCAATTCTTCCCATAAGGCCTGCACCCCTGAGTCTTCTCTTTACTGTTGTACATGAAACTGGTGTTGAGTAGGTAGAATTCAATGAAGCTGTCAGCAGAGGACATGTGAGGCGTCTATTTCTCAAACTAGAGACTCTGATGTACTTATCCTCTTGTTTAGTTGTACATCTGGCCTTCCACATCTCTTTCTGTCCTTGTTAGAGCCAGTTGTTCTTTGTCTTTGAAGACTGTAGTGTACACCTTTGTATGAAATCTTCAGTTTTTGGCAATTTCAAGCATTGTATAGCCTTCATTTCTCAAAACAATGATTGACTGACGAGTTTCTAAAGAAAGCAGTTTCTCTTTATTTCTGCCATTTTTGACCTAATATTGACCTTAAGACATGCCAGTCTATTGCATACTGTGGCAACTCAAAAACAAACACAAAGACAATGTTAAGCTTCATTTAATGAACCAAATAGCTTTCAACTGTGTTTGATATAATGACAAGTGATTTTCTAGTACCAAATTAGCAATTTAGCATGATTACTCATGGATAATGTGTTGAAGGGATGGCTGCTGGAAATGGGGCCTGTCTAGATTTGATCAAAAATGACTTAAATAGTGATGGTGCTGTTTTTTACATCAGTAATGTCCTGACTATACTTTGTGATCAATTGAATGCCACTTTGGTGAATTAAAGTACCAATTTCCTTCCGAAACAGCAAAATCTGTACATTATTCCAAACTTTTGGCCGCCAGTGTATGTATATATATAATACACACACACACACACACACACACACACACACACACACACACACACACACACACACACACACACACACACTCACCGGCCACTTTATTACACCTGTACATCTTCTTATTCATGCGATTATCTAATTATCTAATCAGTCAATTGTGTGGCAGCAGCTGTATTGTATTGCAGATTTTGGTCAGGATCTTCAGTTAATTTTCACATCAACCATCAGAATGGGGAAAAAATGTGATGTGTATTGTATGTTCAAAAAATACTTTTCTGCATAGAACTGTTGTAACGTGGTTATTTGGGTCACTGTCACCTTCCTGTCAGCTTAGACCTCTCTGGCCATTCTCCGTTGACCTCTCCCATCAACAAGGTGTTGTCGTCCACAGAACTGACACTCACTGGATGTTTTTTTTTTTTTTTCACACCATTCTCTTTGCATTCTAGAGACTGTTGTGTGTGAAAATCCCAGGAGATCAGCAGTTACAGAAATACTCAAACCAGCCCATCTGACACCAACAATCATGTCATGTTCAAAATCACTGAGATCACATTTTTTCCCCATTCTGATGGTTGATGTGAACATTAACTGAAACTGAAGTATATTTGCATGATTTTATACATTACTCTGTGCCACATGATTAGCTGATTAGATAAATGCATGAATAAGTAGATGTACAGGTGTATCTAATAAAGTGGCCAGTGAGTGAGTGTATATCTATATCTATATCTATCTATCTATCTATCTATCTATCTATCTATCTATCTATCTATATTTTTTAATTATTATTAATTCATTAATTAATTTATTTTTTCAAAGGAAAATGTATGTACCCTGAATGGATGTAGTGGCTTGGCTTGTTAAATGTACATTAGTGACCGGTCTTTTTCTAAACAAAGGAAAACGTCTAGGTTACTGTTGTAACCCCCGTTCCCTGATGGAGGGAACGAGACATTGTGTCGATGTTGTGACACTAGGGGTCACTCTTGGGAGCCCCAAACGCCTCTGATCTTTGAGAAAAGGCCAATGAAAATTGGCGAGTGGAATTTGCATGCCACTCCCCCAGACATACGGGTATAAAAGGAGCTGGCTCGCAACCACTCATTCAGGTTTTATGTTGAGGAGCCGAGACAAGGTCCCGGCCATTTCAGCGGGTAGTTCAATATTGAGTCAGGAGGGACACAATGTTTCATTCCCTCCATCAGGGAACGGGGGTTACAACAGTAACCTAGATGTTCCCTATCTGTCACTCACTCGACGTTGTGTCGATGTAGTGACACTAGGGGTCCCTATACGAAATGCCACAAACAGCTGAACTGTGTTACGTGGATCGGTGGTGCAGGTAGGCCACTGCGTGCCAAGTAACAAGTGCACCGGCCCATCGTAACCTTCCCAACACCTCATGTACGTCGTAAGGACCCTCGCCCCCTGAAAGCATAAAAGGGGGGATCAGACATGCCCACAATGGGAACAGACCGCACCAGCTGGGTCGGCCTTTTCTCTTCTTTCTTCTCCCGGAGAAAGAACTCACTTGATTCCAGCTGGGGCCAAATGTATTTGCATTGGGGTAGGTGTCCTTGGAAAAAGACACCGCGGAGACCACACCCTGCCTGAAGGGGAGGTAATTGTGTGGAAATACGTCACATGGTCTCACCGAGTCTTGTCGGCAGTGTCACATGTGGAGAAGTCCCCGTGGTAGGTCCTACCCAGAGGGCATGGAGCTCTACAAACACGGTGACCGGTGGCAGAGGGAACTCTGCCCAAGGGGAGACACGGGTCTACCGTCAGGGAGACCGTACCATGATAGATTAAATCATATGGGGTTACCGACAGGGAACCAACACATATGGGCACCTATCCCAGTACATGGGCTGACCTGAACAGGGCATACTGACACAAGTACTGGGCCTGGTGTCGAATTCCTCTGCCGAATTGGCTTGCCGGAGGTGCTGATGGAGGAATCCAGGGTTCACCGATCCCGGGAACTCACATGGATGAAAGAGGGCACGTCTTACCCTGGGGAAAGGCACTTGTGTGCCAGTGGTACACCCGGCCAGTTGTCCCGCCACTTACCTGTTCGTACCTGACAACACATGGGACAAAACTGGCTCAACCTGGAGATTGTAGAACCTTGCGAAGGTATTGGGTGTTGCCCAGCCCGCTGCTCTACAGATGTCTGTTAGAAAGGCGCCGTTGGCCAAGGCTCAGGAGGAGGCTACACTCCTAGTAGAGTGCGCTCATAGTCCCAGAGGGGATGGCACACCCTGGACCTGGTATGCCAATGCGATGGCGTCCACAATCCAGTGGGCAAGACAGCGTTCCCCTTCTGCTGCCTGCCGAAACAGACAAAGATCTCGGAGCACCTAAAGCTCTCTGTGCGGTCCAAATAGATATGCAAAGTGCGTACCGGAAACAGCAACAACAAGGCTGGGTCTGCCTCCTCCCGGGGCAGCGCTTGTAAGTTCACCACCTGATCTTTATCAAATCAAATCAAATCAAATCAAATCACTTTATTGTCACACAGCCATATACACAAGTGCAATGGTGTGTGAAATTCTTGGGTGCAGTTCCGATCAACATAGCAGTCGTGACAGTGATGAGACATATACCAATTTACAATAACATCAAATTAACACAACACAATTTAAACATCTGTTATACACATAATTACACTCAACAATATACAAATAATAACATACACTGTACAGTATACAATACGCTGTTTTTTATATATATATAGAATGTACAGTATTGTACTGTATTGACATTCAGGCTGTTGGTTGATAGTCAGTTGTTAAGAGAGAACATAATATAATAATAATAATATAATTTATGACAGTCCAGAGTGAGATATAAGAGTAAGGGTAATAAAGTGCAGTGCTGATGTATTTTGATCATGGGAGATCAAGAGTTCAGAAGTCTGATTGCTTGGGGGAAGAAGCTATCATGGAGTCGGCTGGTGCGGGTCCTGATGCTGCGATACCGCCTACCTGATGGTAGCAGTGAGAACAGCCCATGGCTCGGGTGACTGGAGTCTCTGATGATCCTCCGAGCTTTTTTCACACACCGCCTTATATATATTTCCTGGAGGGAGGGAAGCTCACCTCCGATGATGTGTCTGGCAGTTCACACCACCCTTTGCAGTGCTTTGCGGTTGTGGGCGGTGCTATTGCCGTACCAGGCGGAGATACATCCAGTCAGGATGCTCTCCACAGTGCAGGTGTAGAACCGTGTGAGGATGTGGCGGTTCATTCCAAACTTCCTCAGCCGTCTCAGGAAGAAGAGGCGCTGATGAGCCTTCTTCACAACGACTTCAGTGTGGACGGACCATGTGAGTTCCTCAGTGATGTGGACACCCAGGAACTTGAAGCTGCTGACTCTCTCCACTGGTGCTCCATTGATGGTGATGGGACTGTGTTCTCTGTCTTTTCTTCTGAAGTCCACCACAAGCTCCTTTGTCTTACTGACGTTGAGGGAGAGGTTGTGCTCCTGACACCAGTGTGTCAGAGTGTGCACCTCCTCTCTGTAGGCTGTTTCATCATTGTCAGTGATCAGACCTACCACCGTCGTGTCATCAGCAAACTTAATGATGGCATTGGAGCTATGTGTTGCCACACAGTCATGTGTGTACAAGGAATACAGTAGTGGGCTGAGAACACAGCCCTGCGGGGCTCCAGTGTTGAGGGTTAGTGATGAGGAGATGTTGCTGCCTATTCTAACCACCTGGCGTCTGCTTGACAGGAAGTCCAGGATCCAGCTGCACAGCGAGCTGTTTAAGCCCAGAGCCCGGAGTTTCTCATCTAGCTTGGAGGGCACTATGGTGTTGAATGCTGAGCTGTAGTCTACTAACAGCATTCTCACATAAGTGTTCTTTTTTTCCAGGTGGGAGAGAGCAGTGTGTATTGTAGATGCAATGGCATCATCAGTGGAGCGGTTGTTGCGGTAAGCAAACTGCAGCGGGTCAAGATTGAGTGGCAATACAGAGCAGATGTAATCTCTGATTAGTCTCTCAAAACATTTGCTGATGATGGGGGTCAGAGCAACAGGACGCCAGTCATTTAAACAAGTTATTTTTGATTGTTTTGGTACAGGCACAATGGTGGATGTTTTAAAGCATGTGGGGACTACAGACAAAGAGAGGGAAAGGTTGAAAATGTCCGTAAAAACACCAGCCAGCTGGTTCGCACACGCTCTGATGACGTGGCCCGGAATGCCATCTGGGCCCACGGCTTTGCGGATATTCACCCATCGGAAGGATCGGGTTACATCCGCTACAGAGACGGAGAGTGAACTAACCTCTGTAGCTTCAGCCACGAGAGCTCTCTCCACGAGGGTGGTGTTATTTCCCTCGAAACGAGCATAAAAAGTATTTAGCTCATCCGGTAGAGAGGCAGCGGTGTTCATGGCGGAATTTTTATTCCCTTTAAAGTCCGTGATGATGTTAATTCCCTGCCACATGCTTCTAGAGTTGGTGGTGTTAAACTGTCCTTCAATCTTGCTCCTGTACTGGCGTTTTGCTGTTTAAAGGGGGTAGTGGGAACCTTGGGCACATAGCCTGGCCGGGATCTCAGGGTTACGTGAGAGTATGTCGGACCAAACTCTAGGCACATATTGCTGACAGAGAATGCTTGCAGGTCCCCAACCCTCTTGACGGAGGTGAGCGCAGTCAGGAGGGCCGTCTTCAAGGAGAGGGCTTTCAGCTCAACTGACTCTAAGGGCTCGAAAGGGGCTCCCTGTAGGCCCATCAGGACCACAGAGAGGTCCCATGAGGGAATGAGGTGCGACCTAGGAGGATTCAACCTCCTGGCACCTCTAAGGAACCTGATGATCAGGTCATGCTTTCCTAAATACTAACCGTCCACTGCATCGTGGTGTGCCACTATAGCGGCTACATACACCTTCAAGGTGGAGGGGGACAGCCGACCAACCCGACTGCACAACTCTGTGGGTCTTCGCCTCAGGAAGAACACCAACTTGTGAATAGGTGCCACTTCAAGGTGTACAGTCGCCTGGTAGAAGGGGCTTTGGCCTGAGTCATAGTGCTGCTCAGATCTTCTGTGTCCCATCCAGGGCCCAGATGTGGAGGTTCCAGAGGTCTGGTCGTGGGTGTCAGATCATGCCTCGTCCGTGAGAAAGAAGGTCCTTTCTCAGGGAGTGGCTGTCACGAGGAGCGTGAGTTCAGAGAACCAAGTCTGGGTGGGCCAGTAGGGCACTACCAACAAGACCTGTTCCTTGTCCTCCCTGACCTTGCACAACATCTGTGCAAGTAGGTTCACTGGGGGAAACGCATACTTGCGCAGACCCCAGGGCCAACTGTGTGCCAGTGCATCCATGCCGAGGGGGGCCTCGGTCAGGGAATACCACAGTGGGCAGTGGGAGGATTCCCAGGAGGCAAACAGCTCTATCTGTGACTCGCCGAATCGACTCCAAATCAGCCGGACCACCTGGGGGTGGAGCCTCCACTCTCCCCTGAGGGTCACCTGCCACGACAACTCGTCCGCTCCGAGCTGCCCCGAGCTGCGGGGCGAGTGCAAACCGCCTTGGCGGTTTATGTACATTACCGTTGCCGTGTTGTCCGTCCGTACCAACACATGCTTGCCCTGGATCAATGGCCGAAGCCTCCGCAGGGCTAGCAGTACCGTGAGCAACTCGAAGCAGTTGATATGCCAACGCAGACGAGGACCTTTCCAGGAACCTGCGGCTGCGTGCCCATTGCAAACGGTCCCCCAGCCCGACTTGGAGGTGTCTGTCGTGACAACGACTCATCTGGAGACCTGCTCTAGGGGAACCCCTGCCTGTAGAAATGCCAGGTCCGTCCAAGGGCTGAACAAGCGGCGGCCATGCCCATCTCGGGACTCGAGTCTGAAGCCAGTGCTGAAGCGGTCTCATATGCATCAACCCGAGGGGCGTGACCGCCGCCGAGGATGCCATATGCCCCAGGAGCCTCTGAAATTGTTTCAGTGGGACCGCTGTTCTCCCCCTGAATGCCATCAGGCAATTCAGCACCGACTGAGTGCACTCGTTCGTGAGATGAGCGTTCATAGTGACCAAGTCCAACTCCATCCCGAGAAAAGATATGCTCTGCGCCGGGGCAAGCTTGCTCTTTTTCCAGTTGTCCTGAAGCCCCAATCAGCTGATGTGGCTGAGCACCAGGTCCCTGTGTGCACACAACAGATCTCGAGAGTGAGCTAGGATCAGCCAGTCATCAAGATAGTTGAGAATGTGGACGCCCACTTCCTTTAGCGGGGCAAGGGCTGCCAAGGTCGGTCGCCGAGCACAGCTCCTGCATTACTCTCGGGTCAGTACCGCCCTCGTGCAGCTCTTTCAATGCCTTGTCCTGGTGTACCTGCAGGAGGGCCATGGCATGCAGAGCGGAGGCAGCCCGCCCCATGGTGCTGTAAGCTTTCTCCGTCAGAGACGACGTAGTCTTACAGGCCTTGGATGGGAGCCTAGGACGGTTTCACCAGGTTGCGGCGCTCTGCGGGCACAAGTGCACTGCAATAGCCTGCTCTACCTGGGGAACGTCCGTGTAGCACCTGGCACGGGGGCGGAGCGTGGCCGTGAGTGGCGCTCCGATCCCAGGAACCAATTATCAAGCCGCGAGGGTTCAGGGCAGGGTAGAGGGTTCCACTCTAGCCCGATGCACGCAGCAGCCCAAGCGAGCATGGCCATCAGCTCGGCGTCAGCCTCAGTCTGGGCGACCACATCTGAAGGCTGAAGCCCAGCCGTGTCCTCCGCATCGGACTGAAGCAGCCTGCTCTCCAATGCTGCTATCGAAATCTCATCCTCTCCCTGAGCGCCAAATGAGAGGTCGAACCCGCTCTGAGGCGGGCTGCCTGACTCATCTCGGAACTCAACTGGGGCGCACGAGCGTGCTGGGGAATGGGAGGTCCGTGGGGATTCACCTGGCAGAGTGAATTCCATTAAAGTCCCCAAATCACCCCCAGCGCTAACCATCGCGGTCTTGTGCCCATGGGCAGAAGAACCGTGGCGGGAAGCTGCTGGAGTGGCTTTCCCTCTGAGGAAGGAAGCCATGATCACAATGTGGCCATGGTCATGCTCCTACAGTGCGGGCACGAACCATCCACGAACGCTGTCTCAGCTTGTCTGGAGCCCAGACACGTAAGGCAGCGATCATGACCGTCAGAAGCGGAGAGATAATTACCGCAACCAGGAACTGCAGATAACCGGAAAGGCATCTTTAAAAAGACGCTTTCCGTCAGTGCCCACTCACTCAAAATATATGCTCTTTTAGTGCTCAACGCAAAATTTTCATTGGCCTTTTCTCAAAGATCAGAGGTGTTTGGGGCTCCCAAGAGTGACCACTAGTGTCGCTACATCGACACAACGTCAAGTGAGTGACAGATAGGGAACAATGGTTCACAAAAAAAACAACAACAATTATATCTCAATATTTTTCAAGCTGTTAACAGTATTCGAAACATATCTTGATAATTGTATATTTGCTCAGATATAACAGCCATTGTAGCCAAGTATATTCAAAATGTTTAATGAAATAAATTTTTTTAATTTTTTACTAAATGAACACAAGGAAGAATGGCATTTAATTTATATTATAATAATATATTTGTATGCACCAATACAACAATACAGTAATAAAAAAGACAATGTTTACCAAAACGACAAAAACTACAACTTTACTCACATATTTTGGAACCTTGCTTAGTATTATTTATTGTTGTCCAGTCAAGTTTATTATTATAATATGATGCTGAATTAGTATTATTATTTTGAGGGCTTGTTTTATACAAAATAAATATATTTCTATCGTATTGACTTCGCCTGGAGCTTTTATTTTGATGGAACGTTGATAGTGCACTGCAGTGTCATTATGTATTTCATAGTTTACAATGTTTCTCATTACAAATCTGGTGAACCACTGTCACCTTCTACATTTATGTGATACTTCATCATGTTTTTAGATTTTTATAATAACTTTAAATTTCCTATGCAGTGTGAACAAAGCATAATTTAAAGCCACAATGTGCTGCACATTAATTGTGGTGTGAGATGTTGGAATTGGCTGTTAAGGGAGTGAGACTGTCTCTCCATGTGACTGTACCTCATCACCCCCATCACCCTCCTGTCAGCTAAATTCAGCGCCGCTCCATGGTGCTCTCCTTCCTTTTTTTAATTCAGACTTAATCAGCCCATCAAACTGCGCTGAGACTGTATGGCCGTACTCCACTCCCTGATTACACTCAGACAGACAGCAGGCAGACTTGCTCACAGAGCTGTTCAACAGCCACTCAAGAAATCATGCGTCACTGATTTTACAGCAGATGGAGTGGAAGAAGTGGCATAGACCTTCCCTTCTGAAAATAATCACACATGAGGTAAACGTCTTCTAAGAATGCAATGCAGTGGATGTGAATGACATACTGAATGTCATATTCACTGTGTTGGGCTTTATCACTTTGATAGCCAGAGATAAAACACAAACATAGAACATACATTTAGATATCTGTTTAAATGATTTCCTGAACTTTCATGGTATAATTTTTTTTATTTTATTTTCTGAACTAACAGTTAAGTAATAGGGTGCTTCTTCAACTTCGGGCACTTCGAACACTCTGAATTTGTAGAAAGTAAAGACTTGATAAAACATATTTCACACTCTGATTGTACATTTTTATATATATTCTAACAACTTCTAACAATGTCCAACAGTGTGTTAATGCACAAATAATTTGTGAAATTCTGAAAGTCATGAAAATTCCCAGCACAGTGTCATGTCCAGCATATCTTAAATTCTGTATTGTGCTTAATATAATTCTGTGCTGGAAATGACGATGATGGAAATTATTTTTTTTACATTTAAAAAAATAAATAAAAAAAAATAATGCTGACACCTTTGTCTTGCCAAGACTAATTTCATAGCTAACATTTTACGTATCATAAATACACACAATTAAATAATATTTTTAATATAAAATAAATAAACTCCAAAATAGGGCGGGGTAGCTTCAGAACGGGGTTGGGCCAACTCCAATGGGGGCGACACTTCCTCACACGGTTAGGGTATGGGAAAGTGTTAGGTTAGGGGTTTGTATATCTTTGCTGCCGGTTTGGAGCTCCCATTCATTTTTGGAGCTCGATTTCATACTGATTTCTTTTTCAACACATTTTTATCCTCTGAAATAGTGTACAATGCTTTCAAATGATCAAAATATATTAATATAATTTATTAAATGTCCCGTTGTCTCTGATAAACTGAAAGATACTCTTAATGGACTTAAGAGTGGTTCAAAGCTCTTGTTAATTTACCAATGTTTTTACATACTACTAGATAACTAGATAAGGCTTTTTGGAAACCTGCAGTAGAGATTAAGTACTACTTAAGTGCTGCTAACGTTCTACTTAGTGCTTCGGGAAACGCAGCCATATGGTAGTTTGATTTGCACTTTTGTAATGTATTTTTGTAGTTTCACTTTGAAAGTCTGAGTCTGGGAGAAGGTTAAAACAGTCAAATCTATACATAAAAGGCATTTGAAAAAGTACCAAAAATAAATGATGAGGAACTGGTAAAAAGCTTCTGATTCAGTTTTAATGAGACCTTCCTATAACAATAAGAAAAAAGTTTAAATCTGTTCGTTCTGATGAAAATCAACCACTGGGACATATAATGGCCTGAAGTTTAAGAAACACTCAGAATATTCTGAATCACCACTTTATGATAGCACTACTTACTTGATGTAGCAATAATTCTGATCATGCAACCAATAACAAACATATAAATTCACTCACATTTAGGGCCAAAGATTGCTAGTGCTAAGCACAGCACTGTGCTTTAAGTCATACAGTAAGTGCAAAGTCAATGGGCATGGCCAGGAAGTTTTGGTATTTTTGTGCAAGCATGTGCAAAGTCTAGGCGCAAATGGGCTTGGCGAAATTACATTCGCAGTGCGCTAATGGTCTGGGTCAAGTATAATTTTATTCTCAGGTCCCTGTCCTGTTAGTCCTATTCCATTCCTTGGAACTCCTAAAGTTCATTTATTGAAGTGGTCAAAACAATCATACGAAATCCAAACATTTTATTCTCTCCAACTTTGTCCACCGGCCTCTTTAGCAGTGACTTAAAAATCACTATAAGACAACAGATGGAAAATTACCAATACAAATTATATCATAAGTACAATTGCTAATGTAAACATAATAATAATAATTGAAAAATAAACCATGACCTCTAAAAATCTCATACATTGTTTCATAAATCGGCTACAACAGTGATTGTTAGGGACATAATTTGATGTTCCACTATATTTTCAGAGTTTGGACATGAACTTTATTACCACCTGCTGGTGGAATCTCCAAACTGCAAATGCAGGAACTAAATTTAGACCTTGTTCTGAAAACAGACCTGCTTCTCAAACATCTTAGAGCAATGACATATATCTCAGGAAAATAGCCAGTTGCGCTTTGCAGCACTTCATTAACATACAATACACCCACAGTTTGCACGCATTCACCCATACAAACACGTTTTTTGCTAGCACCAAAAATTGCACTTAGAATTAGTGCTCTCACGAAAATTGGTAAAGATATAGCACTGCGCTTTGCGCACTCACGAAAATAGAGGCCTTAGACATGATTACCTAAGTTCAATTCGATTAGATAATATCACTCATTTCATTAAACTTGTTGATTCAATAGGTAAAAAAAACAAACACTCAGAACACCTTAGCAACCACCTTGTAATGATCTAGTAATTACCCAGAACACCCTAGCGACCACATAACAAAAACTCACCTTAGTATCGTGGTGGCGAGATTTGCACAGACAACCACCTATCGCATTTTCTTCAGAAAATTAAAAAATCTTGTTACGTCTTCTCATCTATGCTCCATACCAAAATTACACTGCACAAAAATCAGAAAGGAAAAAAATCACTAACTGACTCAAACTAAGGTGTTAAAATTATTTTCAATAAAGTGTTAAAGAACACTCGACAGCTAAGATTAAAAATATGTGTCGAGGTGTGTACACAAAAACAAACGGTGACTGACAGCAGCAAATGACAGCTCTTTGCCACAGTCTTGCTCTTCCCTCAGCAGTGTGAGGAGAATGAAGACAAGCCGATCAGACCCTTTTGCACTTAAATTACAGGTTGGGGTGAGATGACTTCTTGTGGAGCGACACCGCTGTTTCTGTAGAGATGCAGTCAACACTTCATGTTGAGATGAATGAAGGGGAGAGAGACATCAGCATGTCTTGTCAATCTGTTTTAAAAGGTTTGAGGCAGTACCAGAGGACACATTTGAAAAAGGGCTGGTACTGCAGTGTGAAACTGCCTCACCTTAAGGCTTCTAAACAGAATCAAATCAAATCAAACTGCCTCCATGAATCATTCAAGAGAGGGCAAAAATGAAAGTCTGCATTCTGGTAAAGCCTAGCATAATTTCAAAGAAAATTTCATAAAGCCTACACTAACAAAAATGTACCATAAAGTACCATGGCATTACCATTGTATTCTTTAAAGTACCATGTAAACACCTTCATGTGTGAATTTGGTAATCATTCAGTACCGTGATACTGACATCTGAGTCTAAACCATGTTTTTTTGACAACAGAAGCTTGTGTAAAAGTCAAATATATTACGATATTTTAATGTTGTATGCTGAATGAATATTTAAGATTTTTTGTTGAATAAGTAATTACATTTATTTTATATTTGAGTAATGTATTAGTTGGTATTTTGAAAAGGACTTTTATTTTGACGTGTGGTACCGTTTTGTGTTCAGGAGAGTAAAAGATGACCCAATGTCGGCTCCTTTTTTTAGGTTGGTTTTTACTTTGTATCTTACAATGGCGTTTTAGTGCCAAGTAAAAAAATAAAAAACATTATGAGATTAAAGTCACAATATTTCAAGAACAAAATCAAATTGACGAGAATAAAGTCGTAGGCTATTATTTTGAGAATAAATTCAAAATTACGAGAATAAAGTTGTAGCATTATGAGATCTCTCTGTTCATGAATGATGTGTGCATTAGTACAGGAGTTTTCAACCTGTGTGTGCCTGTCAAGTGAGGCACGAGATACAGGCTTACTCTCAAGTGAAGTGAAAAATAATTAGAACTGATGTGAATTAAATGAATAGGTCCATTTCAAGACATTGTGCAGATTCGCTAAACAGTTATGCAACTTTTGCACATGGTATTTCAGCGCAAAAACCTGCATCTTATTCATTCACCACCCACAATCTATTTAAGCAGGCGCAATCAGCACTGAAATTGCGCTGCGTCTTGAGTATTTAAAAGAAGTCATTGTCATTCCTTTCTGCACAAAAACACTACTTTCTGTGTAAATTAGGCTTATTGTATAATGCGCTCCATTCACAAAAAATGCCTGCCGCAATTTAAATCATACTATTACCACAAATTAAAGTAGGGCAAAAATGAATTTTATTTAAAAGAGATGTTTGAGAACATTTTCAACTCATCATATCAGCAGTAATTCATCAAACACTGATCAAATGATTGAGGAGAGCGTTATAGCATGGCATATCCAAATGCTCTGTGTAGTCAAGCACACTTTTTCGGCATGTTCAAGAGATGATTTAGGTGTCTGGATCACAGTGGACATGTACAGTCTAGACAGGGTCAAATTCGGTGGTCTGAAGTGTACTAATAATTAGCGCATTTACCGGGCACAATTATATCATAGTGAATGTGGTAACCCCTCAGTTATAGTATTGTTTTGAGAGCAAAAACCAAAAAAAAAAAAAAAAAGCAGACAATGTATTGGTTTCCCATTGCAACTTAAGCGTTACGATTATTTTAATGAAAGTTGCTTATTATTTTAAGAGTAACGGCTGTTTCCCAAACCAGCATGCTTGTTAAAGTATATTTAAGTGTTATGGAATGGAGTTATATGTGTGCCACAATTCTGAGCGCACAAAATTATATTTAGAGCACACAATGTGAAATTTTGAGAGCAAAAAAATGTTCTGTGTGTGTAAAATTATACTTTGAGTGTGTAAGATTTTATTTTGAGCACACAAAAATGTTCTGCGCGTGCAAGATGATATTTTGGCTTTGATGATAGAGTGCACAAAAATGTATTTTGCACGTGAGTGAACTCAGTTTTGAAAAGCAATGTATCTCCTTCCAAAGAAAAAAAAAATCTATTTTGCACTTGAATAAAGTTTATTTGAACGTGAATTTGCACATAATTCTGAAATTTACGTTACTCCACTGTTTTTTGTGTGTGCAAGATCTCACTCGCTCTCTCCTACTACCCACTTTGTGTGCGTTCATAGCTTTGACTGCTTGTTTGCTTAACAAGATCACAGCATTATAATGTGCCAGAATTTCAACCAATCAGAGATGAGGTGGTAAATAAACTATTTTCAAATATTTCTCAACTTCACAGAGATTAATGAAAGTGATGCAAGAAATGCATCTAACATGAATGTAGGCGATGTGGGCTCTCACTTAGCCTAAAGTTTTGTTTATTTGGCTGGGACCTGAATAGATGCACAAAAAACAGGTTTAAAATTATGGACATCAGTACTATAGACCTATGTAAATATGAATAGACACAAATTTTCATAAACATCTCTTTTAAACAAAATTCACTTTTACTACTTTTTAATACTTTTATTTGTGGTAACAGCACAATCTTAATTGCGGCAGGCAATTTTTGTGAATGAAAATATCCCGCCCCCCGCAAGATACCACCCTGCCCATATCGCCCATGCCTAAATCCGCCACTGTTGGTAACATCTTGGCTGTTTGAACTTTCTAAATCCTACCTAAAGTTTATCTTACTAAAGCAACCAGTGTATTGAAATATGTGAGGGTTAAGTCTGTTGTCCTTTGAAGACTGGCCAGGATTTTTCTATGATGTTTGAAAATGAAAATGAGATATCTGGAAAATTCTTAAAGTGGCCTATTTCAAGCTCCGAATATATTAGTTGATGAGCTACTGTCAGCACTTAAACCTGAACCTGAGAACAGCTATGTACATTCAGTTTATTTCAGAAATTATTTTATTATTGCATTGCTAATTTTATTTGTCTAATTTCAACAGTTTGCCTTCAGGATGGGATTGTGAAATATCATCAATTCTCTTGCTGTTGCATCTTCTTCCCCCAAGCTCAAGAGAACAGAAAAAAACAGCCAAGATAAGTCCAGCTAGAGGCGTGTAGAGATTAGATTTGGTAAAAAATGAGTTTAGCTTTTATGGTTGAATGAAATCATTTATGTGCTGCATTTAATGTTTATGTAAAAGAAAGCAGAGTTTTTTGTGCCATTTTGAAAAGATGGGGAAATCTGAAGATGCTAATGTTCATAACTGACTTAAACTGAAAATATGCATTGTTATCGCTTGAGAAAACACTACTCAATTTATGAATCTGAGGTTATCCGACCGCTTTTCTCCATGTTTGCCAGCAGCAAAACAAATGCTTGAATAGCTTGACGTAGTCGAAACATATGCAACTGCACAGCCACTATTCTATCATCTCCACATGGGGTTGCCAACTGTCCCGTATTGGCCAGGACATCCCGTATTTTAGCCAAAGTGGCATTGCCCACTGTCCTGTATTTCAGAGCCGAGATGCTCAATGGGGTTGTATGGCAAAGCAATTGAAAGGGACCCCCATCCCGTATCGAAGCACTTGGAATGCTCAAGCATCCTGTATTTGTGTGGTGAAATGTTGGCAATCATATCTCCACAGTAACAGAGTAAATGGGCGTCTCCTCCTGCATGTATGGACCCGGAATGACCAAGAACATTTGCCATTACATGAATGTTAATTAAAATTATCCAGAGCGCTTTGCGTTCACTATCATAATCCTTGTCTAAACTTCTGTGGGACTGCAAATGGTGCACAATCATCATGCATTCATTATGAGTTGTGGATCCATCTTCACTACTGTACAAAAGAAATGAGCATAATGTACTTAATTGTATATTTTGATTAAGCAACAAAGAATGAAAAGCTATGCTGTACACTATTATGAATATTGTTGGCTTAAGGGCATTGTTCATTGTATTCACAATATACAGGGATGCAATGGTCATAAAAACTGGAAATATCTGAGAATTTTAGATTTTCTGGCCTAGAAATGTCATGGAAATTAAATCTTTAAGAATTTTTTAATAGTCATCATACATTTTACTAGTTGACACAGCTCCTAAATAAATCATTGTCAAATATTTCTGACATTACAGGGACATTTCAATATAACAAAACAGTATAAAGAAAATGTATTAAGTGCTACATTTTCCCTGACAGGATTTCGTCAATCACGTCATGCTTTCTGTATTTTTCGTCAGAACAAGCAATGTCCGATTCGCAACTTAATGACTTTTTTGAGTCGGTTCTTTAAATTGCATTGGTAAAACGCTTTAGGACAGTGGTCTGAATCGGTTCGAGATTCATTCATCATAAATCTTGAGTCATGAATCATTCAGAAATCTCATTCACACACTGAATCGTTTGGAGCAGTTTCTCACTCCTTCAAAGAGTTCTGCGGTACTTAAAACACTGAGGGAAAAAAAGTATGATATTGGATACTTCCCTACAGTCCACTGAATGCAGTGATGAAGAAGTCTTTATTAAGTTCAACACCTGCGTGAGCCGCTTGTGAACAACTCTGCAGGTAAAGACAATTTTCAACCAAGAGTTTCAAAACAGTACACGAAAACATTTAAAAATACCAAGTTGGACATGTACCATGGTAAATGAATAAGGTGTTCATTCAGAACCATACTCTTGTGTGGGTTGTGGGTTTGCTGTCGGGTCAAACATAATTGACACAGTTTTTATTAAACTGTTTATATATATATATATATATATATATATATATATATATATATATAACAATTTTTATTAAACTTTATTAAACCTAATTTCTCAAGGACACTAAAGAGTTACCTTCAAATGTCTGTATAACTGGATGTGTTGTTATTCAGGTAAGTTGCAGCTATGCCCCTATTTTCAGGTGAAGTCAGTAGCTAATGCCACTAAAGTCAATACTGTTAAAAAAAAAAAAAACAACAAAAAAACAAACAAACAAACAAACAAACAAACAAACAGGGATTTTTACTTAATATTTCAGAAAATATTTGTTCATTTCAGCAGTTTAGTGTAACCATTTATTTATTGCACACAAAAGCACTTGCACCATTTGTTGTTGTTGCACCACATTTTTATTTTGTTTACACACATTGTTTTGCACACAATATTTTATTGTTGCACAGCTCAGTCTGGGATACAGCAAAAAAAAAATAAAAAAAATAAAAGAAATAATTTAAATGCACAAATTTCTGTTGCAAAATTGTTGCAGATAATGCACAAGGATACAGCTGTTTTTTTTAGTTTTTTTGTCACGAGACCATCACCGCTTTAGCCGTGTCAGGGCTTAAAGACCGATGAAAGACCAGACTACTGGGGTGGTCATTGCTGTTCCCACAATATTTGTGAGCCTGGGTCCCAAAGATGATGACCGAAGATTTTTCTTCCACGGGATACTAGTCACTTCCACTGTCAGAGAGGGCCATGGTCCAAAATGCCCGGTGCAATGAGGCCAATTTCTAGATCCCCTGTGAGTACGGTGGCTCGACAGTTCTTCTCACAGTTGTCTTCTCACAGTGGACAGAGGTCTGTGTGGAAGTTTTAGTGCTCTGCAATTCTGCCGACATCACGTCAGAGCTGTCCGAATTATCTTCCTCAGAGATCTTCTTTCAAATTTCTTCGAAGATGACATCAACTGATAAAACGTCAGAGCTCCCCACCAAACTCCCGTCAAACCTCTCTTCCCAAATGATTACGTCAACCGACATCACGTCAGAACTCTCCATCCAAAGCTGTTCGACAATGATGTGAGCCGATGTCACGTCAGAGCACCCCTCCGAATTATCATTATCCTCCCTATCCTCTTCTTTTTCTTTTCTTTTTTTTTGGGGGGGGAGGATTTTTTCCCCTTTTTCACCCAATTTGGAATTCCAGATGCGCTTTTAAGTCCTCGTGGTCGTGTAGTGATTCGCCTCAATCCGGGTGGCAGAGAACGAATTCCAGCTGCCTTCGCGTCTGAGACCGTCAACCCGTGCATCTTATCACATGGCTTGTTGAGCGCGTTGCCACGGAGACATAGCGTGTGTGGAGCCTTCATGCCATCCACTGTGGCATCCACGCTAAACTCACCACGCGCACCACCGAACCACATTATAGCGACCACAAGGAGGTTACCCTATGTGACTCTACCCTCCCTAGCAACCGGGCCAGTTTGGTTGCTTAGGAGACCTGGCTGGAGTCACTCAGCACGCCCTGGGATTCGAACTAGTGAACTCCAGGGGTGGTAGCCAGCGTCTTTTACCACTGAGCTACCCAGGACCCCCCTCCCTATCCTCTTTGACATCAAAGCTGTCCTCCAAGTCTTCTTGGACAATGAATTCAGGCAACATCACATCGGAGCTCTCCTCCCAATAGCACCACATGATTCTCAAGGGCTTGCCAAAGAGGGGCTCATTCATCAGAGTGTTCAATGCATGAGCAGAATGGGCTTGATGCACAAAGTTGACACCCATTCCATCAACGGTTGGTCCCGTGGGGCCATTCCTGTTTTATTATAAAACCCATTTAAACAATATTAGCAGTCAGCAAGTTATGCATAATTACCAAACACAATTAGGATGATTCACATGAAATAAAATAACTAAACTAAACCATGCCCTAATTAATAAATTGATAATAAAAAAATGATACATTAATAAAATAAATGAATAAATAATTATAAAAAGAAAACTCAAATTAGTAAATTTCTCGATTTTCTACAACAATTTTGATTGCACATTAAAAACATATATGCTATTAAACACTTTCCTTTATTTTAAGCTTCATGTAGCATCTGTAATGGAAGAATAATACAATTAAAAAATAAAGAGCTGTGATTTTCTCTCTTTCTTGACAAAATTGTGTTTGTTTTTTTTTTGTTTGTTTTTTTTATATATTAACGCCAGACCTATTAGGCTGTATTCACACAGCAAGACTTATTAAGCTTTCAATTAATTATATTTTTGCTCAGGGGAGGAAGTTTGGAAGCCTAGTTTGAAGTATGTGTTTATTGTACAATAAAAATGTAATACCTCATTATGACCCTTTTAAAGTCTATTTACATATACATTTGGGTAAGCATACTGTGTTTTTATATTAGCAGCGTTGTATGGGAGTTTACGTGCGTTTCATTTTCCATTGGTAAAACTGTTTTAATACAAGAAATTGTCCTGTGTGGATAGCTCCTTAAAGGAATAGTTCACCCAAAAATTAAAATTCTATCGTCTTTTACTCACACTAATGTCCCTCCAAACCTGTATGACTTTCTTTCTTCTCAGTTGGTGGCAGGGGTGCACTGGCCATAGGGAGCACCGAGAGCTTTCCCAGAGGGCTACTGGGAAATTTGAGGCCGGCCTGCTGCTATACAAGTATAAGAACCAATGATAGTAGTGATCAGGGCTGGCCAGCCCTATAGGCGATAAGGCGCCAACATGCCCGCAGGGTGCCCCATAAATTAATAGACATATAATAACAAAATGAAACAGCACTGACTTGTATTTTGAAAATTTCAAGCATTTAACACGCCAGTCATTGAGCAGGTTCTTGTCACACAACACACGTGGACCTCATTATTTGACATTCAAATCACAATAATGGTGACAACCAAAAAAAAAAAAAACAAACAAAAAAACATATTAAGTACAAGATGAGTTCTGAATAATCACAAAGTGACAAATAACTGCAAGTTACAACAAATACAATAACAGCAGTGTAAATAAAAATTTAAAAAGCTATAAGCAGTATGCAGTCATTTACATAATTTATTCATACCGCAATGCATTACTGGGAACTGGAGGGCAGGTTCTTATCACAGTATTATTAGACACAGATCGCACACCTTGCTAGAAAAAAGTTGAAAGGTGATAACAATTTTTAAAAACTTGAAGAAAATGGTGAAGAAATGCTGACTTGTCACAGCACCAAATATACACACTTTCCCTTGTACTTTCATCAACATTTTAACCTAACATCTGCATGTTGGGAAAATAAAGTGCTTATGAAATCCACTCATCACATTGTTAGTGGTTCTATAGATATTTTAAAGTAATGACAATTTTCACCCTGTTGGGGCCCATTGTCATGATTTCACCTAGGGCCCTTCAAGCCCACCTTCGGCACAGGCGAATGGCCGAATTTTCTCTTTTTCAAAAAAGCACTTGTTGGCTGCTTTTCATTCACTCGCCAGTCCACAGGCATGATTTACTAAACTAATTTCAAGCATTTAAGCCTTTAGATTATTAAGGTCTTTCGGATCATGAGAAAGATTCATTCAGCCAGGTATGTCCAAACCTCTGGGCGGAACTGTGCAAGTGATGAAATTATAAAGTGATGAAATGGTCTTAGGAATAGAATGTTTGATTATGATAAATACCCATTAATTCAGGACAAAAATCCTATAGTAAACTGATACTTTTACAAACACTAGCAGTCAATAGTAATGTTTTTTTCTTTTTCAACACAAAATTTAAAACTGAGCTGGACAATGAAATCAATGAGAAATGTGTGGTGTGTTACGGGCCAGGTGTGGTGGGCCACTCTGAGCCAGAAAGTCAAGCGCCACTTTTTAGTCTCAGTCCGCCCCTGGTTTCATTCAAAACATTCAGTGAAATTTCACTCAAAATTTTCTTACCACAGCAAAAACTATATGCACTAATTTGAGTAAACATTGTTTCAAGTTCTCAAGTAATGATTCAAGACAAGTAATAAAATAAAAGAAAATAAGAATAAGAAACAAGTTGCAAGCAACGGAACAAATATAAACAGTACAATGCTACATATTAAAAAACAGTGCTTTTCTTTAGGTTGGTTTATCCAACAACAGTATCATGTATGTAACAGTAGAATGTAGGGACAACATAAAATATAAATTATTGATCAGCACGTTATTTTATCAATATATTTTTTAAGGCATCGATATATTTAAATGAGCCAACATTTATATTAGAAACCTAATGAAACCACACACATGATGAGCTGAGGCGGTGCAGCAGATGGCAGTCCAAAGTTACAAAGGTTTTTGTACTTCTTCAAGAATGAACAAAGTGACATTGATGAGTTTGCAGGTTAGTGTATGAAACTGTTGTAGCTGCACAAACTGAACTATTACAAATGGTGATGTTTATTACGAAATTACTCTGTATGCAGCCTTGAATACATTCAAGAACCAGCTGAAAACATATCTGTTCCGCAATCACTTAACCAATCCACACTAATAGCACTTGCTATTGAAAATCTTTCTCTGTCTCTTCTGCGCTAGTGCCTATACTACTCCAGCCATCTTGAAAACGTGGCTGTACAACACAGCAGATGTTGTTGAACTTTGTATGACAAATTGCTTGCTATTTTCCTCATTTGTAAGTCGCTTTAGATAAAAGTGTCTGCTTAATGACTAAATGTAAATGTAAATAGGTCTTTCATTCAAGCTGTCAAACCACAATACGGCATACTTGTAAATGAAAATACATTGTGTAGGCTCTATGAAAGATACATATACACCACATATCATCCAGTGATGGCTAGAGTAAATAATCGATGTCCTTTGATAATGATTTGAGTCAAATTTAATGGAAAACTATGCGAGTTGCACTCCGTGGCACTGCAGAACGCTGAGCGTTGGCGGTGTGTGTGCATACCTTCATAGAAAATAATTGTTTCTAATTTTAGAACATGCCATGTCATCTGCCAGACCCTTTAATTTACCCTGCCGCTTACACTTTACCAAAGTTTTGTTGAGAAAAATGTTTGAAAAGAGAAAAGGCTATTGTGCAACAACAGCCCAATTTATATCTGAAACAAATCCCAATATATATTGATAATCATCTGGAAATTCTTCCGATTATCTATGCGTGAAAAAGGCAACGATCCCAAGCCTAGTAGTTAGTAAACTGTATCAAAATGTAAGTTATTCAGAAATATAAATATTATGTGAAATGTAATATAAAACGTGTTAAATTATTGGTATAGTCTTGACAATTTTTAGTTTATAATACATTTATAGTTTTTAAAGCCACTAAAATAATCCAGTCAAGAGTGTAGTTTTCTCATTTCTTGTTATTTAGCTTTGATTAATATAAATGACAAAATAGAGAGTAGCATGTCTATTAAAGGAATAGTTCATCCAAAAATGATAATACTCCCTTCATTTACTCACCCTTATGCCGTCTCATTTCTTTCCTCTGTGGAACACAAACAAAGATTTTTTTGAAGGATATATGATATGTTTCATCAATGCAAATCAGTCGGTCTTAAACTTCCAAGCTCCAAAAAGGACATAAAGGTAATCCATACTCGAGTGGTTTAATCCATGTTTTCTGAAGCAATAGTATCGGTTTTGGGTTAGAACCAGACCAAAATGTAACTCCTTTTTCATTATAAATCTTGACATCTGCAGTCTCCTTGGAAGTGGATGCGCAGAGTGTGTGGACAGCACATCTACAGTACATGCTGCCATTTGTTCTTTTTGGAGCTTGAAAGTTTTTGACCCCATTGATTTTAAAAAAAACCCATCATATATACTTTAAAATATCTTTGTTTGTGTTCCGCGAAAGAAGATAGTCATACAAGTTTGAGATGGCATGATGGAAAGTAAATGATAAGAGAAATATCGTTTTTGGGTGAACTATTCCTTTAAGGCTGCATTTACACTGCAAGTCATTCTGCATCCAATATTTTGAAACAAATCCACTTTTTTGTCCTGCTCTTTACATTGCACATGGAATTTATACTGTAGCACAATAAAAAGAAGAAGCCAAGAAAAAAACAACACTGCGCTTAGTAAGAGCTCTATTTTTAGGAACATTTATGCATTGTGGCATGTTAATTGATGGTTAAACACATCCTCATCCCCAGTTTTTCATTACTGTAATGCAGAAAAATCTCTATTTTAGTACTGTAATGTGAAAACTAAAACAATTATATTCAGACTTGCTTACAAGTCCCTGTGGTAGAGTGATGTCTTTGGTCACAAGTCCAAGTCAAGTCTTCTTCTTTCTTTTTTTGGCAATATTTCTTTATCTGCAGCTGGTTAGTTTAATAAACGCTGTAGAAGGATAATTACATTTTGAAATATTAAAACTGATTACTTCTAGGAATTGCCTTGTTTATTTATTCAAACTTGTCTAATAAAGTACACAAGCTTTAATTTCAATCATGGATTTTATTTGTAGACAGTAAACAATCAATAAGCTATTAATTTCAAATTTGCATAGTATTCTGATCCAAACGTTTTCCCTAAAATAAGAAACAGAATATTCATAGAAAATCCAGGAAGGATAAAATATTTTTTGTCATTTAATGCAAAATGCAGTTGTCAGCGCATAGTAGTACTAGTGTTATTAACTTTAAACTAAAATACAGAGTACAATTTTCTTCTAAAACAAGCAAATGTCTTTTGATATTTAAATGCAGGAATATAGTAAACAATGAATAATCTATTCATTAAAAATTTTTATATAATTTTGATCTAAAAGTTCTTGCTAAAATTTTAAGGCAATATATGTAAACGTACTATATAAGTGCATAGTACTAAGAACTTTAAAATACACAGTACTATTTTCTTTTACAGCAAGCAAATGTCTTTCTGTGTCCTAAGATGTTCTCGCACTAAGCCTGGAGTGATGAGGATGCATGATGGGGCCGTGGCTAAACACCCTCTCTATTAGGGCACTGGAAGCAGTAACTGCCAACACTCTCATTGCTACCTGCTTAACCTTGGAAAGTCTTTTTCATGGATTCTCCAAAACTCCAGGCAATCAACAACTTCTTCAATAGAAGTTTCCTGAATGTAGCAGATAAGCTCTGCTTTGACAGACAACTTTATGTCTCCTTTCTTTTTGTTGGTTTCAGTGGTGGAAAGAGTACTGATTTTGTTACTTAAGTAAAAGTACTGCAACTGAAGAAATAATTAACTTGAGTACAAGTAGAAGCACTGAGAAGTATTACGACTCAAGTAAGAATAAATAAGTAGTTTGATGAAAAACTACTCAAGTACGTTACAAGTTACTTTATGAAAGTTACCAACATTCTATTTCCTTGTCTTCAGACTGCCAGAGAGCACTACTGAGTGAAAGATGGATATCAAAACTGTCACAAAGGTCCATTCCTATAGTGAACAGCAGGATTGCAATGTCAAGTCTTTCCCATTATGATGAGAATTTGATGATTCAACCAAATAATTCCGATTCAACCAAAGAGAGCTTCTCAATAAACACAGAAGATTTTCATTGGGTTACTCATACTTTATTGAAAACCCATAGTAGGAAAAACATAGCTCAGTTCTGGCAGCAGCTCATGGCTCGGTTACCCAGCACTGTTTGGTATAGAACAGAGGTGGAAAGTAACGAATTACAACTACTCTCGTTATATTACTTGAGTACATTTTTCAAATTTTTCTACTTTTTTATGTATAAATATATAATTGTACTTTTACTTAAGAAGTATTCAACTTCACTACATTTATTTTTCACCACAATTACAAAATGCAAAAAAAAAAACATAATATTTCTGAATTTTTGGGAAGAAGAAATTGGCAAGTGCTAAATCTTTTTATAAACTAAAACGTGCTGTGCGAATGGAAGCCCGCAGGGCACAGCATCATTAACAAAGCAGCTCTCATAAACTGCCACCGGTGTCCTCTCTTCTCTAGCTTCTCCAAGACTTTCTCCCCTGTCACTATACAAGAACTGTAATACTGTGATTTTCTGCATATTTCATTTTATTCTGGAAAGAAGCCGTTCATTTAGGAAAGAGGAAACCATCTGAACACGTTTAGCCACTGAACAAACTTCACTTGTTTGTAAGGTAGGCAATGTTTTAACTTGTCAAACATTAACACAATATAGTTTGACATATATGTGGGGATATCTTGTTTACTTGCTACTATATTTCTAAAACAAACTTTTTAAATACCTTAGAAAGATACAATGTCAATAGTGTCAGAAATTAAAAGGGACTCTTGGCAAAAATGCCACCGAAATTGACAAAAATATACCCGAAATTCATAATATGGGGGCAAAAAAGGCCCATGCAACAAGTTCCCGTGTTTTATTATTATTATCTGATATTTGTTTCTGGCCGTCCGGTTCCTCACACCATCGCGTGCACAGATGGGCTCTCCGCTTCTATCAGTCCCATCAGTTCGGTATTGTACTCCCCCATTAAATTCCATAACTGTTCGCCCCTCTTGTTCAAAATAAACTGCCCTAGCGGGTAACACTCTCACTCATGGTGCTGCACTGTACTTATCTGCCCTGTCTCACCCGCTAGAGGCCAAACGTGCGCAAGGTATGGATGTTATATAAAGAAGGTATGAGAAATCACAAAACATAATGTAACTAAATGCTACCATTTACTTAATAATAATATCTCAATATGTTAAATAACCATAATGTTAATTAAGACTTTATTATTACAACTGTAATACAATAATACATATAGAGAACAGCCACTTTTAGTGTTTGAATCAATCATATCTCACTAAACACTGTGTGAAAAGTTTATTTTTGCCTTATTTTATTCAGTTGGCATGTAGTTGATAACAGTTTGCTTAATAATCTTATTCCATATCTGGATAATTGCTGCAATATCATAGGGGATACATTTCCTCCTCTATGATATTGCATTATATTAGTTTTCTACAGTATGTTAACTTAATAGCCAAAATACTTGGACATACGTGAATGAGAATAAACCTGAAATAGGAATGTGTTTTAGTCACAATGCACATTATTTATTATTTATTTATTTAGAGACGATTTAGAGACATTTAGAATGTTACAAATGGCTATTTCTATTTAAATAAATGTTGTATTCTTAAAATATAATATCCTTGTGGAGTGTGCTCGTATTCCCGAAGGGGCGGGCACAGCCTGGGCCTGGTATGCCATAGCGATGGCATCCACGATCCAGTGGGCAAGCCTCTGTTTGGAGACAGCGTTCCCTTTCTGTTGTCCACCAAAGCAGACAAAGAGCTGCTCAGAGCGTCTAAAGCTCTGCGTGCAATCCAAGTAGATGTGCAAAGTATGCACCAGACACAGCAACGACAGGGCTGGGTCTGCCTCCTCCTGGGGCAGTTCTTGCAGGTTCACCACCTGAACCCTGAAGGGGGTTGTGGGAACCTTGGGCACATAGCTCGGCCGGGGTCTCAGGATTATGTGAGAGTCACCCGGACCGAACTCCAGGCAGGTATTGCTGACAGAGAACGCTTGCAGGTCCCCGACCCTCTTGAAAGAGGTGAGTGCAATCAGGAGGGCCGTCTTCAAGGAGAGGGCTTTCAACTCGACTGACTCTAGCAGCTCAAAGGGGGCTCCGCGAAGGCCCAGGAGGACCACGGAGAGATCCCATGAGGGGAACAGGCGTGGCCTAGGAGGATTCAGCCTCCAGGCGCCTCTCAGGAAATGGATTATCAGGTCGTGCTTCCCTAAGGACTTACCGTCCACTGTATCGTGGTGTGCCGCTATGGCGGCCACATACACCTTCAAGGTGGAGGGGGACAGCCATTCCTCCAGCCTCTCCTGCAGGAAGGAAAGCACTGACCCGACTGCGCATCTCCGAGGGTCTTCAGCTCAGGAAGAAGACCAATTCACGAAAAGAAAGCAACTTCAGGGTAAAAAGCTGCCTCGTGGAGGGAGCTCTGGCCTGAGTGATCGTGTCTACCACTGCTTGTGGTAGGCCACTTAGGTCTTCCACGTCCCATCCAAGGGCCAGACGTGGAGGTTCCAGAGGTCTGGGCACAGGTGCCAGATGGTGCCCCATCCCTGAGAAAGAAGGTCCTTCCTCAGGGGAATTTGCCAGGGAGGGGCTGTCGCGAGGAGCGTGAGGTCTGAGAACCAAGTCTGGGTGGGCCAATACGGGGCCACGAGGGTGACCTAATCCTCGTCCTCCCTGACCTTGCACAGGGTCTGTGCAAGTAGGCTCACTGGGGGGAACGCATACTTGTGCAGGGGCCCCCGTCAGAGAATACCGTAGGAGCAGGCAGTGGGAGGTTTCTCGGGAGGCAAATAGGTCTACTTGTGCTTTGCCGAACTGACTCCAAATCAGCTGGACCACCTGGGGGTGGAGTCTCCACTCTCCCCTGAGTGACACCTGCCGCAACAGCGTGTCCTCTGTGGCGCTGAGGTTGCCCGGGATGTGAGTGGCCCGCAGTGACCTCAGTCGCCGCTGAATCCATCAGAGGAGGTGGGGGCGAGTTGTGACATGCGACGTGAGCGTAAGCCACCTTCGCTGTGTTGTCCATCTGGACCAACACATGCTTGCCCCGGATCAATGGCAAAAGCCTCTGCAGGGCAAGCAATACTGCCAGCAACTCAAGGCAGTTGATGTGCCAACACAGTCGCGGTCCTGTCCAGGAGCCAGCAGCTGCATGCCCATTGCACACGGTGCCCCAGCCTCACTTGGAGGCGTCTGTCATAATGACAACGCACCTGGACACTTGCTGTAGGGGAACTCCTGCCCGTAGAAATGCAAGGTCTGTCCAAGGGCTGAACAAGTGGTGGCAGATCGGCGTGATAGCCACACGATGTGTGCCGCGGCACCATGCCCATCTCGGGACTCAAGTCTGAAGCCAGTGCTGAAGCAGTCTCATATGCATCAACCCTAGTGGCGTTAGCAGTGCCGAGGATGCCATATGCCCCAGGAGCCTCTGAAAGTGTTTCAGTGGAACCGATGTTCTCTGCTTGAATGCCATCAGGCAGTTCAGCACAGACCGCACGTGCTTGCTCGTGAGGTGCGCTATCATCGAGACCGAGTCTAACTCCATGCCGAGAAAAGAGATGCTGTGAACCGAGGAGAGCTTGCTCTTTTCCCAGTTGACCCGAAGCCCTAGCCGGCTGAGGTGCCTGAGCACGAAGTATCAGCCAGTCATCGAGGTAGTTGAGTATGTGGACACCCACTTCCCTTAACGGGGCAAGAGCTGCCTCTGCTACTTTTGTGAAGATGCGAGGGGACAGGGACAGACCGAAGGGGAGGACCTTGCACTGATATGCCCAGCCGTCGAAAGCAAACCGTAGGAAGGGTCTGTGTCGAGGTAGAACCGAGACGTGAAAGTACGCGTTCTTCAGGTCTCCTCTCGGAACTCGCTGGGGGCAAACGAGCATGCTGGGGAATGGGAGGTCTGCGGAGATTTACCCGGCGGAGCCGCACCCAATGAAGCCCCCAAATCGCCTCCAGTGCCAGCCGGGCCGGCCTCGCACCCGGAGGTAAAAGGCGAGGCGCGGGGGGGCGGCTAGAGTGGCTTTCCCCTGGAAGAAGGAGAGCTGCGACCGCAACGTTGCCATGGTCATATTCTCGCAATGAGAACATGGACCATCCACGAACGCTGCCTCAGTGTGATCGCTGCCCAGACACGTGAGGCAGCGCCCGTGGCCGTCAGAAGCGGAGAGATAGCGAACGCATCCAGGAATCACACAAAGACGGAAAGGCATCTTTATAAAGACGCGTCTTTAAAAAGACGTTCAACGTCAATGTGTGTGCTCTAATAGAGAAAATATACTCTTTAGCAGGAATATACAGCATACGCTTCTTAAGAAGTGAATGGAACAGCAGTAGTATTCAGCTCGCTGATAGTACAACCGCTTGGCTCCGCAGAAAAAATTTGAATGAGTGGTTGCGAGCCAGCTCTTTTAATACCCGTATGTCCGGGGGGAGTGGCATGCAAATTCCCCTTGCCAATTCTCATTGGCTTTTTCTCAAAGATCTGAGGTGTTCGGGGCTCTCAAGAGTGACCCTTAGTGTCACTACATCGACACAACGTCGAGTGAGTGACAGAAGGGGAATTGAGGTTTCAGTAAGGCACTCACAATGGAAGTGAATGGGGCCAATTTTTTTAGGGTTTAAAGGCAGAAATATAAAGCTTATCATCAGGGCTGTTTCAGACCATTCTGGCGCCCTAGGCGAGATCCCTATTGGTGCCCCTGGTTGAGGGGGTGTTTGGGGTGCGTGGCAGTGGCATCCTCTTTGATGCCCCAATTTAACCTATGTCTAGAAACAGCCCACCCCCCAGCAGGTGGCACCCTAGGTGACCGCCTAGAAATGCCTAGAAATGGCCTGGCTTATCATTTTAGAAAAGCACTTATATAATTATTTTTTTTTTCTGTTAAAACTTGTGTATTTTTTTTTTAGCTGTAAAAGGCATTTTAGAGCATTGTGTCATCATGGCAACACAGTTTTAAATAATTGACATAACTTTATGCAGAGGTCATGTTAAAATCATGTTAAAATGCTTATTGTTTATTGTTTATGTCTCGTGGCTATACTTTTGAAACCGTGAGTATTTTAATGTTTATGGATTGGCCCCATTCACTTCCGTTGTAAGTGCCTCACTGGAACCTGATTTTTCCTTTTTGTTTTTTGTTTTATTTTTTAAAGAAAGGACAGACGAGCCAAAATTAATATTTGTGGTAATCAACATTATGCCACAAATGCTTTCAATTGAGCTTAACTTACATTGAACCTGGAAAATTCCTTTAAAGTGTCTGCAAAATGATTAAATGTAAAATATAAAATATAATACTCTGATTAAATGTCTTTAGTTTACTTATTTAACAATATGAACTAAATGTACTATTAAATTTGTATTAAAAGTAAAACATTTTGATTTCCCTGGGTATTGTTGTCCTGATTTTATGAATGTTCAACTTAACCAAATGTTATATGGGCCCTAGATGGAGCTACAGTCTACTGGATGTTTAATGCAATGCTCTCTCTCTCTCTCTCTCTCTCTCTCTCTCTCTCTCTCTCTCTCTCTCTCTCTCTCTCTCTCTCTCTTTGTTTTAATGGTTTGGCTGAGATAATGTGAGAATTATAGCTAATCTGTGTTTATTCCACACAATCACATTGTGTACCTGTTCATTATTTACTGTGCCACAATATGCAGACAATGGAGTCCAACTCAGTAACACCAGATAGTCATTTAGAGAGACTATTATTCAACACAACAGCATACATACACAATGTAATTTCAAGAGACTCAAAAAGAACAAACAAAACATGTAGTTGACTTCTCATTTTATTTATGGATTTATAAACACCAATGCCCATAATCCTTAATTATATTACATTGTGATCATATCCTTTGAGGGGAATTCATTTTTGAGAAGATGATCTTGTACGAGTATGTGAATTATGTATGTCTCTTTAAAAGGCAGGGCCATGTGGCTACACCTCCACTCCCTTTCTCATTCTGTAGATGATGTCACTGTGGCATCCCTTAGAACTTGGACAAATGATGTGAGCCTCCGTGTGGCGTTCCTCCTCTTTCCCACCCACCCACCCTTTCTCTGTCTCTCTCTCTCTCTCTCTCTCTGTCTCTCTCTCTCTCTCCCTGTCCCCAAGTCTCCATCTCATACTCCACAGCTCTCTTCATCAACTGAGGAACTGCAGCTGAGGAAACTTGATAGCACTCTGTCCCTTTCTCTTCTCTTTCTCTTACTCCTCTTTTTCTCTCTGTCCCTCTCTCATTCTCCAGCAGCGATGTAGTCCTCTCTTAAACTTTGGCAGCTCTTTGGTGATGAAGCCCTGACTGACTGATCCACCACTCCTGGACCTCTATGGATTCATTCCTTCCTTCTTTTTGAGGTCTTGTTGTCCTCTTTCAAGAGTCACCTCTCTCTTCATTTCACCTTGTGTTTCATTGTTGCGTCTTTGTATTTGAACTATGGCCATGAAGGAAACTGTACTCCCTATCAGTGAGGTGTCCAGTCCGTACCCAGAGGTAGTGGAACTCAATGTTGGCGGCCAGGTGTATGTCACCAAACGTTCCACCTTGGTCAGCGTACCTGACACCACCCTCCACACTATGTTCACCCGCTACACCCCACAGGAACTTCCCCGCGACAGCCGAGGACGCTTCTTCATCGACCGTGATGGCTTCCTGTTCCGATATGTGCTGGACTTCCTTAGAGACCGGCAGCTGGTGCTACCAGAACACTTCCCAGAGCGGGACCGTCTACAGCGCGAAGCCGAATATTTCCAGTTGGGGGAGCTACTGAGAATTCTCGGCCCACGTGTAGCCAAACAAGGATCGCTTAATGATGAGGGCTGCCAAAGCGATATCGAGGAAAGTTCTCAGAGTAGCGAGTTGGTGACTCGAATGGGAAACAGCGCCACCAACTATGCAACTTCTTCTTTTGCCCCAGACAAGAGGTCAGGGTTCATTACGATTGGTTATCGGGGATCGTATACGATGGTGAGGGATAACCAAACTGATGCTAAGTTTCGGCGTGTGGCGCGGATCATGGTCTGCGGCCGTATTGCTCTGGCAAAAGAGGTGTTTGGGGAAACGCTGAATGAGAGTCGAGATCCAGACCGTCCACCAGAGAAATACACCTCACGCTTCTACCTGAAGTTCACCTACCTGGAGCAAGCGTTCGACAGGCTGAGCGAGGCTGGGTTCCAGATGGTGGCCTGCAACTCAACTGGAACAGCTGCATTTGTTAACCAGTACAGAGATGACAAGATCTGGAGTAGCTACACAGAGTACATCTTCTTCAGTA
Source organism: Myxocyprinus asiaticus (assembly GCF_019703515.2). Taxonomy (NCBI): domain Eukaryota; kingdom Metazoa; phylum Chordata; class Actinopteri; order Cypriniformes; family Catostomidae; genus Myxocyprinus; species Myxocyprinus asiaticus. The sequence goes on along the minus strand of NC_059365.1, from coordinate 40,461,899 downwards.
AGTAGCCCTTGCATTCTTTTCTGCTCTGCTTTTTAATTTCCCTGTGGATACCCACCTATTCCCCAAGGTATACATGTTTCACTCTGTGTTAATTTTAACAGTTTTTTATTTTTGTCATAATTTTTGTCTTTTGTTGAAAATGCCCTTTAAATTTATTCAGTATTTAGTCATGTCATATTCATTAATTTTAGTCAATTTTACTCTGACTAAAATGGCACAATTTTAGTCAACAAAAATAACATATTTTAGTTGACAATAATGTGCAAAATAACAAAAACATGTATCAAACTGTACAAACCAAACTTTAACCAAATACTGAATATTGAACACTTACAATTACCTAAAAATGTATTAAAAATAATAAAGATTAGTATGTTTAATATACAGGGTTGGGAGGGTTACTTTTGAAATATATTCCACTACAGATTACAGAATACATGCTGTAAAATGTAATTTGTAACGTATTCCATTAGATTACTCAAGGTCAGTAATGTATTCTAAATACTTTGGATTACTTCTTCAGCACTGGTAGATTTTTTCACTTGTTTTGACTATAAAAACTCTGTCAGTACAGTAAGACAGAATACACGTTAAAAATACATTCTCTGAAAAACCTAAATATCTTATGCAGTGTTGTTTCTAAAACAAGATTAATCAAATTTATCTTGTTTTAAGGATTTTTAGATATTTTTACAGGAAAACAATACAAAAATTATTATCAAGAATATGATTTTTGGCCTAATATCAAAGGTCTTACTAGAAAAAAAGAAATTATGATCCAACGTGAATTTTCTTGATAAAAAATATGATTGTGCCAGGTAACATGTGCATGTAAAATGGCTAGAAATAGCATTTTAGCTTAGCGTAAAGCTGACAATTTACACAAGGTTTATTTCTATTTCTTCTGCTCCAAACTTACTTCAATCTTGCTTCTCTGTCTGCTCATATGAATGTGACACATCATAAGAAAGTGTTTCACCACTGTTCAAATGTACTTTGGATCGCATCTTTTATATGTATAAATGTTATCCAACTGAAAGGACTAAATATTAAATGAAACAAATGACAATAAAATGCAAAGTAATCTCTTCAGTAATCAAAATACTTTTTGAATGTAACTGTATTCTAATTACCAATTATTTAAACTGTAACTGTAGTGGAATACAGTTACTAATATTTTGTATTTTAAATACGTAATCCCGTTACTTCCCAACCCTGTTAATATATGTAAGATTAAACAACGTGAGTGAACTGTCATGAAAACCTGAGCTCCTGAAATAATAGCATATAATGAACATATTGAAGTATTACATAGCCATCACTTTGTTTTAAAAAGTGGTGGGGACAGTTTGTGTGTGTGTGTGTGTGTGTGGGGGGGGGGGGGGGGGGGATGTCATAAGGTGGTGAAACTCATGAATATTATTTCCGTTTTGTGCAGATAGTGTCAAATAATCTTTTACTGTTTTAATAAATAGTCATTATTGATTACCAATTCAAGTGCTCCAATAAATATCCAATAAATATTTCACATAATTATTTTAATAACTTAATAATCTGTATGTCTAAAACTTCTGGGATTTTGTTAGCCAGTGAATATTTGTATGGATCAGTAATGCATGAGCCAGAATGAATAATTGGTCACATCATGGTAAAATGTTCGCATTTAGTACAGACTTCTGGGTTCTGATCTGCCCTAATATATCTTTTAATTTTAATAAACAAAGATTGCATCTGTACGTCAGTGAATGTACACTTGTTCACCAACTTATTCATGTGATTATCTAATCAGCCAATCATGTGGCAGCAGTGCAATGCTTAAAATCATGCAGATATGGGTCAGGAGCTTCAGTTAATGTTCACATCAACCATCTGAATGGGGAAAAATGTGATCTCAGTGATTTCGACCATGGCATGATTATTGGTTCCAGATGGGCTGGTTTAAATATTTGTGTAACTGCTGATCTCCTGGGATTTTCCACACAAAACAGACTCTAGAATTTACTCAGAATGGTGCCAAAAACAAAAAACATCCAGTGAGCGGCAGTTCTGCAGACAGAAATGCCTTGTTGATGAGAGAGGTCAACAGAGAATGGCCAGACTGGTTCAAGCTGACAGAAAGGCTACGATAACTCAGATAACAGCTCTGTACAATTTTAGTGAGCAGAATAGCACCTCAGAATACACAACACGTCAATCCTTGAGGCTGATGGGCTACAACAGCAAAAGACCATGTTGGGCACTTTAGTAGGACCATAGTGTTCCTAATAAAGTGCTCAGTCAGTGTATATCATGATCGGAGACACATCTGTTTATTTTTTTCCCTTCGCAATTTAACTGGAAATGAGTGTGAGCTATGCAACAGCAGAGTGAGACAACACCACTGATAACAGCTGCTCAAGCATTCATTATAACCTTAAAAATAACAAACTTCAGTGCTGGACCGGCACTTATTATAACACACACAAATTAAATGGGATTTCAAAACGTGGTGGGGACAAAACTGGCAAAGGCAAAAAGTGGTATGGACATTCCCTCCCGTAAATGACTCCTTAGACATATTAGTTACAGTACTTGCTAGAAGTGATTCCTCACATTTAGACAGTTTAGGATATTGTATTACATGTACATTTGTAAGGAAACTGCCTATTTAGAGCGCAAGTTATGCATTTGACATGTAACTTAGTTCAATTTCACCTGTTCATTGGCTTTATTGTCTGTGCAGATGTGAGTTGTGATATTACGTTCATGTTGTGGATATAGCTGATTAATGTCACCTTTATTGGATGCATTTGAGTGAGGTAATTAACCAATTAGTAAAGTTAGTAATGAAGAAATCTCCTACACACTATGACTGGATTATCTGATTGAATTATTTCTCGATTTTTCTTTCATTAAAATAAATAAAAGTGTTAATGCATTGTTAATATATTGCAAAAAATAAAATAAAAATAAAAATAATAATTATCATATTTTCGTCAACAGTATGTTTTCATTACAATCGTTTGAATATCATAATTTGTCTCATCTTTGTTATCGTTGACAAATCAAAAAACATTTTCATTTTCATCAGTAATTTCATTAACTAGATTTGCACTGTTCAGCACTAAAATGTTAAATATTTTTTCTTTCTCGTATCCCAGCTAAATATGCAGAGACAACTATAAGTAAGCCATTGGTGGGTTGATGCAGCGTGAAGTATTGCCATTGATCATGGTATAAATTTGCTTGTTTTGATGATTGGGGGGGGGGGGGTTACCTCCCCCTGGAATCTATGCCCTTGGAGTGATCTTGAGACCCCAAGATCTATCCTACTCTCTTTCTCTCTTACTCTTTCAGTCTTTTCCTCTCTTCAGCTATTCTTCTGCAATCCCATGTCTCTCCTGTAGTGCATCTCATCAAATCTCTATCACTACAGTCTATTTTCCCTTTTTCAATTTCCACCCACTCAAACACACACACAGTCCTCTTCAGTATGTTCAGACTTTGATGCTGTAATTGAATGCAGTACATGTAAATGTGTGTCATAACTGGGACAAAGCACTGTATGCCTCAGGCCTGACATACTGAATAGAGAGAGGATATTACACCAGAATCACACACACCAGTTCTGTCCAATCACAAAACGCCTTAGATATCAATGCTTCCTCATTACCCAATGAAAATCAGAGTTGGCATAAATGATTGACTATTCATGGTTATCAGTTCAAACCTACCGCAACGCATGTTGATGCGCCATGTTTGAATCGAGTGCATGCATGAATGAGATTTAAAAACTTTGGAGGGGGAGAGTTTTAGTGAATTATAACAAATTTCCTCACCTACAGATCTCATAGAATCACGTTACTATACCCACATCTTTGCAAAATTATTTTTACGTGCCTCGTTGTACGTATCACGGCAGTTTCCTGGCAAAATTTAACACTAGAGGCGCTACAAAAACAGTGACTTTTATTCACTTTCACACAAATCACGAGTAGTGATGGGAAGATCGGATAATTTTACTGGCTTGAATCTTTGAGTCTCGTTCAGCAAAATGAACGAATCTTTATTCAAGTCATTTTGTTCATTTGAGCAAAATTAAATTAAAATGTTAAATTTTCAATAGCCAAATCAAACTTTGATTATAGTCCCAATAAGGAAAAAATTATAATGCCGCCAAGGACAAATTATGAAAAACAGAATGATTAGTTCACCTCTGGAATCTTCTTGTCCGAGTCGTTCGTTCTTTTGTCACGTGAGTCTATAACATATACGGCTGTCATGTTACAAAAGAATGAATGACTCGGACCAGAAGACTCGAGAGGTGAACTAATCATTTCTGTTTCCTGTGTGAGCAATGCATAACGTGTAATGCTGTCACGTTACAAAAGAATGAACGACTTGGACCAAAAGACTCGAGAGGAGAACTAATCATCTCTGTTTCCTGTGTGAACATTGCATAGCGTATACAGCTGTCACGTGACAAAAGAACGAACGACTCGGACCAGAAGACTCAAGAGGTGAACTAATCATTTCTGTTTCCTGTGTGAGCAATGCATAACGTGTAATGCTGTCACGTTACAATAGAACGAACAACTCGGACCAAAAGACTTGAGAGGTGAACTAATCATTTCTGTTTCCTATACAGCGCTTATCCGATTTTCACGCAACAAACGAACGGAGGTTGCACAATGCACATGCGCAGCCAACACAAAATGAACTAATCACTCTGAGACTACTCGTTCTTCTGAGTCACATAAAAGATTCATTCAAAATGAACTAATCACTCATGAACGACCCATCACTAATCACGAGTAAAATGGCAGATTATCAGTTCATAACTTACGTTTTGACCTGTTCCTCACACACTGCTATCTTATGACATCTTAACACTTTTGCTATAGCGCATGACTTGAAAGGCGATACATTTGAATGTTTGCATTACATAATCAACTACATTTACAAGCCTGTTTGAGTGCGATCAAATTGCGCAGTAGCTCAACTGATAAAGAGCGTTGCACTTGCAATGCAAGTATACGACATGTAAGCCGAATGTGACATAGAAGCCCCCAAAATTTATGTGTTCCTATCTGTCATTCACTCGACGTTGTGTCGATGTAGTGACACTAGGGGTCACTCTTGGGAGCCTCAAACACCTATGCTTTTTGAAAAAAGGCCAATGGGAATTGGCGGGTGGAATTTGCATGCCACTCCCCCGGACATACGGGTATAAAAGGAGCTAGTATGCAACCACTCATTCAGATTTTCTCTTCGGAGCCGAGCGGTTGTGTTCAGCAAGCTGAATTACTCTGCCGATCCATCCACCTTGAAAAGCTGTTGGATTTACGGTGCATTACAGCGGCTTCTCCCCCACTTGCACTGGTGAAGTGCAGAGAACGCCCCTGGGCGCTTCAGCAGCTAAAAGAGTATATTCTTCCTACTATATTTTCCCTTCTTAAAAGAGTGGCATTAACAGAGAGCGTCTTTTTAAAGATGCCTCTCCGTTTGTGTGTATTTCCTGGTTGCGGTCGTTACCTCTCCACTTCCGATGGCCACGATCGTGGTCTTACGTGCTTGGGCGCTGCCCACACGGAGACAGCGTTCGTGGACGGGTCATGTTCTCACTGCGAGAGTGTGACCATGGCAATGTTGCAGTCGCGGTTTTTCCTTCGTTAGAGGGAAAGACCACCCCAGCGGCTCCCCGCCTCGGTCCTTCTACCTTAGGTCCTTCTACCTTAGCACTGGGGGCGATTTGGGGACCCAAATGGGAGCCACTCTGCCGGGTAACTCCCCACGGACCTCCCATTCCCCAGTACGCTCATTTGCCCTGTTGGAATGAGACCGCCGGCTCGTCTCAGGGCGAGTTCGCGATCTCGTTTCGGCACTCACGAAGTGGATGAGCTCTCGATTGCAGCATCGGAGAGCGGGCTGTCCAGTCTGATGCTGAGGACTCGACTGGGCTCCCACCTTCGGGTGTGGTCGCCCAGTCGCAGCCTGATGCGCAGGAACCCTCCACCTCCCCTGAAACCTCGCAGCCTGACGATTGGTTCCTGGGCCCGGAGCGCTGCTCACGGCCATGCCCCACCCTGGTCCCTTTCTTCCCGGAGGTGCATGAGGAGCTCACAAGGTCATGGCGGGCACCTTTCACTGCCTGGACCCGGTCTCAGAGCTCCTCCGCTCTCACTACCCTCAATGGTGGGGCTGCCAGGGGGGACTCGGCAATTCCCCAGGTGGATAAGGTGGTTGCTGTGCACCTGTGCCCAAGAGGCTGCGGTACCCAAAACTTCAACAAAAGAGTGGTTTTCTTGTTCCCTGGGTCATATCTCAGGTGCGCACAGCTGTCTTCACGACCACCGTCCACCGTCCCATTTTGGCAGGTTTGGTGCTCCAAAACTCCTGCCCCTGTGCACCCAGCTGTAGCACAAACATGCCCACACCGGGTTGGTTCCGATGGACTGCGGGGACAATATTCCTCCTCCCCCCTCCTCGACCTATCTTATGGTAGCAGCAAGGTAAGTGCTTTGATGCCTCAATGTGGCGCCTCAGGCTCCTCCCTGCCGCGAGACCCCACCCACCGGTACGTCCGATGTGATTGTCCCCTTGGTCCCCCTCGCCCGGAGTTTTGACACATGGCTCGTGCTTTCCAACCCATTGTGATGGCTGACCCGGACCGCGTAGCCAAGCTGGACGGTCCGGGTCAGCCATCGCGACTCGGCTACGCGATTCAGTTCGCCAGGCACACGCCCAGGTTCAGCAGCGTCCGCTTCACCTCGGTGAAGGGCGAGAACGCCTCTACCTTGCGTGAGGAGATCGCTACCCTTCTACGGAAGGGTGCGATAGAGCCTGTCCCTCCAGCTGATATAAAGAAGGGGTTTTACAGCCCCTACTTCATAGTACTGAAGAAAGGCAGTGGGTTGCGGCCAATCTTGGACCTGCAAGTACTGAACTGGGCCTTGCAGAGACTCCCGTTCAAGATGCTGACACAAAAATGAATTTTTTCGAGCATCCGGCATCAAGATTGGTTCGCAGCAGTAGACATGAAGAACGCGTCCATGTCTCGGTCTTACCTCGACACAGACCCTTCCTGCGGTTTGCTTTTGAGGGCCGGGCATACCAGTACAAGGTCCTCCCCTTTGGCCTGTTCTTGTCCCCTCGTGTCTTCCCGTAGGTCGCAGAGGCAGCCCTTGCCCCGCTAAGGGAAGAGGGCGTCCACATCCTCAATTATCTCGATGACTGGCTAATCCTACCTCACTCTTGGGATGTGTTGTGTGCGCACAGGGACCTGGTGCTCACACACCTCAGCCGACTGGGGCTTCGGGTCAACTGGGAAAAGAGCAAGCTCTCCCCAGTTCAGAGCATCTCTTTTCTCGGCTTGGAGTTGGACTCAGTCTCGATGATGGCATGCCTTACGAACGAGCATGCACAGTCGGTGCTGAACTGTCTGAAGGCGTTCAGACAGAAGACAACGGTTCCACTGAAAATTTTGCATATGGCATCCTCAGTGGTGGCCACACCGCTCGGGTTGATTCATATGAGACCGCTTCAGCACTTGCTTCAGACATGAGTCCCAAGATGGGCATGGCACCGCGGGACACATCACGTGGTCATCACGCCATCACGCCGATCTGTCACCTCCTCTTCAGCTCTTGGACCGACCTTGCATTTCTATGGGCAGGGGTTCCGCTAGAGCAGGTCTCCAGACACATCGTGGTTATGACGGACGCCTCCAAGACAGGCTGGGGTGCCATATGCAATGGGCACCTGGACCGGCCCACGGCTGCATTGGCACATCAACTGCCTTGAGTTGTTGGCAGTACTGCTCATCCTGAGGAGGTTCCGGCTGTTGATCCAGGGCAAGAACGTGTTGGTCCGGACGGAAAACACCTTCGCGAGGTTCTACAATCTCCGGGTTGGGCCGGTTACGTCCCGTGTATTGTCAGGTATGAGCAGGTAAGTTCCGGGACAGCTGGCCAGGTATACCACTTGCGCATAGCGCCTTTCCCCTCCCTTGGGGTGAAGACGTGAGCTTTTGACTCCTAGTCGTGTTCACAAGCTGTGATCCCTGGATGACTTTCCTCCTTAGCCCTGTGGCAGACGAGTTTGCGGAGAAACTCGCTGCCGGCCCAGTACGTGTGCTAATTAGGCCCTGTACTGGGGAAGGTGCTCCACATGTGCTGGTTCCCCATAGGTGACCCTATGTGATATCTTCCGCTAAATCATTTCCATGTCGGTAAACTGCATCTTCCTTGGGCAGAGGCCCCTCTGCCCCCGGTCACCATGTTTGTAGAAACTCCTCCCCCCTCGGGTAGGACCTACCATGCGACTTCTCCACATGACATACTTCTGATGAGACTCGGTTAGACCATGTGACGTATTTCCACTCAAAATACCCCCCCCCTTCTCTGGGCGGGGTGTGGTTTCCACGGTGTCTTCCAATTGGGAGTGACACCCCCCCGACTACTACTGGCTACGAGGCACACAGCGGTCTGCCCGTCTTGCACCGCCAGTCCACGTAACACAGTTCAGCTAGTTGTGGCGTTTTGTATAGGGACCCCTAGTGTCACTACAGACACAACGTTGAGTAAGTGCTGGTTACTTTCGTAACCTCTGTTCCCTGATGGAGGGAATGAGACGTTGTGTCCCTCTTGCCACAACACTGAACTACCCGCTGAAATGACCGGGACCTTGTCTTGACTCCTCAGCACAAAACCTGAATGAGTGGTTGCATACCAGCTCCATTTATACCTGTATGTCCGAGGGAATGGCATGCAAATTCCACTCGCCAATTCTCATTGGCCTTTTTTCAAAAAGCAGAGGTGTTTGGGGCTCCCAGGAGTGACCCCTAGTGTCACTACATCGACACAACTTCTCATTCCCTCCACCAGGGAATGGAGGTTACGAAAGTAACCAGGACGGTTGTATCAGGCTCAGGGGTAACACAAGGTCAAGGGAACTGAGCTTGAGAAGAACGGGATGTATAGACCCAGTTGCAAAGAACACAGGAAGTCAGGGATAAAACAAAACAAGTCTTTAATAAATCCAAATGATAGTTCAGTAGCGATTCCAGAAGAAAATCCAAGTTAGAAACAAAGTTCATTGGCTGTGTTAAATGCAAAAGTTTTCCAAAAAAACATAAATCCAAAGAACAAAATGTAATCCTAAAAGTAAATCCAAAAAACAGAAAGTATTACTGCAAGAGAGGCAGTAATCTACAGAGACACATTAGAACAGAACATGAACTCTCAAAAACTGAGCAACCAATGAACAAAAAACAGCAACTTAAATACATCTCAGAAAACGAGGCACAGTTGAAATGAATAATGACAAACAAGCCAGGGAAACACAGGGAGAACACAATGGGGACATCTAGTGTACAACATGAGGAACAACAAGACCAAAACGCTGACAGGTTGCTTCAGCATCTGCGTCCTTCATTTCACATTTGCTTTTATAGCACTGTCGATTAGGTTTAGGTTTAAGGTTTAGGGTAGGGAGGTAGGTAGGTTTTGTTGATTTAAAACTCGATAGACTATTAACCTTAAAAACCTCATCTGTTTGAGGGAAAAAATTTTATTTAGAAAAAGTTTTATTGTTTTTGGTTTTTTTAGCACCACATAGTGGATTTAACGTCAGAACTGTCACGATACATGTAGTGAACCACTTTTGTTATTTTGCACGCAGGGGTGTAAAGTAATTGAGTAAAAATACTTAAGTATTATACTTAATTATTATTTTTGGGGATTTGTACTTTACTTGAGTGCAATTTAAACAGAATACTTGTACTTTTACTTAATTACATTTCCAAAGAAAAAATAGTACTTTTCCTCCTTACAATTTTATTTCAACTTGAAAAGTTGAATTTTATTTCATCGTACTGGACTGAAGCCACCTTTCCACTGCATCTGATAAACAAAAGATGACAGACCAGAAGTCAGTCATTTCAAATGGATTGTCACACGGTGGCTGTGTGGAGTTTGGACCATCTGCAGAGGTGGAATTTCGGATCTGATTTGAGCTTGGATCTGTTTAAATATATGTGCAGCTAGACCGTATTTGATTGCCCGACTGAATATGATGTATTCATTCAAATCTATGAGCACAAAGTGAAAATACTGACAGTTTTTGTCCTAAACTTTATTATAATTGTCTGCTACTTTTACAGATTGGACAGTTATGAAGTAGAAAATGATCATTCACATTGCAAATATATATATATATATATATATATATATATATATATATATATATATATATATATAAAACAAAAGGCTTTTGTAATTAAATGTGTACATCTCATTTATTTGTACTATTGCCTTCATATTTAAATCATATCCATGAATTTCTTCTCCCTGTTTACTGAATTATTATTGTTGTTGTTGTTGTTGTTGTTTGGCAACTATTATTTATAGTTAAAACTATAAAACCAGCAATGATAATGATGATAATAATGATAATAAAAATAATGGAATCTGAGTAAATATTTATTATGAATTTTATTATCTGCTCAACAGCAAGGTGTGGTAGCAAAACTCAGAAAATAATTCACAAAACAAACAACATTACTAACTTTCTTCAAATCTTTTTATATTTAATTTTTTTTATTTGGATATTTTGAAATAGTTTTTCCATCATACATTAGATTTGTATGACTATACAACCAAAGAAGTAGCACAGATGCGGTATACGCGCAATTTCACAATTGTGAAATAATACTAGTAATAATAATTTCAGGATCTTCGAGGGCCCCTCACATGCCAGGGCCCTATGTACTCAGTCACCCTTTTCCCCTCACTTACGACGCCCCAGAACAGTGGAGCCATTCAGGTTCCTGGATTCCTCTACTATCTCTCAGGACTGTTGTGAAGAAGGCTCAGCAGAGGTTGTACTTCCTTCACCAGCTGAGGAAGTTCAACCTGCCATAGGAGCTGCTGACTCAGTTCTACTCGGCCGTCACTGTGTCTGTCTATTTATACTCTTACCTTGTTTTATATCCTGTGACTCACTGTACTGTTCTGTGTGCACTTGTTTCTCCTATCACCAAAAAAATAAATAAAAAAATTCCTTGTGTATGTGAGAACACTTGGCAATAAAGCTCATTCTGATTCTGATATGCAACACTCTATCGGTTGAGCTACTGCACAATTTGATCACACTTAAACAAACTTGTAAATGTAGTTGGTTATGTAATGCAAATGTTAAAATGAGTCATGCACTAGAGTAAGTGTTTATATTTCATAAGATAGCATTGTGTGAGGAACAGAGCAAAAAGTAAGTGTTTATGAACTGATAATATGCCATTTTACTCATGATTTGAGTGAAAGGGGATAAAAGTCGTTGTTGTTTTAGCGCCTCTAGTGTACATTCCACCAGGAAATTGCCATGTTATGTACAACATGCCGCATAAAAATATTTTTGCAAAAATATAGTTATTATAAAATTATTCTTTGACCAGGTTGCGGATACCACTGGGGGAGAAATATGACAGTCGTCAGAGACAGTAAAAAGGAGACTTAACAAACTAATCGAATTTAACAACATCCTCTCTCACAATCTCCTCTCTTGATTTCATTCTAGCTATGAAAAAAAGTTACTTTTACTTTTTTAATACTCAAGTACAATTTAATGTGAATACTTTTTTACTTTCACTCAAGCATGTTTTTGACTAGATACTTGGACTTTTATTTGAGTATAATTTCTGAATACTTTTTAATGAAAAATACGTAATGCACGTAATTTTCATGAGATAAGGCTGTCTTGGCTTCTGAAGAGTTTGATATGGATATGGCGGTCAATATGGAACACTTTTATTGTGCTTTTTATGGAGCTCATCGTCCCCTGGACATTCTCCAGTTTTGTGTTCCACAGAGAAATAAAGTCATTTGAGTCTTGAACAACATTTTCCATAATGGGTGCACTAACCCCTTAAGTACTAATCAACTGCAGCCCTTCGGCTGAAGGATTCACACTACAGTGACTGCAAGTTGACTGCTGTCTTTGCAAGGTGTTAGCTAGAATGCATTGCAGTGTGTGGTCTGACTGAGCGGATGTGATTGTGGTCGTCCAAACCACAAGGTTGATTTGATGGATTTGTGATTGACTGGAAGCCACGTCTTCCGTTGAATTTGTGTGCTCATTAAAACTATTTGAAACATTTCAGCATGTTTTAATGGGTTTTTGTGTGCGAGTGTGCCTGTGTGTTTAAGCTGAGATAAGGCATAGCTGTGTGGACCAGTAGAGAAGTGTGGAAACATGCTGATAAGAAAAGAAGGACTGTCTAGGAGGAAGAAAATCTCACTTTGGTAGACTTAAGCAAAGGTAATGGAACTTCAAGAGCTAATCCGACTACTGCATGTCACGGGTAATTAGGTTGTGTGTGTGTGTGTGTGTGTGTGTGTGTGTGTGTCCACATTTGTCTATTATTGTTTGTAGTTTTGAGTTTTAAAAGATACCCAATGAAGATAAGCTGTCTGATCTATGAATTGCCTACAGTTATTGGACACACACTCACTCTCTCTTTCTCCTTCAAAGTGAGCAGGTGTGTGTAATTTTTCAATGTTTAAATACTTTCACCCATTCCAGCTTGATATGCAGAGACATGGATGTAACAACCATATACTTATGTTCAGAAATAGTGATCAAGCAATATTGTTTTTTTAATGATCGATTTGTGAAAAAACCTTTAAGAATTGCTCTTTTTGTTTGAGCATCCCAAACAGCCCAATATAGCAATAGTGGCTTAACCAATTGCTTGAATGTGCAGTAAATGTGTTTCTATCATAGTTCCCTATCTGTCACTCACTCGAGGTCGTGTCGATGTAGAGACACTAGGGGTCACTCTTGGGAGGCCCATACACCTGAAAAAAGGCCAATGGAAATTGGCAAGTGGAATTTGCATGCCACTCCCCCAGACATACGGGTATAAAAGGAGCTGGTATGCAACAACTCATTCAGATTTTCTCTTCGGATCCAATCAGTTCTATTCATTGAGCTGAATTCACCGAGTTCATTCACCTCGTCTGCTGGATTTACAGCGCATTTCAGCGGCTTCTCCCCCTCTGCACCCATGGACTGCAGAGAATGCCCCTGGGTGCTTCGGCAGAACAGCAAAAAGAGAGTATATTCTAAAAGAGTATATTTTCAACTCTAAAAGAGCGGCACACATGGAACGTCTTTTTAAAGATGCCTTTCCGTTTGTGTGTTATTCCTGGTTGCGGTCGTTATCTCTCCGCTTCTGATGGCCACGATCGCTGTCTTACATGTCTGGGCACTGCCCAGACATGTAAGAGACTTCGTTCACGCGGAGACTTCGTTCGTGGATGGGTTTTGTCCTCATTGCGAGAACATGATCATGGCAACCTTCCATCAAGAGGGTAGGGGACCTGCAGGCGTTCTCTGTCAGCGAATCGTGCCTGGAGTTTGGTCAGGGTTACTCTCACGTGATCCTGAGACCCTGACTGGGCTATGTGCCCAAGGTTCCCACGACCCTGTTTAGGATCAGGTGGTGAACCTGCAAGAGCTGCCCCAGGAGGAGGCAGAACCAGCTTTGGCATTGCTGTGTCCGGTGCGTGCTTTACACATCTATTTGGATCGCACGCAGAGCTTCAGAAGCTCCGAAGCTCCTCTTTGTCTGCTTTGGTGGACAGCGGAAAGGAAGCGCTGTCTCCAAACAGAGGATCACCCAGTGGGTCGTTGACGCCATTGTGATGGCATATCACGCCCAGGACGTGCCACCCCCCGTGGGACTACGAGACCACTCTACAAGGAGTGTAGCGGCTTCCTTGGCCCTGACCAGTGGCGCCTCTTTAGCAGACATCTGCAGAGCAGCAGGCTGGGCAACACCCAACACCTTTGCGAGGATCTACAATCTCCGGGTTGAGCCAGTTTCGTCCTGTGTGTTGTCAGGTCCGAACAGGTAAGTTCTGGGACAGCTGGCCAGGTGTACCGCTTGCGCATAGAGCCCTTTTCCTCCCATGAGGTGAAGACGTGCACTTTTGACTCCCAGTCGTGTTCACAAGTTGTGATCCCTGGATGACTTTCCTCCTTAACCCTTTGGCAGATGAGTTTCCAGAGAAACTCACTGCCGGCCCAGTACGTGTGTTAACTAGGCCCTGTACTGAGGGTAGGTGCTCCACAGGTGATGGTTCCCTGTAGGTGACCCCATGTGATATCTTCCGATAAATCGTTTCCCTGTCGGTAAACTGCATCTTCCTTGGGCAGAGGCCCTTCTGCTCCCAGTCACCATGTTTGTAGAAACTCCTCCCCTTCGGGTAGGACCTACCATGGGACTTCTCCATGTGACATACTTCCGACGAGACTCGGTAAGACCATGTGATGTATTTACACTCAAAATACCTCCCCCCCGTGTGGTCTTCACGGTGTCCTCCACTTCGGATTGACACCCCCTGACGTAGACATTTATGGCCCCAGTCGGTTAACAAATTCCACTCTTTTTGGGGAAAGAGGCCACGGCTGGGCTAGCTTGTCCCTATTTTTTGGGCAGTCGACTTGTTCCCGAATGAACGTTCGACGCTCATAAGAGTGTTGGGGGAGGTTACGTGACAGCCTGGTGCACTGGCTACGAGGCACACAGCGGTCTGCCCGTCTCGCACCGCCAGTCCATGTAACACAGTTCAGCTAGTTGTGCCATTTTGTGTAGGGACCCCTAGTGTCACTACATTGACACAACGTCGAGTGAGTGACAGATAGGGAATGTCCTGGTTACTTTCGTAACCTCCGTTCCCTGATGGAGGGAACGAGACGTTGTGTCCCTCTTGCCACAACGCTGAACTACCCGCTGAAATGGCCGGGACCTTGTCTCGGCTCCTCAGCACAAAACCTGAATGAGTGGTTGCATACCAGCTCCTTTTATACCCGTATGTCCGGGGGAGTGGCATGCAAATTCCACTCGCCAATTTCCATTGCCTTTTTTCAAAAAGCAGAGGTGTTTGGGGCTCCCAAGTGTGATCCCTAGTGTCACTACATCAACACAACGTCTCGTTCCCTCCATCAGGGAATGGAGGTTACGAAAGTAACCAGGACATTTTTGTGCATGTCTTCTTTTCAAAGAAACATTTAACCACCTCAAGCGAGCGAATGCTGTAGTGTATTTTGGAGATTTTATTCGCACCTTGGGATTTCCATCCAGCATTTTTTATAAAATGTCCCAAAATGCACATAAAAATACATGGAAGGAAACACAGCTACTGAACATTGAGAATACTTCTTTACTCTGCTGTTGTCACAGTCTGTCTCCCTCATGTTTTCCTAGGACTTTTATTTTGAAGTGTTTCCCCAGACTACATCTCCCAGAATTCACTGCCCTCATTATTACCATCTATTCCTTATCTTCCTCACCTGTCCTCCATTCCATCATTAGCACCTTTTTTATAAATATCCTCTTGTTTTGCCCATTCCTTTATCAGTTCTTGAATTGTTACGTTGTGATGTTTAGTATGATGGTTTCTTCCACTCCAGCATATTTCCTTGTTTCACTCCTTGTAAGATTTTAGTTCAATTCCAGCATGTTACCTTGACTGATTTCTTGTATTTTTTCTACTCTTGTGTCTACTATTAAAAGATTGGAAGTTATTCCTGTGTCTCCTCTCTTCCTCTCCACAAACCTACGTTACAGAAGAACTGACCAACAAAGAATACCGATTCACTTAACTGTTCCTCCAAACGTCCTCCTCTACTCCAGCGATTCCCCCTCTCCTACAAAGCCAGACCTCAATGAGCACATCACAGAGCATAAAGCTAACGGGTGTATTCATGGAACTGTTCAGGCAGGATCTTCCCCTCCTGGAATATTTAACAAAGTTCATCCAACTCGCTGCTACAACCTCTATATCGGACATATACCTCAAAACCATTTATGGTATGGATTAAACTTTCACAGAACTACAGCGCTTCCTGAGGTGGAGAATCTTTCCCTTGAGGATTATATCCTAGCCACACTGCACATCCATAACCCCTCGCCATTATCAACACATGAGACAGAGGATGTCACTCCCATCACCCCCAAGGTGACTCCACTCCCAGCATTCTGCCCTCGCACTGTGGATTATGGCGGGAACCCCGTGCCACCTCCTTGCTCCAAGCCTTCCCCGGCCCCTGTCTCCAAGGTAACTCCTCTCCTTACTTTTCCCACTTAAACTGTGAATTATGGCGGGAACCCCATGCCACAACCAGTGCCCGCACCTGCCACGGTTAATGAGCCAGGGCCTGCACCTGCCACGGTTAATGAGCCAGGGCCCATGCCTGCCACGGTTAACGAGCCGGGAACCATGCCTGCCACGGTAAACGAGCCAGTGCCCATGCCTGTCATGGTTAACAAGCCAGCACCAATGCCTGTAGCCTCAACCGTCCCAGAGCCAATGCCTGTAGCCTCAATTGTCCCCGTAATCATGCTCCCTGCTGGCCGGAAGAGGAGGAGAAGGAAAAGGACACCTTCTCTCTAGTCTCTGCCAGTGCTCACGACCACGGAGGTCATTCCTCAGTCTCTGCCAGTGCTCACAACCATGGAGGTCGTTCCCCAGTCTCTGCCTGTGCTCACAACCATAGAAGTCAGTTCCCAGTCATCCACAGCTCTTAGCCTCGAGCCTTCCCCGGCCTTATATCCCTGTCCTGCAGCCCCCGGATCCATTCCCAGCCCAGAAGCTGCCCCCCAGACCTCCTGATCATCTTCCTTGGATCCATCCTCACCTTCTGCATCACCCTCCTGTGTCTCCTCTTCCTCTCCACACACCTATGTTACAGCTGTACAGACAACTCTTGATCATGCTGATCAAAGCAGTAATTGGTTTTGACTGATCACACAGGAAAATCAGCACAGGAGGTTGAATGTTTTGCTAAAATCAATCTATGCTTTCCAAAGTTAAGTCATGCACAGCACTGCGCAAGGCATGAGCAAGCATTATACGAATGAAGATTTGAATGGATGTGACAGTCACAGCGCGGAAACATTTGAGTAGGATTTACATTAAAATATGCCTAACCTAAACCCTTATATATTATAATATATAGCTATATTATTAATTATAAATGCTGTATAATGGCAGTAAGGCAACAAGTGCACAGTGCCTAGAATTGTATCTACATCTGGTTAGATGATCTGTTAATATTTAGATAGGTCTGTAGTTCAGTAGCCTATGATATCCATCATTTTAATCCCATCCTTTGTGCATCTGTTCAGGTCCCAGCCAAAGAAACAACTTTATGCTAAGTGATCGTGTGCATTCCTCTTACATGCGTTTTTGTATCACTTTCATTAATCTCTATGAAGTTGAGACTTAATTTGAAACCCCGTCTTACTAAAGCCATCATTATTTCTGTAATTAAATTCTGTAATAGTTAAAAAATGTCAGTGCCTCGACAAGGTTACAAACAACTTCCATGTTTATCAGTATGTCCACATTATTTTCATTATTAGAAGAAAAAGTTTCAGCACCTTTGGACTGGACAGCTACTTAATAACTAGCGATCTATGTGCTAGTTTGGGAAAAGTTAAGATGATTGTAAACGATAAAAAAAAAAAAAAAAAAAAAAACACCACTAAGAATGAATTGCGCCTGGTAAATGTGCTATTTACTAGCATGTGCTTTCTGCACTGGTTTAGCGCCCTATTCACTAAAGGAATTATACAGATCAGCCAATAGCACAATCTGCCAATTCTGAGAGCTATACAGTGGAGGATGTCGCAGACCGCATTTGACACAACCTGCCGAGACTGTATATCTTCACTGTGATTCAGACACCTATATCATCTCTTAAACATGCCGAAAAAGTGTGCTTGACTAGCCTACACATCGCATCTGGATATAGGCTAAAACGCTCTACTCCATCATTTGATCAATATTTGATGAATTACTGCTGATATGATGGGTTGAAAATGTTCTGCTGCCTACTTTTATTTGCGGTAATAGCGCGATCTAAACTGCGCCAGGCAATTTTTGTGAATGAAGCACATCTACAATGAGACTAAATTACAGTACATAGAAAGGAGTCGTCTTTGTGCAGAAAGAAATGACAAAGGTTGGGTTTCCCAATAATGTTGCAACTTAAGCGTTTAAGATCATCTTAATGAATGTCGCTCGTTAATTTAAGATGGAGTAACGTCTGTCTCCCAAACCAGCATGTAGACTGTTTGTTACAAAGTAGAACGTAAGAGTCTTTTTTTGGACTCAAGATGGCGCCGAGTATGGCTGCTGCGTTGCGAGCTCCGACAAAACTTAGCAATGGTTTGTTTGTTTTGTTTACAATTCTTATGTTTCTTGTCTTGGATGTTGCCTGCCTTATTGTCTACGACAGACAAACACTTTTGGACATTGGCTCAGCGATCTCACACCGTAAACCGGACTTCACATTCCTCAATGCCGACCCGCTGTTTACAAACACGCAAGCGGAGCCCTTTGTCTGGGCAGCACGGCCGCGGAAACGCAGGAGGAAAAGGGGAAACAGAGCCGGCGTTCTCATCAGAGTAAGACGCCGCGCAAATCGACCCCCGCTACCCACTATTCTACTGGCAAATGTTCAGTCTCTGGATAACAAGCTCTGCGAGCTGAAAGCGCGGATCTCTTTCCAACGAGAGACGAGGGACTGCTGCGTTATCTGCCTTACGGAAACTTGGATGTCTGCGGAGATTCCAGACTCAGCCATTGAACCCGCGGGGTTTTCCATGCTCCGAGCGGACAGAGCGAAAGACCTCTCAGGTAAAACTAGAGGAGGTGGTGTATGTTTTATGATCAACAAATCCTGGTGCGATCAGAGGAACATACATTCTATCAAGTCTTTCTGTTCTCCTGATCTGGAATTTCTTATGCTTCTGTGTCGACCATTCTGGCTACCGAGGGAATTCACAGCGGTCATTATCACTGCTGTGTACATCCCCCCACAAGCCGACACAGACCGGGCACTCAAGGAACTGTATGGGAGTATAAGTGAGCAGGAAACCGCGCACCCTGAGGCCGCGTTCATTGTGACCGGGGACTTTAATAAAGCCAGTTTAAAATCAGTCGCACCAAAATATCACCAGCACATTAGTTTCAACACACGAGGGGACCGGGTTTTGGACCATTGCTACTCTCCGTTCCGGGATGGCTACAAATCCCTCCCCCGCCCACCATTTGGAAAATCGGACCACTCTTCCATTCTGCTTCTGCCCGCTTACAGGCAGAAACTGAAACAGGAAGCACCCACCCTCAGAACGATCCAGTGCTGGTCGGACCAATCAGACTCTACGCTACAAGACTGTTTTGATCGCACGGACTGGGAGATGTTCCGGTCCGCCTCTGATGACGACATCGAGCTTTACGCTGATAGCGTAATGTGCTTCATCAGAACGTGTGTAGAGGAAGTGATTCCGACCAGAACTGTGCGAATCTATCCGAATCAGAAGCCGTGGATCAACAGCGATGTTCGCGCAGCACTTAATGTGCGGACCTCCGCTTTTAATTCCGGGAACGCGGAGGAGCATAAACAAGCCAGTTATGCCCTCCGAAAAACTATCAAAACAGCAAAACGCCAGTACAGGAGTAAGATTGAGGGACAGTTTAACACCACCAACTCTAGAAGCATGTGGCAGGGAATTAACATCATCACGGACTTTAAAGGGAATAAAAACTCCGCCATGAACACCGCTGCCTCTCTCCCAGATGAGCTAAATACTTTTTATGCTCGTTTCGAGGGAAATAACACCGCCCTCGCGGAGAGAGCTCTCACGGCCGAAGCTACAGAGGTTAGTTCACTCTCCGTCTCTGTAGAGGATGTAACCCGATCATTCCGACGGGTGAATATCCGCAAAGCCGCGGGTCCAGACGGCATTCCGGGCCGCGTCATCAGAGCGTGCGCGAACCAGCTGGCTGGTGTTTTTACGGACATTTTCAACCTCTCCCTCTCTTTGTCTGTAGTCCCCACATGCTTTAAAACATCCACCATTGTGCCTGTTCCAAAACAATCGAAAATAACTTGTTTAAATGACTGGCGTCCTGTTGCTCTGACCCCCATCATCAGCAAATGTTTTGAGAGACTAATCAGAGATTACATCTGCTCTGTATTACCACTCAATCTTGACCCGCTGCAGTTTGCTTACCGTAACAACCGCTCCACTGATGATGCCATTGCATCTACAATACACACTGCTCTCTCCCACCTGGAAAAAAAGAACACTTATGTGAGAATGCTGTTTGTAGACTACAGCTCAGCATTCAACACCATAGTGCCCTCCAAGCTAGATGAGAAACTCCGGGCTCTGGGCTTAAACAGCTCGCTGTGCAGCTGGATCCTGGACTTCCTGTCAAGCAGACGCCAGGTGGTTAGAATAGGCAGCAACATCTCCTCATCACTGACCCTCAACACTGGAGCCCCGCAGGGCTGTGTTCTCAGCCCACTACTGTATTCCCTGTACACACATGACTGTGTGGCAACACATAACTCCAATGCCATCATTAAGTTTGCTGATGACACGACGGTGGTAGGTCTGATCACTGACAATGATGAAACAGCCTACAGAGAGGAGGTGCACACTCTGACACACTGGTGTCAGGAGCACAACCTCTCCCTCAACGTCAGTAAGACAAAGGAGCTTGTGGTGGACTTCAGAAGAAAAGACAGAGAACACAGTCCCATCACCATCAATGGGGCACCAGTGGAGAGAGTCAGCAGCTTCAAGTTCCTGGGTGTCCACATCACTGAGGAACTCACATGGTCCGTCCACACTGAAGTCGTTGTGAAGAAGGCTCATCAGCGCCTTTTCTTCCTGAGACGGCTGAGGAAGTTTGGAATGAACCGCCACATCCTCACACGGTTCTACACCTGCACTGTGGAGAGCATCCTGACTGGCTGCATCTCCGCCTGGTACGGCAATAGCACTGCCCACAACCGCAAAGCACTGCAAAGGGTGGTGCGAACTGCCAAACACATCATCGGAGGTGAGCTTCCCTCCCTCCAGGAAATATATACAAGGCGGTGTGTGAAAAAAGCTCGGAGGATCATCAGAGACTCCAGCCACCCGAGCCATGGGCTGTTCTCACTGCTACCATCAGGTAGGCGGTATCGCAGCATCAGGACACGCACCAGCCGACTCCATGATAGCTTCTTCCCCCAAGCAATCAGACTTCTGAACTCTTGATCTCCCACGATCAAAATACATCATCCCTGCACTTTATTACTCTTTTATCTCACACCGGACTGTCATAAATTATATTACTGTCATTATATTATGTCTCTCTTAACAACTGACTATCAACCGACAGCCTGAATGTCAATACAGTACAATACTGTACATTCTATATATATACTTTTTTCATATATATTTTAATTTTTATTGAATAATGTGTATCTATATAGTATCTATATAGTAAAAAAAAAAAAAAAAAACAAAAAACAAAAACAGCATATTGTATACTGTGCAATGTATGTTATTATTGTATATTGTTGAGTGTAATTGTGTATAACAGATGTTTAAATTGTGTTGTGTTAATTTGATGTTTTAAGTTGTGTAATTATGTATAACAGATGTTTAAATTGTGCTGTGTTAATTTGATGTTTTAAGTCGAGTTTAATTATGTATAACAGATGTTTAAATTGTGCTGTGTTAATTTGATGTTTTAAGTCGAGTTTAATTATGTATAACAGATGTTTAAATTGTGTTGTGTTAATTTGATGTTTATTGTAGATTGGCGTATGTCTCATCACTGTCACGACTGCTATGTTGATCGGAACTGCACCCAAGAATTTCACACACCATTGCACTTGTGTATATGGCTGTGTGACAATAAAGTGATTTGATTTGATTTGATTTGAAGTGCTTCATTACGGGAGCTGTCCAGTCCAAAGGTGCTGAAACTTTGGTCAATAGCCTATATGCCCAGGAGTTGTTTGTAACCTTGTCAAGGTGCCAATATTTATTAACTATTACAGAATTTAATTACAGAAATAATGATGGCTTTATTAAGATGGGGTTTCAAATGTATACATTCTCAACTTCATAGAGATTAATGAAAGTGATGCAAAAAATGCATGTAACATGAATGTACGCAATGTGCATCATAAGGGGCTCTCACGTAGCCTAAAGTTTTGTTTCTTTGGCTGGAACCTGAACAAATGCACACAGAACAGGATCAAAATGATGGACATCAGTAGGCTGAACTATAGACACAAAGACACACGTTTGAAAAACACACTTTATTATATTTTGAAGAACAGACTACAGAAATGCACATCTCTGATGCGCTGTTTGTTCAGAGTTCAGAGTCTCGTGGAACACATTTAAAGCAGCAGGTTCACTTTTTATAACATATGTGTATACACCTAAACGAGTTCACCTTGAACCTAAAATGTATATATAATTTTATTATTATTATTATTATTATCATCGTTATTATTATTATGTTTACAATTATAATTGTCTTTAGATTTTAATTTCTATTAGTAATTTTCCACCTGTTGGAGACGGATACTTGGCAAAGGTGTGATGGCAAAGGTGCTTATATTCGATTTTTTGACCACTTCATTATTCTTATAGCTTTTTCATTTCGTTTGAAGTGTACTTGAATTTAGAAATATCTTTGGTTTAAATGTGTCCTGTTTCAAAACATAAATTACATTTTTAAAGCAAAATCAATAAAGGAAGAATTCACCGATCCCTCTGCTGGTGGTTGACGATGTAACTGGATGTCGCAAATTGTTTTTTTAATAAAATATCATTAATATATTTATTGCATATCACCCAGCCCTACTGTACACTTGTAGCCTTACTGCCATTATTCAATATGCATTTGTGACTGCCATGTAAACAGACTAGGATGATTCGAATCATCCATTAGAGGGAGGAAGAAGAGGAGGAGGAAGAGAGAGAGAGAGAGAGAAAGAGAGAGAGAGTGAAACGCTCATTGCACACTCTCACTTTAATCTCCTTTGTTAACCATATTTTAATGATTTATTTTGGCCTATTTAAGTTTTAAATTGCATGTCAAATTAGTCACATATGTCTTCTAAGCAAATCTGTTCAATAAGAACATATCTTTCTGTTGCCATTACAATTATGCTTATCAAAGAAGGCCAATAAAATGGTATACTGTATTATGTGTCATGTCAATTTAGATCTATCTTTAGACCTAATTTAGACCTATCACGTCACATGCACTTAATGCGGAGACTGCCTATTGATTTCAATGTGATTTTTTCAAAAATAAATGTATCCTCTGATACAGTGTACAATGGCTTTTCAATTATCAAAATATATTAATATTATTTATTAAATGTCCCTTTGTATCTGATAAACTGTGAAAGATGCTACAACAATACATGTAGTAATTGATGGACTGAAGAGTGCTTCATGGCTCTAGTTAATTTATGAGCATTTTTACATGCTACTTAGATAACAATGCTTTTGGGAAACGTGCTGTAGTAAGAACAATTTAAGTGCTACTAATGTTCAACTTAGAGCTTCGGGATACCCAGCCCAAGCATCACCCATGCCGAGCGGGACTGCCAGAACGTCTGTCTGGTTGTTTCTCCTGAATAAATTAAATTCCTACATAACCGCTGCAGTGTCCGGATCCCAATAAAAACTTTGTTGCTAAATCCTAAACTAAAGCATGATTTAACTAAATCATCCATATCCATTTCTTGCATTGATGAAGCTGCTGGGGCATTCTGTCATTGTGATAATGATGCACTGTTTCTGGTCATTTTGACTTTACTCTCAAAATATTCCGACTTTAATCTCATAATGCTACAACTTTATTCCCGTAATTTTGACTTTATTCTCAAAATATTCCAACTTTAATCTCATAATGCTATGACTTTATTCTTGAAATCTTAATGTAATAATTTTCCCCATGGCACTAAAACAGCATCGTATTATTCAAACTGTCAAACCACAAAGACAAAGACTTGCTACTGAGAACTATACACAATCTTCTAGCTAAGGCTGAAGTCAGTAATCTATGTCTCTCTATGTACCTGCGACTCGGTGCTTCTCATCCGCGTGCGACCCTTCTGAGACTAAAACAGTGTTATTTCACTTATGTGCAAATGTAGTATCTCACTAGCCAGAGATCGAAAGGGATGTGTCATGAAAGGCACAGCACGGGTGATTTTCAGGGCATGAACACACCGCATGGTGGCTCTTGTCCTGAATTAGGCACATTAATTTGATTTGACTTCTGGTTGAAAAACATTTGGAACTAACATGCCGATTTTCCATGTAAACATGCTGTTTTGCTGCAACAGTTGCATTACAGTCCTCCCTTAGTAACACCTGTATTTGATATTTTTCTGACAATGGAGGAAAATGTGGAGTGACTTTTGAGAGTTTTTCAATATGCCCATCTCTGTCTTTCTCCCTCTTTTTCACTTCATGAACACACCCCTCCTGTCCTGTCAGTTTGTGAATACAGAAATAGGTGCAAGGGAGAGCAAACAGGGAGAGAGAGAGAAGGCGAGAAAATGTGTGTGTGTGTGTGTGTGTGTGTGTGTGTGTGTGTGTGTGTGTGTGTGTGTGTTTGTGTGTGTGTGTTGGGGGTGAGGGGATGAAATGGTCACTGGCGGGCTCTGCTGTAGCGGGGCTGTCAACAGGCTTGTCGCTTGTCGCTTTGTGTGATGTGTTTCCGCCCTGCAGGAGTCTACACACTACCACCCCTTATCTAATCTCTGTCAGGATGCTAATCACAGCTCTTTTTCTGAAGAAGGGTACAGACTTCCCTCAGCATTCCAGAGGGGCTTACAGTTTGATAGTTGCTAGTTAGAGGACCCCTCCCGACCTTGATACACAAGCCTGACACTTGTCATCAAGGGAGAGTCACACTGACTTATGTGTTATGTTAAAAAAAAACTCCTTACTATGACGGGCAAAGACATAGATGTTACAAGAGTCCAAAATGAATAAAATCCCAGATGCGGTTAATTGTTCAACCAAAATACCACTAACAATCGGGGGGGGGAATGAAGATTTGGTTCATAATGCAGGGCTTTAAACTACAAACAAGCCTGAAACACACTGGTGACTCTTATTTTGAAATGACAGAGACTTGGCTCTACAATGCTCTACAGTTCAGATACTGTATAACTATAGAGCATTCAATTTAGAACTCTTCATTATCTAATCAAAATAACAAAATATACATTGAACTGAGGATAAATATATGGATGAATACTGTCAATGATAAAGGATTTATATTTAGCAAATCCCCACAAGGTGTCAGTGATTGTTTTTATTTCACCTTTATAGGCTGCTGAACTGTAACCAAGCCGTTCTAACAACGCTGGCAAAACAGGAATAAAAAAATGCCATCAGCAATTATCGGCAAAGACTTTTGCTGATAACCGATTGTTCCAAAAAGCAATTATCGGCACCCATATATTGATATACCTTTAATGATTTCAGATCACTATATTTTATTACATAAGTTTTGATATGTCAAAAAGTAAAACACTAAAGCCAGAGTGAAATAAAACATTGCAGGAATGAAGGAAGCTGAAAACTGACGTCTCTTGCACTCTCCCCCTCTCGCTCACCCACTCTCTCTCTCTCTCTCTCTCTCTCTCTCTCTCTCTCTCTCTCTCTTTTGAGCCTGCATGTCAGTCCTCTCCGCAAAGGATTATGGGCAAGATAGCATCAGCGAGTGTACATCGGCTGTACACTTGAAATCAGAGTGCATTGTGGGTAAGAATGAGTGAACAAATGCAGGGAAGGAGATGTAGGGAACGAATTCGGAGACCACTACAAAATGGCAGACACCCAAAATAGTGCACTATATAGTGGATAAGGGGCGATTTCGGATACAGCTATATTGTGACCAGTGTAGTCCAATTCAGGAACAATTTTGAGCCCATACTTTTGAAACTACAACACATAACATACAGTGCTACTGGTATAATCCGATACCCCAGCAAATAACACTTATGAGTCAGCTCAAAATACTTATACACATCAGTCTGAGCGGTTACTAAATTAATTAATTTGCTGACGTGCAGGTATGACTTTTGTTATGTCAAACTTGAAATAAAATAAGATTACTTTTAGAACTTTTAGTGTTTTGTAACACCGTACTCGAGGCTTGTAAGATTTCAGTCAGGCGCTGCAGTTACTGACTGGCTGAAATTAAGTGTTATTTTTTGCATTTCTAAGCAAGATGATAATTGGAAGAGATTTGTTTATGTTTAAACAAATCTGAATAAAATACAATAAATTAATTGTACAAATGTTCTACAATTCAATTAAAGTGATAGTTCATCCAAAAATAAAAAAGTTCTCTCATCATTTACTCATCCTCATGTCATCCCAGATGTGTATGACTTTCTTTCTTTTGTTGAATACAAACAAAGATTTTTAGAAGAATATTTCAGCTCTGTATGTCCTCACAATGCAAGTGAATGGTGATCAGACATTTGTAGCTCCAAAAATCACATAAAGGAAACATAAAAGTAATCCATAAGACTCCAGTGGTTAAACCCATATCTTCAGAAGTGATGTGATAGGTGTGGGTGAGAAACTGAACAATATTTAAGTCCTTTTTTTACCCTAAATCTCCACGTTCACTTTTAATTTCAGATGTGAAAGTGAAACTAAACAGGAACCACATGTGACTTTTAGATGTAAAAGCAAAAGTGGAGATTTAGAGTAAACAAAGGACTTACATTTTGATTTGTTTCTCACCCACACTTATCATGTTGCTTTTGAAGATACGGATTTAACCAGTGGAGTCATGTGGATTACTTTTATGTTTCCTTTATGTAATTTTTGGAGCTACAAAGGTCTGGTAACCAATCATTTGCATTGTAAGGACCAACAGAGCCAAGATATTCTTCTAAAAATCTTTGTTTGTGTTCAGCAGAAGAAAGAAAGTCATACACATCTGGGATGGCATGAGGGTGAGTAAATTATGAGAATTTACATTTTTGGGTGAAATATCCCTTTAAGTATGACTTTTGAGTGCACAGGGGAGTTTTGCATATGTCAAAATGCGCATTAAAATGATGAAATCAGACATGTTTTGACTATTTGTGCACTTGTTTTCCACTCCTTCTCACAGCAAAGCAATTCTTCGAACATAGCCCCTTTGACATTCAAAAGTGTTTAACCCACAGCTGGTCGTTAAAGTGGGTCCTCACAATCTGTTAGAAGCATGGGCTTTCCCTCAAGATAATGTGCATGACGGAAACATGCAATGATCTGCATTTTCTATTGTCCATTTTTAGAAATGCGCTTAAAAATGTGAAACATTTGGATGGAAACTCAGCTAGTGCTGTTTTAAATCATTACAGTAGCTATATTAAAAAGCCCCCATGGAGGTCAGTTAACTCTGAAAGGTAACTGAGCACCCCAAACACATGACAGTATTTTCCAGAATGTACGTAAAAATGACATCAATCAGCCTGACATTTTACATTTCAGATTGTATTGTCAGACTGGAGAGTTTGGTGATAATGAAACATCAAAGACCATAATGAAAACAGACAAAGCAATTTTCTTGCTTGAGAGCAGCAGTCGGCATTGGAGTTCATGAGCTGACTGACTGACTCTAGCTCCTTCAGTCAGTGGTTTGGAGGACACCAACAGATCCACGTCAGACAGATGACAGATATTTATTTGTGTCCTCTGTGTGAGTTAAGGCCATCATGGCTTTGCAATCAAAGGTTTGATTTGGCCTTAGATGGAGTGAGAACCCCCACACACTCACATAAAACAGCAGTGATAACAACACATGAGGATGTGTGTTGAGACACACACACATACATGTACGTACATTCACAACACACCCACTCACACACATCCTGACAAGTGCATGCATGATCAAATTCTGTCCACAGCTAATCTGATCCGATCAAGATTGTGAATGCGCAGACATTAACCTCTAAAATATACTTTTGTATATTCTAAAAGTGAATGTCTTTCTGTGAAACTGAGAACTGTTTCGGTGCCATCAAGACAATTTTATTCCTTCAGGTGGCACTCACTAATGATTAGAGATGGGAATCATAAGGAATTTTATGATTCTAGTTCTGATTCCTATTAATGATTCAGGTTCCATAATGGTTCCATTAACAATTCTTTCACAGCTTGTATATGCACAGCCATCATATCTAAACGCGATCTTCCCATGCACGCAGCCACGTCTACTTATTAGGTGCAGATGCGGATTTCATTCACACAAACAGCAACTCAAACAGTCTTTTCAGGCATATAATACATTTATTTCAGCCAAACTAACACAAAAGCACTACAATAACTGTTGAAAACTTGTATACTCACAGTGAAAACATGCTGATCGAGCACGATTATCTGATGCATGCAGCCAAGTCTGTTTACATTAGCGCTTGTCACACACACAGAAACCTTTTTGCATTTTTACATTTTCAAAAAAACATCATTTAGTATGTTTACTAAGTCATTTCCCTCGTGGAGACAGCTGGCTGGTCCCCACAATGAAGGTGATCTCAGGTTTTACTATCCTTGTGGGGACATTTGGTCCCCACAATGTAGCATAAACATACACACACACACACACACACACACACAAACACATACACACACACACTGAGAAGTCAAACAGTGCATGTAGGCAAACCAGACTGCTGATATTATTATCTAAAAAAAATAAATAAATAAATAAAACAAATACAGTA
Source organism: Myxocyprinus asiaticus (assembly GCF_019703515.2). Lineage (NCBI taxonomy): Eukaryota > Metazoa > Chordata > Actinopteri > Cypriniformes > Catostomidae > Myxocyprinus > Myxocyprinus asiaticus. The sequence goes on along the minus strand of NC_059365.1, from coordinate 40,433,294 downwards.
CAGCAGATATAACCCATTTGTTCACGTTTACTATATATATATGTAGGGCTTTACTGGTTGTTTAGATCAGTGTTACTATCAGAAATAATTAATAATTATTTCTGTAGTTATTAATCAATATTTAAATTAATTAATTGGATCTAACTCATTAAAACCTCATATGGGACTCCAGTAAATGTAGTGTGCTACGTTTAGGAGCAAGTTTGGTTATTAGCAATAATTAATAATTATCAAAGATAATTATTAATTATTAAAATCAATAGAACATTGATGAGAATCAATGTTAGCTTTTTTTTAATCCTTTAAATCAACAGTTATCAAAGATAATCGTTAATTGTTAACGTCAATGAAACATTAATTAAAATTAACACTAGCTTATTGATCATTCAAATTCAATCAAAGATAATTATCAATTATCAAAAATCAATAGAATATTAATAAGGATTAACATTGACGGGGCACCACCCTGGAATCAGGGACTAATAACCAGATAGTATAACAGTCTCAATATTGGATTGTTTTCTTAGGAAAATCGACATCCGAAGAATATCGATTTTCGGGAAAAAAACAATGAATGAAGGTTTGAATCCGAGCACAGACATCCCGTCAGCATGACACAGGCGTATGCAAAACAAACCAAAACACTTCTCTTTGTAATATAAACAAAAGTTTATTTATGCAGTAATATCAATTAATAATTAATACAATGCAGTCAATAAACTTCCGACTTACAACCACAAACTAAACAGTGATATGATTAGATATGGAAATAAAAAGAATCCTATAACACATAAGGTGTGTGTGTGTCAGTGTGGTTAGTGAGAGAGAGAGAGAGAGAGAGAGAGAGATGATTAAGTGACAGCCCGAAAGCTGATTTCGCGATAGCTGGAGATAAAGCAGCAGTGTTCATCACTCAGAAACGCGGTTTTACGAGCGGGGCTCATAAAAGTCATGTATTATTTGACTCTAATGGATGAACTCAGTTGCTGTCTCACCCGCGATGGCGAAAATGCACAACAATCCAATTTGGTTGGACCACAATACAGCAAAACAAATTCGTGATAATTAATACCCTGGGTATTAATAATTAGCGGACATGGTGGTCCGTAAACTGTACAAGCAAAAACCTTGAAACACAAGAATAACACGCTATAATATTCTATCTCTGCCCAGACTTAACCTCTTACTTGAATCGCATGAGGACACAGGTAGAATGTGTTTTCCTCCGTTCTTTAACTTTGACCCGGTTCCTTGAGGCTCGGGTGATGACGAGAAGACGTTTCCTCACGCTGTCGGCGGGCGGTACGGCTGTTGATTCTCGGCGGGCTGGCGGAGAACTCAGAAATGTCGACTTGATTGAAGATGGAAGAGAAATCTTTAATCTCTTCACTTCTGTAGGCCAACGGATGAAGATGTGAATTGCTCGGCGGTCTCCTTCGGATCCGTTAGAGTGTTCGGTGGAACACAGAGTAATCTTAGCTCGTCCAGCGAAATGGAGATTGTATGGCTACAGTTTCAAGTCGGACATTACTTCCTTATGCCACGAGGTTGCACCGGAGAGCAGCAAAAAGCTACGTCCGTATTCGGTGAACTAAGTCGCTGGAAGCAACTTTGGAAGCATTTCAGAATTATTTGAAGTCCTGATGATGTCATGTTTGAGGGACGTTCTGTTGTGTGCCTCATCCAATAGGAGTTGAGAGCTCGATCCTTTAGAGGGCAAGGCTTCATGGATCTGTAGTCTGTTTTGGACTCCCTTTGTTTGATTTTGGCGCGATTTTTATCAGTAAAATTTACGACTTAGAAGGAGGGGGCTTGAGGAATGTTTTTATGACTGTTAGGCCTGCCTTTGTCTTCTATCGGAATACATGAGGCCCAACATTGTATATATATATATATATATATATATATATATATATATATATATATATATATATATATATATATATACATATATATACACACACAGTACTTTCTTGCATTCTACACTGTTGCAAAATGTGCTATGTTATATTACAGAAATATTAATAATTTTTTAAACCATAAAAACAGTTTTAGATAAAAAGTAAACTATGGACAAGTAGCTAAAAGTGACAACCAGTAAACCAGCAAATATTACAATAAATGCCACAGTAAACAATGGACACCTAAACACCAACATAGCACTGTCAACATTACACTTTGACTGTTAATATGTAAATATACAAGAGATTCATGTAATTAAAAACACACAATAACTGTGATTCTACAGTACATTGCTATCACATCACAGTAATGCTGCTCATGTTCAATGTAATGTCACAATATACTGTTGTCATTTAATTTGTAGAGCTACTTGTGTAAAAATTACTGTGAAGTACAGAAACTAGTAGCCAGAAATATACAGTAAATTCACACTATTTTTGTTGTTACAGTTAGGCGGTTGGATCAATACCTGTCTGTGTTACGGAGGAACGCGAGGAGAATGGGCAGGTCAAGGTCAGGTTTATAGATCTAACTTTCATGAATATTAATACAAATTGATTCACATATTCTGCAGATATCAACAGGAGTCAACAGGAGTTAGAAGTTGTTACAGGGACTTTGAGACACAGACATATACAATGAAACCAGAGATGGGCAAAACAAACAGGGAGTTTATGGTCTGCAACAATGTGTCACTCTGCTTGCATGACAGCTGCAGAACCTGAACAAATATCTGACCATACACATTTGCACATTTGAAATGCAAGCCAGGGCTATCAACTGGTCAGCCAGGACCAATAGCCTCGGACCTCAAGCCGCTAGACCAAAATTGATCTGTTTTCCCACCATCGGGCCAATAGCCCCGCAGCGTTGCCCGCTCTGGAGATAAGCTAGCAGTAGAAATGAAAAAGGATCCCCCGCTATTATATGTACAAAAACACATCATACAGCCTTAAAAATATATATTTGATTGTGTTCCGCCGAATAACTAAAGTTACATTGAGGTGAGTAAATGAGAGAATTCTAATTTTTGGGTGAACTATCCCTTTTAACTAGCTGTTGACTATTTACATGACTAATTGCTTTTAATGTAGGCTACTATTCTTCACTTTGGATAAAAGCTTCTGTCAAATAAATAAATGTAAATGCAAAAACTGTCTTACAATTTTACAATCTTTTACAAAAAATGTCCACTTTAATAGCCATAAAAAAAAATTAAAAAAATGGTCACAATGTCTGTTTTGATTTATAGGCATATAATACAATGCAATTAGACACAGAGAAACCAACCATGAGTCTATTATGTTGCTCGTTCATCTTTGTCGCCATACAGAGTTGTTCTGGTGTGTAAACGTTGATGATGCTCTGTCATTGTGTTTTGAAGGTTTGAATGCTTTTGTCACCTCACATAAACAAAATGCTGCTGGGGATGAGAGATTACAGTCACTAAATTACTTGAGCATGAATTTATATTGTAAAAATGACTGAAGACGAGAAACTAAAGGCCCACAGAAAAGAAAAGCATAGCTGTATCAATTAATTTTTACGATGAAACTAGTCACAGCACTTGTTTATGCTTAGAGTTATTGGTTATTCGGTTTTAACTCTTGTTTTTTGGCTCAAAACAGACACAATGCTCTGAACCAGAAAGAGCAGATACTGTGAAAACCCACTAAAGAACAAACCATCCTCCAGTGAACTTATAAATGTTCTCTCCATTTCTAACCCTCGGGGTGAATAAGAATATTCAAAATGAAAAAAGAATTCAAGTAATGGAAAAAGAAAGCACTCTAACAAAAGAACAGATGATAAGGTAAGCCCTGCAGGTGCAGAACTGTACTTCTTTCTCTGGAAAACTGAAAACCTGAATAATTCTTCTGCTACACTAACTGGGTTATGATAATATTTCTGCAGTATAATGATATTAGGAGTATGCATGTTGATTAGCGGTGTAACAACTCCTGCCGATTCATGTGCATCATCAATCTTGAAATATGATTTTTGAATCGAGGATCGTTAGTGTTGGTCAGTCATTTATTTAAACAGCTAAAAATTGAAGGAATCATGATTCATCAAAATAGTAAACAACATTTTAGAAAAATAAATATTAACTTAGTTATATCTTAGTGATGTTCCATCACCCTTCACGGGATCACGGCAGCTCTCCTTTCCATCCGTAACTGTCATTGAAAATTTTTCTGAGCAACTTTATGAGGCTTTTGAGAACCTTATGTCTGATCTCTCCTCTATATGGCCAGTGACTATCACATGAGCAAATGACAACCCGCAATAGCGCTGTTGTCTTGAGTCAAACCATTAGATACAGCTGCCAAATTGACTTTTTATTGTGAAATATGGAATACTTTTCTAGATATGCTTAGCTCTAAAATAATTAATTGGCACATTGCAGTAGCCTATATGTACAAGTATTTAATGTGTTTTCTTTCAACTTACTTTTGGTGTAATAAACATAAGTAGTTTGTCTTTCTTGTTTAAGACACATTAGGGGAAGTTTTTAAAGAATACTATAAAGGCAGTGAAAAAATACAGAATCAAATCGAATCGAATTTCATTGTGTACTAATACTAATCGTTATGAATTAGCAAAAATCACTTTTGAAACAAATAAAAACATATCAATCGTGGATCGAAACGATACACTTTCAACCCAAAGATTCACACCCCTATTGTTAATTAAATATTAACAAACAATTAACAATTTGTTCGACTGATACTAATGGTTAAATAAATATTATTGTTAAAATATTATTGTTGTACATCAGCCACAACATTAAAACCACCTGCCTAATATTGTGTAGGTCTCCTTCGTGCCGCCAAAACAGCGGCAACCTGCATCTCAGAATAGAATTCTGAGATGATATTCTTCTCACCACAAATGTACTGGCCATTCTCTGTTGACCTCTCTCATCATCAAAGCCTTTCCGTCCACAGAACTGCTGCACACTGGATGTTTTTTGGTTTTGGCAAATTCTAGAGACTATTGTGCATGAAAATCACAGGAGATCAGCGGTTACAGAAATACTCAAACCAGCCTATCTGGCACCATCATATTTAATCAATAATTAAAAAATTTAAAAAAATAATCCCAAAACATAATTCAATACATACTAATAAAACAATTATAAACATAATATGTACAATAAGTAATTCAGATAATTTAAAGACATTACATTATTGGGACGGAATAGTACAGCATTGATTAGACAATACAAAAAGTGGCTATAGAAGTCAATATATTGTTTAGTTTATTTCCATGATATCTAACACAAGCCTATCACTGGCCTACAGTTCACAGCGACCTATTTTACAATTGAGTTTGTCAAGCTGTCTGAGAAAGACAGGGCTCTTCTCACAGGACATATTCTTGAGCAGGGCCAGTCAACCCATTAGGTGACATAGGTGACCGCCTAGGGCACCATCGCTTTGGGCGCACCAATCTACCGAGCCAATCTCAGCATGCGTCCAATCTGTGTTGAACAAAAATGCGCCCTGTACGTTCCGAAAACATGTTGTGGCACCCTCCACGTAACGTATAGACCGCGTACTACTCTTACTGTTTCTGTTATATATGTGTTTGGCAAAATCAGTGAGAGTAGTATGGATAGTATGCCATTGTGAACACGGCCATAGACTCATGAGGGCTCGTGAATCAGAGCTATGCCTGATGCGTGAAGAAATAATCACTCTTTTGAGTCAGTTCTTCTCAATAAATTTGTCTAACGTGTGGGCTGAATTGTTTGAAGTGCTTTGTCACACAGTTAAACAGTTACGGGATGCTTTAGAAGTCAGAGAACAAAAACAATGCTGAATGAAGAGGATATTTACTTACTGAATTATTGAATCAAAACCTGCAACTTCATTCAATCATTTGCCTGTCATGAAGAAGGTCATGTGCAAGTGCATGTGCAGCCTGTGAGCGAATGTCTACTGCAGGTAAAGTCATTTTCTAAATAAAAGTGTATCAACTAACATTACATGAAAGCACTTAAAAGTACCAATGCACTGTTCTTGAATCCTGCGCTTGTTCATTACTCTATGTACACATGCATCAGAGGGGTGCTTCTGGGGTGTTTCACTTGTTTTCAGATTCTCTGTCCATAAATGCCCACTTTTTATGATGCTGTGTCAAAACGCATCTGGTGATCACTGCACTCTGTTCAGGTTTGTAACCTGTACAGCTTGAGTTGAGCTTATTACCCATTGCTGACTATGAAAAAAACATAGAGGTGGTACTTGAGTGACGGAATACATATATGTAACAAGATTATGTCTATATGTACACTCTGGGGTTTTGAAGAAAGTTTGAGGCAGTAGAACCTTGTGTAAATTATGTGACCATTTAGCTTTATGCTAAGCTAAAATGGCATTTCTAGCCCTTTTACATGCACATTTACCAGTCTCAATTATATTTTTTCTATCAAGAAAATCCACATCAGATCATAGTTTGCTTTATTTTCTATAGTAAGACCTTTGACGTTATTGTTTTCATCTAAAAATGTCACAAAAAAAATAAAAAAATAAAAAATAAAACAAGATACATTTACTTTATCTTTACAAAACGAGATAACTTTACTTCATATCAATTTACTATTAACAAGATAAACTTGTCTTGTTTTTGAAGCAACACTGCGTAAGTTATTTAGGCTTTTATCAGAGAATGTATTTTTAATATAAATGTATTTTGTCTTACTGTACTGGCAGATGTTTTTCCACTTGTTTTTCCACAAATATTTTATATTAAAATGAACTATAAATTGTCCTCTTAAGAAAGTAGATACAGCCATACCATCACTCATTTTGTGACAACTGCTGGCCAGAGTCTCTGTATCTCTATGCAAAGAAGAACCAGGCAGAAACACATGGTATGCTTTCAATATCCTTTCTGAGCTGCTAGATAGGGCTGCACTATCTTTGCCCAAGAAATACTGAATTATCACTTGTTCTTGCCAAGGTGAAGAATAAGATAATCTGCTGCTTCTGCTGTGTATAACTGACTCAACTGAACATTGATTTTTGGTCATTTGTGGATTTGGGGGGCTGCGACAGGAAGTAGCGAAGAATTCATGGAGAGAATATTGCCCACAAGAAAAATCTGATAGTAGTATTGTCAGTGACAAATAAAGTTGTCCGAGGTGATAACAATGAGAGACCTTTTAAAAATCTAGTTGAAAACATGTGTCAAGTTCATAGAGATGTAATCTTTGTGTCAATGATGTTTCACAAATTTTGGAAAAACATTTAAAGCATTTAATACAAAAAAAAAATTACTTAATGACTTAAAGAATGTCATGTGGTGTAACCATCATGTAAAAGGTATTAAAATACTTTTCTTGCTCCTTGAATAAACATAATTTCACACTTAATAATTATTTTCCAATAAAAATTCAAACATACACTGCCTGGCCCAAAAAAATGTCACCATTTAGATTTTAATAAGCATATACTTAAGAGCCTATGATTGGATCATTATTGCAGTTATTAATATGTTTCAGCTGGCAACAATTCTTTTAACCCTAACTGATGCAGTGTGCAGCTTCTCATTTCTTAAACAACCATGTCAGAAGATGTATCCCGTGGTCGTGGAAAAGATGTTACTGTGTTTCAGAAGGGGCAAATTTTTGGCCTGCATCAAACAAAGAAAACAACTAAGGAGATTGCTGAAGTCACTGGAGTCGGGTTAACAACTGTCAAACGCATTATTAAAACCTGGAAGTATAGTGCTGAACCATCAGCTTCGTGGAAGAAATGTGGTCCAAAAAATAATCTTGAATGATAGTGATTGGAGATTACTAAAATGCTTGGAGAAGTCACATTGTAAAGAATCAACAGTAGAACTCACGGCTATGTTTAATAGTGAAAGTAAGAGTATTTCCACATGCACAATGCGACAAGAACTTACAGGATTGGGACTAAACAGCTGTGTGGCCACAACAAAGCCACTTGTTAGTGAGGCTAATTGGAAAAAAATGACTTCAATTTGCTAGGGAGCATAAATATTGTACTGTGGAGCAATGGAAAAAAGGTCATGTGGTCTGATGAGTCCAGATTTACCCTATTCCAAAGCAATGGGTGTGTCAGGGTAAGAAGGGAAGCGCATGAAGTGATACACCCGTCATAGTGCCCACTGTACAAGCCTCTGGAGGCAGTGTTATGATCTGGGGTTGCTTCAGTTGGTCAGGTCTAGGCTCAGCAATGTTATACAGCAATAAAATGAAGTCAGCTAACTATCTGAATGTTCTGAATGACCAGGTTATCCCATCAATGGATTTTTTCTTCCCTGATGGCATGGGCATATTCCAGGACGACAATGCCAAGATTCATCGGGCTCAAATTTTGAAAGAGTGGTTCAGGGAGCATGAGGAATCATTTTCACACATGAATTGGCCACCACAAAGTCTTGACCTTAACCCCATTGAAAGTCTTTGGGATGTGCTGGAGAAGACTTTAAGGAGTGGTTTGACTCTCCTGTCATCAATACAATATCTCGGCCAAAAATTAATGGAACTCTGGTCGGAAATAAATGTTGTGACGTTGCATGAAGTTGTCGAAACAATGCCACAACAAATGCGCGCCTAATCAAAGCTAAAGGTGGTCTAACGGGATATTAGAGTATGCAACTTTGTTTTTGGCAGGCAGTGTACTAACAAACAACTTCAAGCAGATAAGAAATGGCGAAACACCACAAGCAATGGAGCCTTTACCTGATTTTGAAGAAAGTTTCCCTGAAGCTTTTTTGGCCAGGCAGTGTATTTTTCAAAGTAAATAATTGTAGAGCTGAGGAGGGCGGGGCCGGGCTGGAATGAGACACACCCGGTCCCCAATCAGCCTGATGGGGCGCGCGAGGGATAAAGGCGGCCGGGGATGACAGTTCGAGAGAGAGAGAATTGCAGACAGCTGTACTGTGTGTTTTTAGTTGTGTGTTTTGGTTGTGTTTTTTGGTTAATAAATTGTTATTTAAGTTGTCAAGCCGGTTCTCGCCTCCTCCTTTCCACTGAACCCCCTTACAATAATATATATATATATATATATATATATATATATATATATATATATATATATATATATATTTTTTTTTTTTTTTTATTATTTATTTATTTATTTATTTATTACACATATCATGAATGTTTGGAGTCAAAAATATCAAGAAGTTTTCTTAGGGTTACACCATATGACCTGAACAAAATATGCATTTCATTGTGTATATATATATATATATATATATATATATATATATATATATATATATATATTATTTATTTATTTATTTATTTTTTACACATATCATGAATGTTTGGAGTCAAAAATATCAAGAAGTTTTCTTAGGGTTACACCATATGACCTGAACAAAATATGCATTTCATTGTGTATATATATATATATATATATATATATATTAATAAATATACAAATATGCCCGATTCCAGCCTTGCTGATGCACCCCCAGATCATCACCTATCCCCCACCTGGTCGTCTGATGTTAGACAGAGACCTGGAGAGGCCTTCAAGCCACAATGTCTCGCACCCACTGTGAAATTTAGTGGAGGATTGTGATGATCTGGCGGTAATTCAGCAAGACTGGAAACAGGCAGATTCGTCTTTGTGAAGGACGCAAGCCAAGTACAAGGGTATCCTGGAAGAAAACTTGCTTCCTTCTGCTGTGACAATGTTCCCCAACTCTGAAGATTGGTTTTTCCAGCAGGACAATGCTCCATGCCACACAGCCAGGTCAATCAAGGTGTGGATGGAGGACCACTGGATCAAGACCCTGTCATGGCCAGCCCAATCTCCAGACCTGAACCCCATTGAAAACCAATGGAATGTGATCAAGAGGGAGATGGATGGCCACAAGCTATCAAACAAAGCCAAGCTGCTTACAATTGTGCACCAGGAGTGGCATAAAGTCCCCCAACAGCAATGTGAAAGACTGGTAGAGAGCATGCCAAGACGCATGAAAGCTGTGATTGAAAATCAGGGTTATTCCACCAAATATTGATTTCTGAACTCTTCCTAAGTTAAAACATTAGTATTGTGTTTTTTAAAAATGAATATGAACTTGTTTTCTTTGCATTATTTGAGGTCTGAGTTATTTTGACCAGTTGTCATTTTCTGCAAATAAATGCTCTAAATGACAATATTTTTATTTGGAATTTGGGAGAAATGTTGTCAGTACTTTATAGAATAAAACAAAAATGTTCATTTTACTCAAACACATACCTATAAATAGTAAATCCAGAGAAACTGATTATTTTGCAGTGGTCTTTATATATATATATATACACACTGATCAGCCACAACATTAAAACCACCTGCCTAATATTGTGTAGGTCCCCCTCATGCCACCAAAACAGCACCAACCCGCATCTCAGAATAGCACTCTGAGATGCTATTCTTCTCACCACAATTGAACATAGTGGTTATCTGAGTTACCGTAGACTTTGTCAGTTCGATTCAGTCTGGCCATTCTCCGTTGACCTCTCTCATCAACAAGGCATTTTCCGTCCACAGAACTGCCCCTCACTGGATGTTTTTTGTTTTTGGCCCCATTCAGAGTAAATTCTAGAGACTGTTGTGCGAGAAAATCCCAGGAGATCAGCAGTTACAGAAATACTCAAACCAGCTCATCTGGCACCAACAATCATGCCACGGTCAAAATCATGGAGATCACATTTTTCCCCCATTCTGATGGTTGATGTGAACATTAACTGAAGCTCTTGATCTGTATCTGCATGATTTTATGCACTGTGCTGCTGCCACACAATTGGCTGATTAGATAATCACATGGATGATTGTTGGTACCAGACAGGCTGGTTTGACGAATTCCACTTCATCTGCAATAAAGAAAGCAAACTGTGGATGTTCCATGGAATGGAGGAGGCGGGAGGCAGGTTGCTCTACTCACAGGTTAGGTTTTTTAAAGACCACACTGCTCACAACTTTACAATAATAACTTATTCCGTGTTAGAATAACAATCTCTGCAACTTAACTATAATAAACTCTTAACTTCACAAACATAACTCTGGGGACCCAGGCTCTCTCTCTCTCTCGTCTGCTGGCGGTGTGGCTCTTTTATGCCGCTCTCCCCGTGTTCACTGTAATTAGAGACAAGTGTTAGACATAATTTAGCTCAGGTGCATGCACCCTTACCGCTTTCTCTCTCTCTGGAGAGATGCTTGACCATGCCCCTGCTGCCACATATCCCCACCGCCCGACTCAGGTCGGGATGGCATCCGGCCTGCCTACCCCCCCCCGTTTCTGGAAAGGAAATCGGCGGCAGCCATCTGCGCCCCCGGTCTGTGGACCACCTTGAATTTAAATGGCTGAAGAGCCAGATACCAACGGGTGATCCACGCAGAGGGTGAAGGCCCGCCCCAACAGGTAGTATCGGAGAGTGAGGATCACCCACTTGATGGCAAGACATTCTTTTACTACAGTGCTGTACTTAGTTTCCCTCAATGAGAGTTTGCGGCTAATGTACAGCACCAGGCGCACCTCCCCCTCCACCACCTGTGAGATCACGGCCCCTAGCCCTCTGTCTGAAGCATCTGTCTGTAAAACAAAAGGGAGAGAGAAATCGGGTGAATGTAAAAGTGGCCCCCCGCAAAGTGCGGCTTTAACTTGTGTGAATGCCTGCTGACACTGCTCCGTCCACTGGACCGGGTCTGGAGCTCCCTTTTTAGTGAGATCAGTCAGCGGGCTGGTGACGTCCGAATAGTTAGGTACGAACCTTCTATAATAGCCGGCCAGCCCCAGGAACTGTCTCACCCCCTTTTTGGTCTTGGGCCTTGGGCAGGTCGCAATCGCCGCTGTCTTATCAATTTGGGGACGCACCTGCCCGTGGCCCAAGTGGAACCCCAGATACTGTACCTCCACCCGCCCAATCGCGGGGTTTGCTGTGAGTCCCACTCAAATCAAATCAAATCAAATCACTTTATTGTCACACAGCCATATACACAAGTGCAATGGTGTGTGAAATTCTTGGGTGCAGTTCCGATCAACATAGCAGTCGTGACAGTGATGAGACATATACCAATTTACAATAACATCAAATTAACACAACGTAATTTAAACATCTGTTATACATAATTACACAACTTAAAACATCAAATTAACACAACACAATTTAAACATCTGTTATACACAGAATTACACTCAACAATATACAAATAATAACATACACTGTACAGTATACAATATGCTGTTTTTGTTTTTTTGTTTTTTACTATATAGATACTATATAGATACACATTATTCAATAAAAATTAAAATATATAAAAAAAGTATGTATATATATATATATATATATATATATATATATATATATATATATATATATATATATATATATATATATAGAATGTACAGTATTGTACTGTATTGACATTCAGGCTGTCGGTTGATAGTCAGTTGTTAAGAGAGACATAATATAATAACAGTAATATAATTTATGACAGTCCGGTGTGAGATAAAAGAGTAATAAAGTGCAGGGCTGATGTATTTTGATCGTGGGAGATCAAGAGTTCAGAAGTCTGATTGCTTGGGGGAAGAAGCTATCATGGAGTCGGCTGGTGCGGGTCCTGATGCTGCGATACCGCCTACCTGATGGTAGCAGTGAGAACAGCCCATGGCTCGGGTGGCTGGAGTCTCTGATGATCCTCCGAGCTTTTTTCACACACCGCCTTGTATATATTTCCTGGAGGGAGGGAAGCTCACCTCCGATGATGTGTCTGGCAGTTCACACCACCCTTTGCAGTACTTTGCGGTTGTGGGCGGTGCTATTGCCGTACCAGGCGGAGATACAGCCAGTCAGGATGCTCTCCACAGTGCAGGTGTAGAACCGTGTGAGGATGTGGCGGTTCATTCCAAACTTCCTCAGCCATCTCAGGAAGAAGAGGAGCTGATGAGCCTTCTTCACAACGACTTCAGTGTGGACGGACCATGTGAGTTCCTCAGTGATGTGGACACCCAGGAACTTGAAGCTGCTGACTCTCTCCACTGGTGCTCCATTGATGGTGATGGGACTGTGTTCTCTGTCTTTTCTTCTGAAGTCCACCACAAGCTCCTTTGTCTTACTGACGTTGAGGGAGAGGTTGTGCTCCTGACACCAGTGTGTCAGAGTGTGCACCTCCTCTCTGTAGGCTGTTTCATCATTGTCAGTGATCAGACCTACCACCGTCGTATCATCAGCAAACTTAATGATGGCATTGGAGTTATGTGTTGCCACACAGTCATGTGTGTACAGGGAATACAGTAGTGGGCTGAGAACACAGCCCTGCGGGGCTCCAGTGTTGAGGGTCAGTGATGAGGAGATGTTGCTGCCTATTCTAACCACCTGGCGTCTGCTTGACAGGAAGTCCAGGATCCAGCTGCACAGCGAGCTGTTTAAGCCCAGAGCCCGGAGTTTCTCATCTAGCTTGGAGGGCACTATGGTGTTGAATGCTGAGCTGTAGTCTACAAACAACATTCTCACATAAGTGTTCTTTTTTTCCAGGTGGGAGAGAGCAGTGTGTATTGTAGATGCAATGGCATCATCAGTGGAGCGGTTGTTGCGGTCAGCAAACTGCAGCGGGTCAAGATTGAGTGGCAAGACAGAGCAGATGTAATCTCTGATTAGTCTCTCAAAACATTTGCTGATGATGGGGGTCAGAGCAACAGGACGCCAGTCATTTAAACAAGTTATTTTCGATTGTTTTGGAACAGGCACAATGGTGGATGTTTTAAAGCATGTGGGGACTACAGACAAAGAGAGGGAAAGGTTGAAAATGTCCGTAAAAACACCAGCCAGCTGGTTCGCGCATGCTCTGATGACGCGGCCCGGAATGCCATCTGGGCCCGCGGCTTTGCGGATATTCACCCGTCGGAAGGATCGGGTTACATCCGCTACAGAGACGGAGAGTGAACTAACCTCTGTAGCTTCGGCCGTGAGAGCTCTCTCCGCGAGGGCGGTGTTATTTCCCTCGAAACGAGCATAAAAAGTATTTAGCTCATCCGGGAGAGAGGCAGCGGTGTTCATGGCGGAGTTTTTATTCCCTTTAAAGTCCGTGATGATGTTAATTCCCTGCCACATGCTTCTAGAGTTGGTGGTGTTAAACTGTCCTTCAATCTTGCTCCTGTACTGGCGTTTTGCTGTTTTGATAGTTTTTCGGAGGGCAAAACTGGCTTGTTTATGCTCCTCCGCGTTCCCGGAATTAAAAGCGGAGGTCCGCACATTAAGTGCCGTGCGAACATCGCTATTTATCCACGGCTTCTGATTCGGATAGATTCGCACAGTTCTGGTCGGAATCACTTCCTTTACGCACGTTCTGATGAAACACATTACGCTATCAGCGTAAAGCTCGATGTCATCATCAGAGGCGGACCGGAACATCTCCCAGTCCGTGCGATCAAAACAGTCTTGTAGCGTAGAGTCTGATTGGTCCGACCAGCACTGGATCGTTCTGAGGGTGGGTGCTTCCTGTTTCAATTTCTGCCTGTAAGCGGGCAGAAGCAGAATGGAAGAGTGGTCCGATTTGCCAAATGGTGGGCGGGGGAGGGATTTGTAGCCATCCCGGAACGGAGAGTAGCAATGGTCCAAAACCCGGTCCCCTCGTGTGTTGAAACTAATGTGCTGGTGATATTTTGGTGCGACTGATTTTAAAATGGCTTTATTAAAGTCCCCGGTCACAATGAACGCGGCCTCAGGGTGCGCGGTTTCCTGCTTACTTATACTCCCATACAGTTCCTTGAGTGCCCGGTCTGTGTCGGCTTGTGGTGGGATGTACACAGCAGTGATAATGACCGCTGTGAATTCCCTCGGTAGCCAGAATGGTCGACACAGAAGCATAAGAAATTCCAGATCAGGAGAACAGAAAGACTTGATGGAATGTACGTTCCTCTGATCACACCAGGATTTGTTGATCATAAAACATACACCACCTCCTCTAGTTTTACCTGAGAGGTCTTTCGCTCTGTCCGCTCGGAGCATGGAGAACCCCGCGGGTTCAATGGCTGAGTCTGGAATCTCCGCAGACATCCAAGTTTCCGTAAGGCAGATAATGCAGCAGTCCCTCGTCTCTCGTTGGAAAGAGATCCGCGCTTTCAGCTCGCAGAGCTTGTTATCCAGAGACTGAACATTTGCCAGTAGAATAGTGGGTAGCGGGGGTCGATTTGCGCGGCGTCTTACTCTGATGAGAACGCCGGCTCTGTTTCCCCTTTTCCTCCTGCGTTTCCGCGGCCGTGCTGCCCAGACAAAGGGCTCCGCTTGCGTGTTTGTAAACAGCGGGTCGGCATTGAGGAATGTGAAGTCCGGTTTACGGTGTGAGATCGCTGAACCAATGTCCAAAAGTGTTTGTCTGTCGTAGACAATAAGGCAGACAACATCCAAGACAAAAAACATAAGAATTGTAAACAAAACAAACAAACCATTGCTATGTTGTGTCGGAGCTCGCAACGCAGCAGCCATACTCGGCGCCATCTTGAGTCCGTCGGCGCAGTGATCTCAGAACTGCCCTCAGATGTTGCCTGTGCCGCTGCCAATCGTTGCTGTAAATGATGATGTCATCTAAATAGGCAGCGGCGTAAGCTGAATGCGGTCTGAGAATTCCATGAGACGCTGAAACTTAGCCGGGGCCCCGAACAAACCGAATGTAAGTGTCACAAACTGGTGTAATCCAAACGGTGTGGAGAAGGCGGTTTTGTCACGGTAAATTGGTGTCAAGGGGATCTGCCAATAGCCCTTCGTCAAATCCAATGTCGAATAAAATCGAGCAGTGCCCAACCGATCGAGCAACTTATCAACGCGAGGCACTGGATACACGTAAAATTTAGACACAGCGTTGACTTTCCTATAATCCACACAGAACTGTACAGACCCGTCGCTATTAGGCACTAGAACCACTCGGCTGGACCAATCGCTGTGGGATTCTTCTATTACCCCCATATCGAGCATTGCGTCCAATTCTTCTCGAACTATTTTCTTTTTGTGTTAATCGGTAATCGGTAGGGGCGGCTATGTACCACGACCCCCGGCTCAGTCTCAATGTGGTGGTGAATGAGGTTCGTATGACCCGGTAGAGGGGAGAACACTTCCGCAAATTCCTGTTGCAACCTGGCAACCTCCGCGAGTTGACTCGGTGAGAGACCACCTGGTCGATGATCCCGTCAACGCCGCGGTCCCCCGTTAGCAGCCATCTTCGGCAGGCATCGCGTAGCCGTTGGGCGAAGGCAAATGGGCGGTCAGAGTTCTCCAGCTTCAGGCTCCAGAAGAGTTGACGATTCTCTTCCGGACTCTGACCAACCCATTGCAAGATGGCTTTCTTCAGGTCACCATAAGCCAGGAGGCTCGTCGCCGACAGTTGTTGTGCCATGAGCTGGGCTTCTCCGGACAACAGCGGAATAAGTCGGGCCGCCCACTGGCCGAGCGGCCAGCCCCAGATCTCGGCGGTGCGCTCAAACAAATCTAGGAATGCCTCGGGGTCATCCACCGTCCCCATCTTCTGTAACGCAGGCGGAGGCAATGGTGTGTGGGTGTCCGGGGTCACAGCTGGGGACGCCTCCTGGCTGAGGAGACTCCGGATCGCCTGTCGGTCCTCTGCTTGAGCGCGTAGGAGCTCCACAAACTCAAGCAGGGTTTGCTGGTGGTTCCGATGTAGGCCAGCGAGGGCTTGGAGGATCTCAGCCAACTGGGAGGACTCTATGGGGCGACTTCCGTCCATCTTCAACCAAAACATTTTCCCGGGTTTCGGCACCAGTGTGGATGTTCCGTGGAAAGGAGGAGGCGGGAGGCAGGTTGCTCTACTCACAGGTTAGGTTTTTTAATGACCACACTGCTCTCAACTTTACAATAATAACTTCTTCCGTGTTAGAATAACAATCTCTGCAACTTAACTATAATAAACTCTTAGGTTCACAAACATAACTCTGGAGAACCAGGCTCTCTCTCTCTCGTCTGCTGGCGGTGTGGCTCTTTTATGCCACTCTCCCTGTGCTCACTGTAATTAGAGACAGGTGTTAGACATAATCTAGCTCAGGTGCAAGCGCACTTACCGCTTTCTCTCTCTCCGGAGAGACGCTTGACCACACAAACAATGCACGATCTTTCGTGGCTAATGTAGGGTCAGCACATGAGGGGAAATGCAAAGTCTCTGGCATGACGGCTCTCTTTTCAACTCCTCCCCTGACTGCAACTGGCAAATCTTGCCGATCGGTGAGGCAAGGCGCAGTTCAAGTCGAACACACCTAAAGATTGAATTTATTAATAATTTTATAGATCTGGAAAAAATAAAAATAAGCATATGTCATTGATCCAGTAACAAAATTGATGAGAAAAGTTGATTTCTTGATGATGCAGCATTTCCAAATGTAGAATTTGTTACTGTGGGTTTGTCATAATTTTAGCTAATCTAAACTCACTCTGCTCACTTCACATTATGCTTAACTAGCCTATAGCCTATACAGTAAATTTTAAAATGAAACACAATATGTGTAAATAACATGTGAATCAAAAATGTGTATGTTCTGTTTTGCCTCTGCAAATTCAGTGCCCAGCAGTGTAGTTCCTTTCTTAAGAGTAAGAAACATGATGTCAGTTTACATGGTATTATGTTGCATTATATCTTGATTTTTAGTGGCGTTTAACTGTTAAATTATTTTACAGGAAGTTATCATGCTGCAACCTTCTAAGTTTACTGGCCACAGTCCCCTAGTTAATGGTGAGATTATATACAGTTACTAAAATGCAAAGAGTTAGAGAGAGAGAGAGAGAGAGAGAGAGAGGGACTTTGACTTTTAGTCTTTCTTTATTTTAACAATTATTTCTTACAAGTTAATCAAAATATATTAATATACAAAATACATAAATATACACATATGCACATTACATACACAAAAAATTACTTCATACATTCATTTGTAAAATTCCATCTTCCAATTTACATAAAACATCATTCAAACCCCAAGTAAGTTTAAAAGTATCAGGATCTCCAACCATTTTATAATATGTGAACTCAACAGTAAGCCGGGCAGATATCAGACCTCTTAAAGTCATATTAACATCAGTAGAAACACCCCCATTCATCTTTGCTTTTTTTGTTAGCCACACAGCTAACTTTGCTTGACCATATAAAAAATTAATTAACACATATATTTTTCTATTTTGATACTTATATTTCGGGCCATAAATAAAACCATTTAATTTAAATTCAGAATTCAAATTTTTACTCCATTCTTCCAACATTAGAAACGTTGGCAATCTTTCACACTGCAAGAATAAGTGATACACATCTTCAGACTCAAAACAAAATGGACATTCATCCCTTACTGTTGGATCAATATGTGCCCTATGTCTATTAGTAGTTATTGCTCCATGTATTATCTGCCATTGGAGGTCACCAGTTCTCTTATCAATAGGACGTTTATATAAAGTCCTCCAGCTACCTTTAGGGGATACATCAAATCCCTCTATCCCTTGCTATTTATGTGTCTGAAACACATTTTAATGATTCAAAATGCATCACTTTTACACAAGTATGATACAGTGCTTTCTTTCCAGTATCACCGAACAAATTAAGTTCTGGAGTGTTATAACTCAACAACTTTCCTTCATCCTCCAGCCATGTCTCCACAGCTGCCCTTACCCCTAAACTTGGAAACTCAACCATCTCATTAATACATTGTTGTTTTGTTTCCTCCTCCTTCAACAATTCTGTAAATGTTGATAGTATTACAGATAAAAAAATAATTCCTTAATCTTTCTGCAACATGGAGTGATTTGATACCAAGCTTTGCTGCAATATCCTTTGAAGACAACCATTCACTCTTACTCCAAAGATGAGAGACTTTTATAAACTGGGCTTTCACCATAGCAGCCTGCATTGAATGGAAGTTCAAAATGTTCATAGGTAATGCAGGATTGTAAAGAAGAGGTTCCTCTTTAATCCATGATCCACTTACAATACCTTGTTCTCGAACAATTCTCAAAACATTCCATGATTTTAGAACTGTCTTATAAAAAGGAGTTATTTCACCTAAAACCACATCATTTAAATTCATTAAAAACAATTGTCGATCTAGTCCCAGTTGTCCTCCTCTCCTCAAAAGACCACAGGCCACATCAGCCCAACTTCCCATACAAAAGCCTCTGGGCAGCTTGTAGTCTAAAAGCAGAAATCCTACATCCTATATCAATTAGCCCTTGCCCCCCTTCATGAAGAGGTAGGTAAAGTACTGCAGGTCTCAACCAATGCTGACCTGTCCAAAAGAAGTCAAAAAGACATCTCTGAATGTCCTTAATGACAGCAGCAATACAGTCCAAACAGTCATTTTATGCCACAGAGTTGAAGCAACAAGATTATTGACTATTAAGACCCTTACCCTATAGGACAGCTGAGGAATTAGCTATTTCCAGTTAGATAACCAGAAACATACTTTTTCTAATATTCCTTCCCAGTTCTTTTTCTTGTACATCTCATAACCTAAAAACACTCCTAAAAACTTAAACCATCTTTTCTCCATATGACATTATTAGGTAGCTATGGGACATTTGACCTCTCTGGACAAAAAGCGAAGCTTTATGGTGTGGTTCAATTTATTTTCGCTGATGATGCTCATCCATAACATTTAAAATTTTCTAAAACCACTTTAATATCATTGCTGTTCCTGATTATTACAGTTACATCATCAGCATAGGCGGATCATTTCACATCATTTAAAATATTTGACCCCTCAATATGTAAACCAGTCAACTGTTATCTTAATTTGCACAGTATGGGTTCAATTGCAAGACTATAAAGTTGCCCTGAAAGAGGGCATCCTTGTCTTATTACCCTCTGTACTTTAATAAACACTTAAACATCCAGCTACTTTGACCATACATTGTACAATAAATTAACCCATGAGATAAAACCATCTACAAAACCAAAAGCCTTCAGTAAATCAAACAAATAAGTGTGGTCAACTCTGTCAAACGCTTTTTCTTGATCAAGACATATTAACCCCAAATCATTATCATTATACATTGCATAATCTGTTATATCTCTCATTAAAAATAAATGATCCCTAATACATCACCCCTTTACACAATATGATTGCTCTTTCATAATTAATACACTCATATCATTATTTAGTCTACTGGCAATACATTTTGAAAAACCGTATAATCCATAGACATTAATGCAACAGGTCGCCAATTCTTCAAGCAATACAAATCACCTTTCTTCAGTAACAAAGACAACACTGCTCTATTACAGCTTACAGGTAAAGACCCAGTCTGTATTGAATTCAAAAGCATTTCAAAATAGAAATGTTTATAAAATTCAGATGGAAGACCATCTAGACCAGGAGCCTTCTCTGATGAAAGATCTTTTACAGCTTTTGTCACTTCTTGAAAAGTAATTGGTGAATCAATAACCTCCTTTTGCTCAGGTGTCAACTTCTTAAGACATGAAAATAATTCATCTTTACATTTAGGATCTGTGACATTGGCTCTGTATATGTCAGAATAAAAGTCAACAGCAATTCTTCTCAATTCATAAGAATCATAGGTAACAACACCTTCATCATTTTTTAAACCCACTATCAATTTTCTTTGCTTAGACTTTCGTTCTAAATTGAAAAATAATTTTGTGGGTCCATCAATGTCTTTATTTTGGATAAATCGTGCCCTAACAAGGGCACCTTTCACTTTATCATACAATAAATAATTTAACTGAAGCTTTTTCTCTGAAAGAGCAGTTTCCAAATGAAGTCCATTCCTCGTCATCATTTTCTCCTCTATATCAGAGATCTCATTCTCCAAGTCCTGTATCCTGGTCTTTAATGTCCTTTTTGACAGAAATTTGCAATTTTCCAATGTCCCACCATTGTTTAATATCACCATAATTCCCTTTTTGCATTTGCCATGTTTCCCAAAACAATTTAAAATTTGCACAAAAAACATTGTCTTGTAAAAGCTTATTAAAATACCAATACAGACTCCTTTTACTTTCCTTTAAAATGACAAAATCCATTGTTATCATTTTGTGATCTGAGATGATATTTGGAATAATATTAACATTACCCACTTTATTTCTTGAATCACATGTAATATAAAATCTATCCAATCTGGCAGCATGAACTCTACCATCTGTAACTTTTAGCCAAGTGTATTGTTTAAGTAATGGATTTTTCGTTCTCCAAATATCATCAAGATTTAAACTTTTAACCACATTAGATAACACAAGTGCTGATTTATGATGAGGTTCTTCAGCATTTCTGTCCATATTAAAATTCAAAGTGCAATTCCAGTCTCCTGCCATTATAATTACATCTCCTAAATTAAGAGATTTTAAAACATGACCCAATTTCAGAAGAAAAGGAAAAAGATACACAGATACATATATAAAGCCATAATGTTTATTTAGTTTTCCTCGAGTTCTTCTTTCATTCACATTCTGTTTACCCTGTCTTATCGTCGTTATATACTTCTAAAGTCTGTACCGTTTCTTTTGTGATAACACAGTATGATTGTACGGTTTACATGCCCACACTACAGAAACAACTAACTTTTCCTTATCAGGGAACAAATCTCCTATTTCTACCATTTTCCCTTTAGTCTCATCCAAAAAAGCATTTATCTGTTCTACAGAATACAAATCATCATCAGCTTTATAGAGATCTGACATATCCGACAAACTCTCTTTATCCTTCATGTCATCCTGACTCTGCGTCATAACATCAAAAACAGTGTCATCCTCCTCCATACTCGCACACTGCACACCACTGACGTATAGACCTACATGACAAGCTACAAGTTGTTCTTTTACAATTGCAGTACCATTTACACTGCTACAACTAGGCTTTTCATTATCAACATGGTTTAAGTTACTCGCAACATTCTCACTCACCTCCAATCCGTTGTCCTTACTCATCTCAGCCACAGGATCTCCGTCCAAGCCTGACTTTTCCTCTCCTGGTCTCTGTTTCACCTCCACATCCTTACGCACCAGTAATTCATCCGATTCACCACTAATCCTAAGTTCTTCTGAAGTTTTTTTTTTTTGAGGGCATGAGAGTCTTTTGTGTCCATACTCTCCACATTCAAAACATCCCAAACTCTCCGTACTGGCAAAAATCATGTACGAGCTATCGCCATCATTCACTCTAAACGATACATCAAGTAATTTATTTGGAGAATTCAGAAACATGAACACTTGTCTCCTAAAAGACATCACATGTTTAAGCGCAGGATTTTTACATCCTAAAGAAACCGCTTTAACCTCGCTTACTACTTTTCCGAATCTCGCAAGTTCTCTCACTATGACTTTGTTTTCAATGAACAGAGGGACGTTTGAAATTATCACATTTGTTGCCGGAGCAAACAGCGGAGTAGTATTAACAAACATTTATTTCACCCATAAACCGTTTTCAAGAACCTTTTTTTTTTTTTTTTTTCACCCAATTTTGGAATGCCCAATTCCCAGTGCACTTTAGTGATTCGCCTCAATCTGGGTGGCAGTGGATGAATCCCAGCTGCCTCCGCATCTGAGACCATCAACCCGCACATCTTATTACATGGCTTGTTGAGCGCGTTGCCACGGAGACATAGCGCGTATGGAGGCTTCCACTATCATCCCCATCCCAAAGAAACCAAAAATCACAGGACATAATGACTACAGACCTTTCGCCCTGACATCTGTGGTCATGAAGTCATTTGAGAGACTGGTGTTGGCCCACCTGAAGGACATCACTGGACCCTTTCTAGATCCCCTTCAATTTTCTTATCGAGCAAACAGGTCTGTGGATGATGCAGTCAACATGGGATTGCATCATATCCTGCAACATCTGGACAGACCAGGGACATATGCAAGGATCCTTTTTGTGGACTTCAGTTCGGCTTTCAACACCATCATCCCAGCTATTCTCCGGACTAAATTACACCAACTCTCTGTTCCCATGTCTATCTGTCAGTGGATTATCAGCTTTCTGAAAGATAGGCAGCAGCTTGTGAGACAGGGGAAATTCACTTCCAGCACCTGTACAATCAGCACTGGTGCCCCCTAGAGATGTGTGCTCTCCCCACTACTCTTCTCCCTCTACACCAACGACTGCATCGCCAAGGACCCCTCTGTCAAGCTCCTGAAGTATGCAGACGACATCACTGTCATCGGCCTCATCCGAGATGACGATGAGTCTGCATACAGAAGGGAGGTTAAACAGCTGGCTGTCTGGTGCAGTTAAAACAACCTTGAGCTAAACATGCTCAGAATGGTGAAGATGATTGTGGACTTTAGGAGGAACCCCCCAACACTGTCCACCCTCACCATTCTAAACAGCACTGTGGCAGCAGTGGAGTCATTCAGGTTCCTGGGCACTACCATCTCACAGGACCTGAAGTGGGAGACCCTCATTGACTCCATTGCGAAAAAGGCCCAGCAGAGGTTGTACTTCCTTCGCCAGTTGAGGAAGTTCAACCTGCCACAGGTGCTGCTAATTCAGTTCTACTCAGCAGTCATTGAGTCTGTCCTCTGCACTTCAATAACTATCTGGTTTGATTCAGCTACGAAATCGGATATCAGAAGACTACAAAGGACAGTTCGGACTGCTGAGAGGATTATTGGTTGCCCCCTGCCCTCCCTTCAAGAACTATACACTTCCAGAGTGAGGAAAAAGGCTCGAAAAATCACTCTGGACCCCACTCACCCAGCCCACTACCTTTTTGAACTGTTGCCTTCTTGCTGACGCTTCAGAGCTCTGAGCACCAGAACTGTCAGGCACAGGAACAGTTTTTTCCCCCAGGCTATCCATCTCATGAACAGTTAAAACTACTCCTTTGAGCAATAATTAATGTACAATACACAGCTTAGTCTTTTTATATTATCCAACACATCCTACCTCTTCTGCCATTACATTCCCTTGCACTATACATAACCAATTTGTATTTAGATTTGCACTACGTATTTGTATGTGTGTGTGTATGTAGGTATGTACAGTATGTATATGTATGTATATATGTATGTGTATGTGTGTGTGTATGTATGTGTGTGTGTATATATATGTATATTATATATATATGTATGTATATTATATATATATATATATATATATATATATATATATATATATATATATATATATATATATATAATATATGTCTATTGTGTATTCTGTTTTTTTATTCAATTTTAATTATTTTTTAAAAGTCTTGTTGCTGTTTTTGTATTATTGTGTACTGAAAGCTCCTGTCACCAAGACAAATTCCATGTACGTGTAAGCCTACTTGGCAATAAAGCTCATTCTGATTCTGAATCTGATTCTGAACAGATATGCAAGCAACAAATTTGGGTGACCCACGTCACCCACCAGTTGAGAAACACTGTGTAAGAGATTCTTAGGTGTGTCTGTGTGTGTAAACTCATATATTTCAACATATATAGAGCAGCAGTTGATATGCCTGAAATAAAACAAGCAAAAACAAGACATTGTCATATCATTTATAGTTTATAATGGCTGTATAATTTACAGTAAATCATGGCGATCTGTGCCAACCCAAATATCTCATCAGAAATAAACGCTTCTCTCCTCTGAGGTTTGAAAGAGAAAATGAGAGTTTGAATACAGAGAGTGCGGAGATTTCTGGTATGTGTGTGATTGTACTGAAAACAAGAGAGCACAAAATATGTTTACACAGTTTTGATGCTAATTATTTCTAAGATAAGTTTTGGCCCTCAGAGAATTGATGCAGACATCTGCTTCTTGTCTGTACAGGTTATAAAACTGTGCCTGATAACTAGTTATTGGTGTTGGAATGTAGAAAGTAGAAGGTGTTGGAAAAATCAACTGAATACTGTTCACAAGATTCTATACTGTCATTTAAAGGGTTAAACTTCTGCCGCACCGAGTCACGTGACACAATAACATGATGTTGATTTCCTTGAAGCGCTTCTATGGACGCAGTGCCAACAAAAGTGCCTCTGGTAACAAATTTCTTTACGTTTTTTCATTGAAACCTGTTTGGTTGTAAAGAGTAGAATCTCTAGTTTCATTTGATATACAAATATGTATATCATTTTTCGTGCATCAGCACCCTGATAAACATGAAGTCCACATACGAAGATTTTGGGACATTATTTCCGCAAAAGTAGAAAAAAACATGTTAGTTATTTTGAATAACTTTCAATATTAACACATCTGTGGGTAATATCGCTTCATTTTAATATATACTTTGTTGTATTTTATTTTGTTGTCTCTGTGCAATATGGCTTTATATTGACTTAAAATAAGATGAAAATGAAAATAAGGTGCATTTCAAACTGTTCTGAGACCAGTGAAGACAGGCAGCACACTAGAGGTTAAGTCATTCACTAAATAGGGAGCATCCTATAGCTTTCTGTGCAGCAAAGTGCAGTCAATCCTAAAATCCGACAAAAAGTTTTAGGCTGCAGATTATGTCTGGATCACTCAACATGTTTGGCACACATGGGACAATGGTAATCAGTACATTGATTCAGAAATTTATAATGCAGCATTTTATTTTAACAAGGTTGGCAGTGATTGGATGATGCTGGACATTACTTTCAATAAGAATTATTTATTCAGCTGTACAGAAAATAAGCTGTCATGTCTGTAACGTCTTAAAAACATGAATAACCAACACTCCTGGAAACATTATAAACAATTTGATAAAAAATAAATAAATAAATAAATAAAGACTTTCTATAGCTTAGTTTTATTTAAAATTTCACTACGTAGTCTCACTGTCCACATATGTGGACATACATTTTTAGGAAAACTATTTGCTCTAGAAAAACATTTTTTTTTTTTTTTTTTTGCTTTTTTATTAGGTGCTACCTAGTTACAAATCAAAAAGGGAAACAGAAAATGCACACAGGGGTCACACAGGGGTCTCAGGAGTTTCTAGTAACCATCACTGTTGTAACCATATTTGTTTGTCAGAAACCATGGTTTGGAAACAGTTAATCATGGTTTTTAATATAGTAATATTGTATTTTAGGAACCATGACTGCAGTAACCATAGTTAATCTTGTGGTTGCTAAGGTTTTTCAGAAAAGAAAAAAACTATGGTTAAACTATGGTTACTGTATTAAAACAATGGCTTATTTATTAATCTCCTCCCTATACTCTAAGGGGCTCTGTAGAAGTAAAAGTGAAAGTCAACAGAAATATTTATACACTAGTAAAGTAAAAAACATTTACTTAGTATTTGTACTCCATTACTGTACAGCTTTGCCACAAAATTTGAGGTCATTTATGTCTGTGACACAAACGGTGCAGGATGAGTTGTGCACAGAAGTTTAATCTGTAGGGGTTTGTTCAAATTCCTAATCCTAAAGGACTTTTCACAAGATAAGGTATTGACGAATTGCCGACAAATGTTCCATTTGCATTAAAAGCGAGATGACTGATTGCTGCCACGCCTTTACAATAGATGGAGCTTACTGACAGTCAGATTTAGTGGAGCATCACTTCTTACAACTGGTCTGCCCTCCGCCCACCATGGATGAGAAGAACTACTTGACAAGTTCATGGAATGAGAAAGAAAGCATTCGAGGCACTTTCACAAACTATTTTAAATATTTTATTTGGAACAATACTGATGACATCTTTTTGCTATGTACATCTACCTGTGTTATTACATTTGTTCAAAATCCTGCATGATACAAATTAAACGTGATGACATCTTAACGCTGAAAGAGTCTGAATAATAGCAGATCTATAAAAAGAAAATCCAAACCAACAAAACCAACAGCACAGCTGTTAACAACTGTAAATGATAGCACAGCATTAAAGATTTCATAATTTTGTTAAGAAACCACCATGTTTTTTTTTTTTTTTTTTGGTATAAGACACTGTGATAAAAAATACATATATAGAGTGCATTCACACAGAGTGCAAGTCACAACAATAGTATTAATATTAGAGCTGTCAGAATTAATGCGTTAATGCATTAATGCATGCGATTATTTAAAAAAGTTTAACACGTTAATTTTTCTTAATCATGATTAACACATTTTCCTTTAATACAGCATAAACCAGTATAAACACTGGTTAGAAGGGCGGAACCTTTGTAATGTGTCCACCCGGAATCATTACACTGACACACACACACAACAGCGCTTCCCTGGCTGTGTCTCATTTGGAACGATGCTTCCTCCGGAGTTCGCATTTGTTGGCCGCATACGTCATCGAGGCTGTCTCGTTTCAGAAAAGCGAGTAGGACACTTTGAATGCAGCCTTCGAATGCGACCTTCTTTCACGGGAATTCGGAGGATGCATGAGGTTTATCCTTCGTGGGCACTCACAACCCACAATTCTTTGCTTCAACGGAAATGTCTAAAAAAAAAATGCCTGTATATATGATGTTCAAACGCAAGGAATGTTAATTCCCAAGTTGAAGTGCCTCAGTAGATAGGTGCAGAGTATATAATATGTATTATTATATTAATATATAATTAAAATATAGTATTAGACTAAAAGTACACCTGTAAAATCAATTTTCTTTTCTCTTTACATCATTATAACTCTCCTAAAATGTACCTCATGCATTCCGTTCCAGAGGGACTTTGTTCCCTTCTCACTCAAAGTGCTCGCACTTGTTAAAGAGTGGCGTGCTGTCATAGCAACCATGTTACGTTATGTTTCTGTTTGTCCTACGAAGGCCGTCTCGTTTAAATGAGGCTTGTTTAAAGGAGGACACTCGGTATACTGCAGCCTTCAAAGGACGCGTCCTACCTAGCACGCAGCCTTCCAAAGGAGACATAGCCCCTGTCAGTGACCAAATGACGGAGAAAGGAGCTCTTAAAGCTATTTGATTTACAAAACAAGCCCAGATGGGACTTGTGATAGAAATCAAGTATTTTTCAGCCTAAGTAAGGCACATTGTAATTATCACAGAAGCATGTCAAGTCTTAACTATCACCAAAATGATGAATGAGACATTTTTGTTTGCAGATGCTTTTCCCATGGAGTTCAAAGCAGCGCTTGACACCCTGACACAAATCATAAACGCGGCTTCATGATTCAAGATGTAGAAAAGCGGAAAGCTACAGTCTACCAGCAGATTAATGTTGTGGAGAGTTTAAGAGATTTAATGCCCATTGCTATGAAAATGCAACCTATGGGAAGACTAGTTCTTTCAATTAGTCAAACTCACACTTAGACTCTGGGAAATGTTTAATTTTACTTGAATTTGTGATATTTTAGTGCATTTCTATCTTTATACTATGGTAGGCTTTGTTTGGAAAATATAAATAAAGCATGATATTATTACATATTGTTTTGTTTTCTTTCCTAAGATGGAAATAAATGCATTTTGACAGGAAAATAATATATAGTATCAAATTAAAAGCGATTAATTGTGATTAACCAAAAAAAAAAAAAATAATAATAATAATAATAATAATAATAATATATCAGAATCAGAATCAGAATGAGCTTTATTGCCAAGTATGCTTACACATACAAGGAATTTGTCTTGGTGACAGGAGCTTCCAGTGTACAACCATACAAATGTATATATATATATATATATATATATATATATATATATATATATATATCACACACACACACACACTACCGGTCAAAAGTTTTGAAACACTTATTCTTTATTATAATTTTTTTTTCTTCACATTTTAGAATAGTAGTAAAGTCATCAAAACTATGGAATAACATAAATGGAACTATGAGAATTGTGTTGTGACTAAACAAAATCCAAAATAAATCATAACTGTGTTATATTTTAGCATTTTTTTAATTTTTGAAATTGATGTCTTGGACCAAATAATAAAGAAAAGTTGCCAATAAGTGCCCAACATAGATGGGAACTCCTTCAATACTGTTTACAAAACATCCCAGGGTGATACCTCAAGAAGTTATTTGAGAAAATGTCAAGAGTACATGTTTGCAAATTCTAGGCAAAGAATTCAAGCAAATTTTCATGTGAAAATGTTCAGTGGCGAATTTTTGGCAAGTTTGCGGTAAATTTGCCATAAACTCTCAATTTCTGTAAGGGATATCATTTACATTTTAAGAGAACCAGTTTTTTAGGCATTTGATGCAAATTAAATACACATCCTCATTGCTCTTTCAGGATTTCTTCCATGAGTTATTTCAGCATTTAATGTCAAGCGTTTAGTAACTGCAGTGGCTACTGACACGTGATCCAAAGCTCATATTTTCACTGCGTGAACTCCGCCCTCTCGTATATGCACGTAGTGCTGCTGACCAGAAGTGATGATTTATATTTAAAAAGCACTTATATATTGATCTTTTTCCCAGCTAAAGCAATTGTTTTGCTTTAGAAAACATTAATTTAACATTTATCATGACTGTCCTTTTGGAGCTTCAAAGGATGTATCACCATCCACTTGCATTTTAAGGACCTACTGAGCTAAGATATTTTTCTTTAAATGTGTTCTGATGAAGAAAGAAAGTCATACACACCTGGGATGGCATGAGGGTGAGTATATGATTTTCATTTTTGGGTGAACTACCGCTTTAATGATGGAGAGCATTAAATACGTCTCTTAAAGAATCAAGTCTCGTTGAGCTGATGAACACATTTGTGTGTGTAGCACTGTATCAAGTTCTGTTCTTTTCATTGTGTTGTTTGTACAAATGGTAATGTTAATCTAAACTAAGAGTTGCATTTAAGTAAAGTTGTGTCTTAGTTGCTGTTATGGTCTTTGTACTGTCTTTGTTACACATTTCAAATAGCCTTTTTTCTAGATGATGATAACAATATTTATTATTTTTAATATTAAGAGTCCTGCAATGATGATCACACGTGTCATGCATAACTTTAAAAAAGCCATTTTTCTTCTTGAAATCTCATATAGCATCCCATGTTTCCAAGGTACAGTAATGTTTTGACAGAAGTTCATGTTAAGGCACTTGTTTGGGAACATTGCCAGTTCTTGAGCAGGAGTTTCCATTTTGTTCATGAGTGTTAAAATAAATTACGATCCGGAGCTATAATGTGTTACTTTGAATGGTATGATGAGTGCTCGTGGCTGTTATCAGTGGCGTTGAGTGACAGCTGTAATGTCCTCTCGTGCACACAGACGCACGCTCTACTCGCTCCTATCCAATTCAATCTCAAAGAAATATGCAAACAAATGTGTGTCCACTGAAGATATACATCCACAGATGTGTGGATGAAATGTTGGTTTATTAAAATAAAAAGTTACAAAAGGGTAGATGTGAACCCGTAACCTCTTACATTAATGCAGACAGTCCTACCACTAGACCAATCATTGAAGCTCTTTACTGTAGAGCCAACTGATGTATTTTTCCACCAGTGAACAATGTCCTAAGACAGACAGAAGCAGATTAAGAACTGAAATTATCAAATTAATTATGTCAAACATTTGTCATCAAGAATGACTATTTATCAAAACAGAACATTTAAAATAATATTTTTACTGTGCATAACCTAATTAATTAGGTTCACCACTTTGCATCCCAGTGAGAGCAGTGAAAGCATCAACAGAACGTGCATGCGCAAGAATCTTGACATGAGACAGTTACCTTCTAGACACAACCATATTTTATTCGTCATGGCATTTTATTGCTGGGCAAGAATTTTTATTTTTTCGTCATTATCGTCATTGCAGCGACAATTTGCGTTTGGTGTGAAAAGGCCTTAAGTATGAACAACAGTAATAGTGATCTTTGCTGTGATAGTAAAAAAGCTCATATATTTTATTGCATGGAAATCTAATTACCATATATATTCTCTTTGTCCCTTATCAGTTTCACAAGGACATCTAGATAAAGCACAGTCTATTTCTGATGTGTCTGATTGGTGCTTTTTATCACAGTCTTCAAAATTATATCATAACCTCTACCCATCTATTGCATTATCACATCCAAAACTTTTTCTCTGGGTCTTTCATTTTTGTATCAGTCCTGAAGGTCACTCACTTTCAGTAGTTCCTATGCCCTGCTGCTTGACCTCCCAGTTGATTGCCAGACTTCCTTTAATCCTGTGTTTCCCCTGCGGGATTACGCTCATGTTGAAATCCATATCAGATTTTGCCTCGCTTCAATCCTTTTCCATTCCTACTGCAGAAATGCTCTGTGCATTTCAATGATATATCAGCATTGTGTTCAACTTGTCTTTTTTCTTCTTACTTTCTCCTTCTCTCTCCAATAATCCATTCTCCCCAGGCAAAGGTCAGGGTGCGTTCAATTGTGACTGTCTGGCACTACTGAGAAATGCTAAACAGATGCACACAGGGATGGGTAGAATTCCTCGACTACTCCAATAAATGATATAAAAGTTTGCATGCCATCTTTGGAATGGTTTAAAGGGATAGTTCACCTAAAAATGAAATTCTGTAATAATTTACTCAACCTTATGTTGTTCTAAACCCTTATTGCTTTCTTAAAATGTTGAGAAATGTTACAATAACTGCACATTTGGATTGACTTTTTCAACAGTGGTAAGAGCATCTCCATCCATTATAATAGCTGAATGAGTTGTAGTCAGTTGTCTCTCTGTTTGATTTTAACCCGGTGCCTGTCTCTGCCAGAGCTAATTGGTCTTTATTTGATGGGGCCTGGATGAGGGATAATCCTGTGCCCCTCTGCCAACAGCATTGTGACAGCTGGGAGGATAATTAACATTTCAGCAGTCATTATCCAACATTAATGTGTGTGCTTTCAAACACATTAGAAAACAGCAAGCATTTGGTCTATTTTTTCTGTTTTATAATTGTTTTATTTCTATTTTTGGCCTTGTGATTTATAGGGACAGAGAGATAGATGACAGGAAACAGCAAAGAGAGGGGCAAATTGGATCAAAAAATACAAAAGCTGGACTCGAACTTGTTGCCCACATGAGCGCCACCATTCAATGTGTCGGTGCATGCCGTCAAGTCTACAGCTTGTTAATAGTTTTTTACATGGACATTAACCAGGTCCTGGTCATAGATTATAGGCTATAATGGCAAGAAAAAGTTAACCCTTTGGAATGACCTGCGTTTATGTATAAATTTGTCTTAAAACAGATTGTGCTTGTTCATTATTGTAACTTAGATGAATATCAAATCAGATTTTAACTATTAATACACACATTATTGTATTGCTATTGTATATATTCAAACATTCACAGTGTAGGTTGGAAAAAGTATGCATACCCCTAGGCTATTGATGTCAACAAAAGATAATTAGAGTCAGGAGTTGGATAACCTGGCATCAAGTTAATGAATGATTGGAGATTGGAGATGTGAGTTAGAGCTACTTTGACTTCTAAAAAACACTCAAACATTTTGAGTTTGCTATTCACAAGAAGCATCTGCTTACATGGACCATGCCTTACAAAAAAGAGATCTCAGAAGTTACGATCAAGAAGTGTTTCTTTGCATAAAGCTGGAAAGGGTTACAAAGTTATCTTGAAGAGCTTAGATATTCATCTCTCCACAGACAAATTGTCTATATATGGAGACTATTTAGTACCGTGGATACTCTCCCTAGAAGTGGTAGTCCAGCCAAGATGACTCAAAGGGCACACTGCAGAATGCTCAGTGAGGTAAAAAAGAACCCCAGAGTGACAGCTAAAGATTTGAAGGAATCATTGGAACTGGTAAACATCTCTGTTCATGAGTCTACTATACGGAAAACATTAAACAAAGGAAGCCGCTGCTTTCCAACCCAAAAAATGCTGTGCTCCTGAAGTTTGCCAAAGACCACCTTTACACTTCACAACACTACTGGGAAAAAGTTTTATGGACTGATGAAACTAAGGTTTTATTGTTTGAGAAGAACACGTACCACTAAGAATGGCGTAAAAACTGCACTGCATACCAACATAAAAACATCCTAACAGTAAAGTATGGTGGAGGGAGCATCATGATTTGGGAATGCTTTGCTGCTTTTGGGCCATCATCGAGACAAAAGTGAATTCCCAAGTTTATCAACATATCCTACAGGATAATATCAGGGTGGCTGTGCGTCAACTGAAGCTCAGTAGATGTTGGGGGATGAAGTAGCACAGTGACCCTAAACATCGAAGTAAATCCACTACAGAATGGCTTAAAAAAAGAAAATCCACCTTTTGCAGTGGCCCAGTCAGAGCCCAGACCTTAGCCCAATAGAGATGCTGTGAAATGACCTCAATAGAGACGTTCACGCCAGACAACCTAAGAATATGGCTAAGCTGAAGCAGTTCTGTAAGGAAGAATAGTCCAAAACTCCTTCTGAACGTTGTGCAGGTCTAATCCGCAGCTACCGAAAATGCTTGGTTGAGGTTATTGCTGCCAAAGGAGGATCGACCAGTTATTAAATCCAGCATAAAAGTAATTTATATGACTCCACTGGTTTAATATCCAGTATGTCTTCTGATTTTCTGGAGGCACTGATGGTTATTACTCTTTGTGGTGATGGGGACGTGGTCATGTGTCTGTCTGCAGGAGAGAGATAGCGGTAAGGCTCGTCACCTGGGTTGTAATTATCTCTAACATCTGTCTCTTGTTATAGTGATGGCAGAGGGAGACTTAAAAGCCACACCATCTCACCAGTTCGACAGAGAGAGAGAGAGCCCAAACTCGACGCTTGCTGAGTGTATTCGTTATCTAACTGAGTGTATAAAAAAGTTTCTTTTGTTATCTGATTGAGTGTTTGAATCTACATGAATAGACTGCATTAAGTCACCCCAGAACCTGAGGCAGAAAAAATAAAAGTCTTGCCTGCACTGCTTCGTTGCCTCCTGACTCCTCCATTGCCCAAGAGAACCGAACTTCTTACACTGGTGCCAAAGTCCCGGGTTTCACCACCCAGCAGTGAAGTTATCAAATCCCACGCCAGCATCAAGCAAACCCAGCATCAAGCCCTCATGGTGTTACGCCTATGGAATATTTTTATTTAATCATTCAGTTAATCTGTTTTTGATCATTGAATTAATATGTATGCAATATGCAATCAATGTATTATGATAAGTTGCATTACCAATGTTATATAGTAATCATTATTTTATTAATGTAATACTCTGATTTACTCTGATTATATAGATACAGTTTGAAAATGCAGAAAACAGCTTAGCTTGCAGTCTCTCTCTGTGTAAGGCCTTTGTGTCAAGGGAAAATTAATTGATGTAATACAGAAAGTAGGAGACCTTGGAGACGGGATGCCTGTGTCAAGCGAATGAGTAAGGAGTTTTAGATAAGGAACACCACATGTAGCAGCTTGGCTTCTCTTGAAAGAATTACAGCTTCTTTCTATCAAACTTTGTAGTGCCCAAAGGGAGGTGGGCATGTGGATATTGAAAGGATAATTTAATGAGCAGGACTGGTGCAGATAATGCCAAGATTACCAAAACAGGCAAACGATATATATGCGCTACTAAGTGCTAGCATTAAGATGAAACATCAAGCTGGGGCCAAAGATGACCAGCTGGAAGGGAGATGGAAAAGATGAAACTAGGGAGGCATAAGATGATTTCATTGGGTGAAGAGGCCATCCCTCAAAGAGATAAGGGGAGCAGAAACTGTATAAAAATGCATGATTCTGAAGTGTAATTTCAGGTGCTCCATGGACCACCTCGGCTTTGTTATGTTTTTAATAAAGTCTTATCTTATGGCATCAAAACCCAAGACTTTGAGAGTGAGTCTTTACATTAGAGGCAAAGGTTCAACGACCCCAAGCGGAGGACTGGCAGGTGTTCCGGAGCCTAATCGACAGAGAAGGGGCTGGCACTGTGACCCCCATGGAGGCCACTTCCCCCGTGACCCTCGTGAAGTTGGGGCCAAACGAAGATCCAGAGGCCTACCTCAACTGTTTGAAAAAAACCGCTGAGGTGTGGAAGTGGCCGCCCGACCAGTGAGCGGCCCGCTTGTTGCTGTTACTCTCCAGGGAGGTGTAGCTAGCAGCCCAACAACTCCCCGCTGCCAGTCTCCTCAATTACCCTGACTTCAAGAAAACCATCCTGCAGCGGGTCGGTTGTAGTCCGGAGTAAAATTGCCAGCGGTTCCGATCCCTGAGGTTCAGAAGACACGGCCGCCCATTTGCCTTTGCCCAACAGCTCCAGGATGTGGATGCTGGCTGAGGGGACCCGCGGTGCCGTGGACATTGTCAACCTGGTGGAACTGGAGCAGTTTATCGCCCATCTTCCTCGTGGTATGGCCGAGTGGGTCCAGTGCCACCACCCGGCATCGCTGGAAGAGGCCATCCAGTTGGCATAGGACTACATGGCGGCATTTCCTGGAGGCAGTGAAACAGACTCTTTTTCTCTCTTTCTCTCCTGCATCTCAAACCCACCCCCACCCCCCCTTTCCCTTCCCCTTCCCGTCCTGTTCCGGCTCCCCAGAGGTGGGTAGGAACCCCACACAAACCCCTTCCCCATGTCTCCCACTTCTCCTGTCTCTCTCCGTTCTCCTTCCCAGGTTGGCTGCTGGAGCTGCGGGGAAGCCGGGCACTTCCAGGATTAGTGCTCGGCGATGGAGGTGGCGAAACTGGTCTGGATCCCTGACGCTCCACAGGCTGCCCCCGATTGGGCAGGAGCGTATCGTGTACCGGTAAGTCTAAAAGGGGATACATACCATGCATTGGTGGATTCAGGCTGTTCTCAAACCTCCATTCACCAACGCTTTGTGCAAGACGGGGCATTGGGCAGGGATAAACGGGTGAGGGTGCGGTGTGTGTACGGGGATATTCACAGGTATCCAGTGGTAACCATTGAGATACTTTTCAGGGAAAAAATTTATAAAATAGAGGCCACAGTTAATTCCCGCCTCACCCATCCAATGATTTTGGGAAATAATTGGCCTGGTTTTAAGAATCTATTAAGGGAAATATGTGTGGATGGGTCCTGAAAAATGTTGTCTCGGTGTGTGACGTGCAATGCTACGGCTGGAGAGGCGGTGCCAGGGCCGTCTACGTCTGCACCGCATCATGATGACGTAGGGGAGAGAGTTCCCGTCCTCAGGGGATTCCCTGAGGAGGATTTCCCTCTAGAGAAGTCACGTGATGAGTCTCTTAAGCACACATTTGACCAAGTGAGAGTAATCGATGGCCAACAGCTCCGGCCTGACATCGCACTCATATACCTGTATTTTTCTATTATCAAAGATAGGTTGTATCGAGTGATGCAGGACACTCTAACGAGAGAAAATACAACCCAATTATTAGTACTGAAGAGCCGTTGGGAAACCCTCTTCCAGGCGGTTCACCATAATACAATGGCTGGCCATCTAGGGCACGAGAAAACACTCAACCAAATAATGGCCCATTTTTTGGCCGGGCATTCATGGGGACATTCGCAAGTGGTGTGTGGTGTGGCGTGCCGTGAATGTCAGTTGGTGAATCCACCAGCCACCCCAAAAGCGTCATTGCACCCTCTACCGCTAATTGAGGTCCCCTTCGAAAGAATTGGTATGGACTTCGTCAGGCCATTAGAACAGAATGATTTAATAAAACCTTAAAGAACTTGATTCGTAAGTTCACAAGGATGTTAGAAATTGGGATAAGTGGCTCAATCCCCTGTTATTTGCAATGCAAAAGGTCCCACAAGCCTCCAC
This sequence comes from Myxocyprinus asiaticus, assembly GCF_019703515.2. Classification (NCBI taxonomy): domain Eukaryota; kingdom Metazoa; phylum Chordata; class Actinopteri; order Cypriniformes; family Catostomidae; genus Myxocyprinus; species Myxocyprinus asiaticus. The sequence goes on along the minus strand of NC_059365.1, from coordinate 40,396,824 downwards.
AGGGTTTTCCCCATTCGAGCTACTGTATGGGCGTCGGCTGCACGGCATGCTCAACGTCATACAGGAAGCTTGGAAAGAGGGTCCTTCAAACAGTAAAAATGAAATTCAGTACGTTCTTATCTTAGAGCAAAACTCCACACTTTAGGTCGATTAACACAGGAGAATTTGCTCCAAGCTCACTAACGTCAAAGCCGGCTGTATGACGGGGCACTCGACTACGGGAATTCGTACCGGGAGATAAAGTTCTTGTATTACTGCCCACCTCAAGCACTAAATTACTCGCTAAGTGGCAAAGGCCCTTTGAGGTCACACAGCGAGTCGGAGATCTCAATTATGAGGTTAAGCGAACGTATAGGAGCAGGGCACGTCAAGTTTACCATCTCAACCTCCTAAAATCATGGAAGGAGGTGGTCCCCGTGGCCCTAGTGATGGTAGTCCCCAAGAGGGCGGAGCCCAGGCTGGAGGTGACTCTCAAACCAAATTCATTCATCCTGGTCCCTTCTGGAGACCACCTCTCACCATTGCAGCTCATAGATGTGGCCAAGTTGCAAACAGAATTTGCAGATGTGTTCTCGCCTCTCCCCGGTTGCATGAACCTCACAGAACACCATATCAAGACCACCCCGGGGGTGGTGATTCGTAGCTGCCCCTATCGCCTTCTTGAACACAAAAAAGGTTGTTAAAAAATAATTAGAAGCAATGCTTGATATGGGCATAGTCGCACAGTGATTGGGCCAGCCCGGTGGTTCTGGTGCCTAAGAGCGATGGGTCAGTCCAGTTCTGTGTAGACTATCACAAAGTGAATGCAGTGTCCAAATTTGACACGTACCCAATGCCTCGGATCGACAAATTGCTCGATTGGTTGGGCACGGCGAGAAAAAACTGCTTTTTCCACACCGTTCATATTACACCAATTTGTGACCCTTCTGTTTTGTTCAGGGCCCATCCATGTTTCAGTGTCTCATGGACAAAATTCTCAGACCAAATACTGCATATGCTGCTGCATATTTAGATGATATTATTATCTCTAGTAATGACTGGCAGCAGCATATGCAACATCTGAGAGCTGTCCTGAGATCACTGCGATGGGTGGGGCTCATGGCCAATCTGAAGAAGTGCGCAATTGGGCGGATGGAAGTTCGGTATCTGGGGTTCCACTTGGGTCACGGGCAGGTGTGTCCCCAGGTTGACAAAACCGCAGCGATCGCGGCCTGTCCGAGGCCCAAGACCAAAAAGGAGGTGAGACAGTTTCTGGGGCTGGCTGGCTGCTACTGAATGTTTGTGCCTAGTCACTCTGACGTCACCAGCCCACTGACTGATCTTACTAGAAAGCGGGGTGCGGTGTGTGTGTGTGTGTGGGGGGGGGGGTGGGGGGGGGCTTTTATATGCTCTTAATTCTCTCTGCTTCATTGCCTCCTGAATCCTCCATTGCCCAAGAGAACTGAACTTCTTACACTCTTGTATATATTAGGAACAGGAACAAGTTGGTAGGATTACACTTTTAAAATGGCTTCAACAATAAATACTAAACTTACCACATGTTCCTTTATGAACAACTCAACCATATGTTAGTTAATGGCAGAATATTCATTTTAAAAGCATCCAGTCAAATAAGATGACTTCACAACGGCCAGTTAAACCTGGAATGACTAAAAACGAACGATGTTCTTGAATGTTCCAAGACTTTAAAAAGCACTCATTCTAGTTCACATTGGCAGAGGAGTGTTGAGGGAACATCTGTTGGGTTTATTAAGGTCAAGCCGAGTGCTCTACAGCTGCATCTGAGAACCCTTATCCTCAGAAAATGGATCCACTGCTGCTTCAGATGCTATGCAATTGACTGCATGAAGATTGTATGTGTTGCTCTGATAATCGATTATGAAGCATTGAGTTTTTCAGCACATTCAGTTTTACTTAACAAGCTAATTTAGTAATTTGACACTTAGCAGTTCTACTTTACCTAGAAAGAATTACCTGTTCCCATTCATCTCAGTGGAAGTTGCTCAGCTGTCTCATGCCCTGGATGAATGTGATTTGAATTCTGACATATTTGCTCATGTTTAATATTTTATCAGATGGGAGTTATGCCATACGGAACCAGGGGCACTGAGCATGCATTAACAGTGTCAGTGGGGCTAGCATAGTCTCAGCCACCAGGTTGGCATGTATGGTATAGTTTATGCAGCAGATGTCAGCATGGCAGAGGCATTGGGACATAGGGTAGGATTTCTTCGTTGGGGAGTCATTGAACCTTGTCTGCATATTAGGAACTGTAAAGGAGAAATGTCTTAAATGGGAAGGCAAGAATTAGAGGCAATGTAAAGGATCCGGTGTTATGCTGCAGGGGGTGGTAGGGAGACATCCCTGACCGCTGCCCTACCACCAGGAGTTGTTCCAGGATTATTGGGGCGAAACACCTAAGATGGGCATCTCCGCAGCTGGATTTAAGGCACTGGCGGAGGTGCAGCAAGCAATAATGCCCAGCAGGTTTTGACAGCTATCTGTGCACCTGATTAGACTTATATAATAGGGACATAAAAACAATACTTCATAGTTGGAATTACCTAAGTAAGTTTGGTCAGAGTGAAATACATAGTGTAAAAACACAGTGCATTTCAATGTTAATAGCCTTTTCACACGGGAGGCGACGTGATAAATACAAATGGCGTAAAAAGTACAGTGAATACTTATCATTAGCACGACAATGCATTTACAGTAGATGGCACTGATTGACAGTCAATTTTACTCCAGCACAGGAAGTGCACCGGCTGAACACACTTTTCAGCCAGTCCATCCTCCATCTGTCACAGATGATAAGAAAAGCTACTTGACAAGTTTGCAAAACAACCGTAGAATCAATGTGCTCCAAGAAGGCTGACAGAAAAACAAAACAAGTGCAAATGTCATGTCTTTTATTTTGAAATTCATTGTTCCATTTCTTGCTTCATGTTTCCCTTCATTGTGTTTTCTGGTCTTGTCATTTATGTTGATTAGTCTTGTTATCTTGTTTGACATGATGTATTTAAGCCCTCATGTTCTCCTTGTCCTTTGTTGTGTATTGATGGTGTAATGTAATTTATGGGTTGTTCATGGTTTTTATTATTAGTCATAGTCTAAGTTTAGTCAAGTTTTGTTGTTTTAGTACCGTTATGACCGCCAGGCCAAATTCCACCATCATGGCCGCCACGGACCCCGTGCCTGCGCCCACGCCAGCCAGCGTCAGAGCCCACGTTTGTCTCTGAGTCAGTGCCAGAGCCCATGTCTCTCTTGGAACCAGGCTATGCTTCCATGCCCGTCTCACCAGGCAGCTCCCAGTTATGGCCAGTCCATGTTCTGCCAGTTCCCCATGGTATCCAGCTCCGCCAGGTACCTTGTTATCCCTGAATCATGTTCAAGGCCCAGGCCCACCATTGCCCCAAGGCCCAGACTCAAGCCTGTCATTGCCCCAAGGCCGAGGACAATTCCCACCATTGCGTTAAGCCCAGACCCATTCCCGCCATTGCCCCAATAACACATTGAGGCCTGACTCAGGCTTACCAGGTGAAATGTCCAGTGTGTGATGCTAAAATTGAGTTGCATGTTATCCCAAACAGGTATGGGGCCCTATTTTAAGAGCGCTAAGCGCAGCGCTATGCCAAAAGTCATACACACAATGTCAATTGGCATGGCCATGAAGTTTTGGTATTTTCATGAAAGCATGTGCTAAGTTTAAGCACAAGTGGGTTTAGTGAAATCGTGCGCACAAAGTGCTAAATGGGCTGGATCAAGTGCAATTTAATTTTGAGGTTCTCCTTCAGTTATTGAACCATCTGCGTCCTATTATATATTTAATTTCCTGTCAAGCACCAGCGATATAAACAAAGACAGCACATTCATAAGAAGTTAGTAGTGTAAATGGACTGCAGTGAATTAGAAAATACAAAAATGGACTTACATTCTTTAGTGTATTAACTGGGTGCTTGTTGAATGTCAGGCATATTTCTATCATATAAGCATTTCTACCATTGTAGGCTCCCCTACCTACAAATACACCTATCCAAACACACCCAGCATAAATAACTTATCAAGTTTAAATTGTGCAAATAAACAAGTCTATTTATTCTAAGGCATAAATATTAAAATGCAAAACTATCAACTGTAGTTTATCAGCACAGGTATATCTACTTCAGAAGTACAAAAAATAAATAAAGTAATTTTTTAAAACAAACACATATCACATGCACAAATTAATAAATATATTTAATGAAGTTGTGGAAAGGAATAAGAAAGAATTGAAAGTAAACGTATGGTAGGCTACAGTAGATGAGATTTACTCTTGCTGTAAATAGTGGCATATGCGATTTACACACTGGTGTATAATAAAACAGTATATAATTTAACAACATCAGTGTATGTAGTATAAGTATTGTGACTGAACCTAACTACATCGTTGGCAGTGGGAAGAAATGCACCTGATGTGTCACATAATGGTACCTCATCACTGCTGTCTTTAAATGCCGAGCACTGCTTTAGAGCGGTCTCTTCAGATCCAGGAAACAGGTAACCGAGTCGCTGCCATGACCCTCACTTTCAGCTGGCGAAAATATAATCAAAATTACGAAGTGGTCAAAAAAATAATACCAAATCAAAACATTTTACTCTGTCCAACTTCTTCCACCGGTCTCTTTTTCAGTAACTTAAAATCCCTCTACGACAACAGGTGGAAAATTACCAATACAAATTATAACATAAATACATTTGTAAATATAAACATTATAATAATAGTTGAAAAATAAACCATGACCTAAAGATAGTTGGCTAACTGTGATTGTCAGGGACATAATTTGATGTTCCAATATGTTTTCAGAGTCTGGACATGGACTTTATTACCACCTGCTGGTGGAATGTCCAAACTGCAAATGTAGGAAGTGAGTTTAGAGTTTACACTGAAAACAGACCTGCTTCTCAAACGTCTTAGAACAATGACCATTTGCTCAGGAAAATAGCACTTTGCACCACTTCATTTACATACAATACAGCCCCCAGTTTGCATGCTTACACCCACAGATAGCGCAAACACTTCCACTTGCACTTTACGCTGGCATGAAAATTGCACTTAGAATTAGCGCTCTTAGAAAATTGGATAAACACGGTCATTGCGCCTAGTGCTGTGCTTTGCGCACTTTTGAAAATTTTTTTAAGGTTAATGCTCTATCAAGTTTAAAATAAAATAAAAAAACTACCTCCCCACCCTTAACCTTAAACCTAAACCTAACTGATAGTGTCATAAAAAGCAAATGTGAGATTAAAAACGCAATAGATGAAGCATCCACGTCATTTTGTGGGGCTTCTATGACACTTTTGGCTCACATTTGGACTTGCATGCTCTTCGGGACTCTCACCCTGGTCCTTTGCATCTGAAGTGCAATGCTCTAAAAGTTGAGATACTGCGTAATTTAATCACACTCGATCAAGTTTGGAAATGTTGTTGTTTATGTAATGAAAACTTGTTCAAATGTATTGTCTTTCAGGTCATGTTCTACAGTGTTTAGATGTCATAAGATAGTATTGTGTGAGGAACAGGGCAAAAAGTACGTGTTTATGAACTGATAATCTGCCATTTTACTTGTGATTTGTGTGAAAGTTAATTAAAGTAATTGACGATGTAGCACCTCAATTGTTTATTTCAACAGAAAACCATCGAGATACGTACATCAAGGCATTACTTTCAGAAATGTAGGTATAATAATTATATTTTATGAGACCAGATTGGTTTTGTGCCTTTTTTTTAAATGTCCCAAGTGCTGCAACAAAAGTCTGCTGGTCTGGGATCAGTGTTCCAGCCAACGGCCAGGTGCCCTGTTCCTAGCGGATCTCCCAAATGATCTATGTCCTTGAGAGAGACTGATTAACACTTTGTTTCCTGCTATGCCTCCATATCCACATTTAATCACCAATTAGCAGCTCCTCCACATCACATTAAGAGATTTGCTGAAGCATGCAATTATAGCTGGCTCACGATTCAGTGCAAACATGTTTTCTTTCATTATTATGAACTAATAAAGAGATATTAGATAAGAGATTAGATGTAGTTAGTTGAGTTTGTTGTCTTGATATCAGATAAAACTTAATTTTCTATTAAAAAATGTCAGAGTTTAATGTCCTGCTTGAAAAAAAACATCTTTGCTGGTCTTAGTTGGTTTAAGCTGGTGCTCAGCTGGTTTAGTTGGTTGGCTAGCTGGTCTTCCAGCCTGACCAGCTGAAAAGTACCCATAATTCCTCTAAAACCAGTGAATATACCAGCCTGACCAGGGGTGCGTCTCTCATACAACTACGTAGTTCACTGCTTAACCACCATAGTATGATGCATCGTTGGAGAAATGAACTATCTGTCACAACTGTTTCCTGAAACCATAGTAACTATGTTGAAGTTCCATAATTTGAACCACGGTTCAACAAGAGCTGTCATTAATGACGTTACGCATTAACTTTTGCGGATATCAAATTATAATAGCCCATTTACATTTACACCAGAAAGCAGTTTAATGCGCGAATGCTGATGAACATTTCTGTTTACGTAACATTTCAGAACACCACTTTCTGCAATCCGGAATAAGCAGTTTTCTTAAGTTCATGTAAACATGGTCAAAGACTTGACAGAATAAAAGATATATATGGAATAAAAGATATGCAGTAGAAGCATCAGCGAAGTCAAATGATGTCTACACAGCAAACTAACAAGGAAATATATGATAACCACAGGTGGAGAGCAGTAGTTCCAACCACACAACTTTACGATGCTGTTTGCAAATGTTCATTGGTACTATGGTTTCGGGAAACACCAAATCACTGAACTATGTTGGTAACGATGGAACTTGTGACCATAGTTGGCTAACAATGCTTTTGAGAAACGCAACCCAGACTGCGAGAAAAGATTAGCAAACCAGCTGAGTTTAGGCTGGTTTGAGATGTTTTTTCAGCAGTGTTTACTCTCAAGAATTGCCAGGAAAAGTTGAAAGCTTGCTCCGAAGGCCTTAAAGTCTGGACAGCAAAGGACTTCTTATGGAATCAAGATATGAACTTATGACTTGTCTTAATCTGTGATGTAAACAGCTTCTATATCCTGTGAATATATTTTCATATAATTGTCAAAGAGATCTTATTGCACAGAAGTCCAATCAGTTACAGTTTATGAAGAAAATTTTCATGTGTTTGACACAGACCCAAGTGCTTTGGTGTTTGCTTGGGGCTGAGTTAAATAATTAAAAACCCTTCTGTCTCATGACATGCATAACTTCCTCTCATACATTAGGCCCACAACATGAACTCAAAGGTTTTGTAATACATGATCCATGTCCTTCTGTGAATATTTCTTTGTAATCTTTTATAACTTGCTCCAGCTCTAAAACGAATTTCCTTTTGGGCAACATCACCAAATCCTTTTTATTTTATTACCCTTCCTCTCTAACCACTTGTTATACAATGTTGACATGGACACAAAGACTCTAATTTGGACTTCTGAATAACTATTTCTCCTCATTTAATTTGATGGCACTTGCCCTGGAAGGCTGGTTAGAGGAAATAATACAGCAGACAATGGATCTCCATTCTGAATTTACTGTCTTCAAAAGGAAACATAGAGTGTGTGCAGTCAGTACAAATAACAATGAAATAATAATTACAATATAAATAAATAAAATATATTCAAATAATGTAACACTGAAAGCTGTTAAACTTTGTCAGCAATACAAACAAAGAAAAAAAACTGTGTGACTCAAGTTTAAATGTACTTACTGACATGTAAATTAACATTTGAAATGGCTTGCCAACATAGCCACATTGGATCATGTAAGTGATGATAAAGCTTGAAAAGCACTAACACTTTAATGTTTCCATTGTTAAGGGTTTATAACTCGTTTATATACAGTTATAACTGCATACATAAAAGGGTTAATTTCATGAAATACCTGTCAAATAGTGAGCCATTTTACCTCATGTTATAAATGTTTTATAACATTTGTTCAACATAAGTAACCTATTAAATTGCACCTTAAAGGAACAGTTCACCCAAAAAATTAAAATTCTCTCATCATTTACTCACCCTCATGCCCTCCCAGATGTGTATGAGTTTCTTTCTTCTGCTGAACACAAACGAAGATGTTTAGAAAAATGTTTCAGCTCTGTAAGTCAATACAATGCAAGTGAATGGGGACCAGAACTTTGAAGGTCCAAAAAGCATGTAAAGGCAGCATAAAAGTAATCTAGAAGACTCCAGTAGTTAAATCTATATATTCAGAAGTGATATGATAGATGTGGGTGAGAAACAGATTAATATTTAAGTCTTTTTTACTATCAATCTCCACTTTCACTTTCACATTTTTCTTCTTTTGTTTTTGACGTTTCACATTCTTTGTGCATATCATCACCTACTGGACAGAGGGTAGAATTTATAATGATTTATAATGCATTTGTAAATGACTTACCCATCATGAATGAATCACTTTCTTAACAAGGGGAACATTAATTTAAAGTGTCAAAATCTGTTAGGCGCTTATTAATGTAACAGTAATCAGAATGTGCTTGTGAAATATGGAACGAGTGTAACAATACATAATCGACTGATGAGGGTTTTATTGGCTGGAAATTACTTTATGGCATGTACACACGTGCATATACTATAAACTTGAACATTTAACATGCTTTGCTGCTGCCGCTACATCACTTAAGAGTACAGGTAGAATATGAGCCATTTTTTCCTCATGTACTATTCTGTTTCACTTGGAAATATATTACATTTTGGAAGTAAAATGGGTTGCGAATGCAGTTTAATGCTGACTTTAAAGCAATGATTATGATAGAATTCAGTTGTGTTGAGAATTAATTTGGAGAAATCAGGAGTTTTTGTGGATTGATGAAATACGATGCTGTTTGGAAAATGAGCCCATATCTCTTTTTTTACCTTTATTTTATGAATACTCTGTATGTCTTGTGTATGTGATGTGATGTGTCATCTTAAGATAATTTGATATTGAAATGTTGCCTCACACTTCTGAAAAAGGATATCAACCTAGGTTTAAGAAAGAGCCTAATACTTAATTTATGGACAGATGGTGACTTAATGCTTCAGTTTGTGGATTTATGGGTAAATAAACTGATGAAAAGGCAAAAAGAAATGGAACTATTGTGATTTATAGCAGAATACACCAAGACAGTATTCTAGGAGCTCAGCATTTCATCAATACAGAGATTATGACATTCGCCTCTAGAGGTTTCCATTGTTTTATCAGCTAATTTTTTTCTCTATCCTCCAGGGCCTGCCTGCAAGTCAGCATCCCCTAAATTGGAGAGCGAGGAGCCCAAGTCAGAGAAACTGCTGGATAAGGCGAGCGAGAGCGGGGCCTCCCTGAACGAGCTCTCTACCTCCAGTTCTGAGACCCACTCTGAGGCCACTTCGCCCCAGGATGGAGGCCCTATCCTGGTTTCTCGTGGCGAGGTTGTTGGGGGCTCCCTGGCCCCATGTGGTGCCCTGCACTCTGTCTCTCGGCCTCCGAGCACGCTCACTCTGGGTCGACCACCAAAGAAAGGTTCCTCCGTGCAGTGGATGGAGCTACCGGATAAAAGGCGGAACAGTGAGCTGTTCCAGTCCCTCACCAGTGGGGTGTGTCCACGGGAAGGTGGAGGCAGTGGTCTTACAAGGAGGAAGACTCTGGAGAGGCCAAATGCAGAAGAGGAAATGAAACAATGCATCCGAGATTTCCGAAAGATCAAGATTCCCCCGGCGTTCCCAGAGCGCAAGCGGCAGTGGCAGTCGGAACTACTTAAGAAATACGGCCTTTAAAGGAAACTCAGGATAGATTACTGTGTTTTAACTACACATTCTATTCACAATCACACACACTATATTGCTATAGTTTTTCAAACTTTTATCAATTCTGCAATTCCAAAAATACAGAATTGCTCAAAGGCCTTGATACACATCGAGAAACAGAACCATACAACCAATCATCGAAAGAAAGTTGAAAGAATAGAACCAGTGAAACACATTTCACTTTGATACATTTTGATGGCATGGAACTACAAGGACTGACAGCATCATTGCTCTACCATTCATTTCTTTATAACTTGAAAAACTACCAAAAAAAAAAAAAAAAAAAAATATGAAGGAAAACTTTTTGATAAAGGTGAGATTCAATAACTAAGAGCCATTCCATTGTTCAGAAAGTATGTAGACTCTATACTGTAAAGTATTGAACTGACAAATATTGAACAGTGGCAAAGTGGAAATAGAAATGAATCCTGTGTTGTCATGTCACTTCACTGAAGAAATACGAAGCACTTAAATCAGTCTAGAGTCTATATGATTTATGTGAAATGCTGGTCTTACCAATATATACAGTATATAAAGGTCTTTTTTTACAACACAAACTGATTTGTGGATAGCTTTTTGCTGAGGATTATGAAGCTTGAATAGAAAGTAATTTCCTCAGATTCATTCCATGAATCAGTTAAACAGAATCTACTATCCTACAGGGTTGTGCGCCATTCAGAAGTGATTAGAGATTGCCTTTACAATTCCAATTGGAACTGAATTTGAGTTGAGGTAGCAAACAGGATGTAGAATTGTAATTCAAAGCTGAATTTAAGAAAGTAGAATTAAAATGGAATGAAATTATAGAAATTACCCAACCCAGTCTCATGACAAGTCATAATAAGTATTATTATTATTATTATTATTATTATTATTATTATATTATATTAAGTAGTATAATATAATATAATATAATATAATATATTACATAATATAGTATGAGATGGCAAAATCGTACTAGTGGCTTGTACAAAAATGTATGACTTTTGCTTCTACAGAGAAAAATAAACAAACCAACGAACAATGTTATTAAAATTTTTGTAAGTTTAACCCCTAACCTAAACCTAAACCTAACCATGATTTTAATAGGAAAATTACTTTAGTGTACCATGAAAGAAAGAAAACATTGGGTTTGGAAGGAGATGAGGGAAGTGTATTACAGGTTATTGACATACATCAGTCATTTGTATTGCATAAATAAATATGAAATGAGTAACAAAATTTGATCACAGATGTTTCATTTCTTAAAATGAAGTGTTGGATAGGAGGCTTGCTAAAATTTGATCCCTTTTTTGTATCAATTTGAAATTCTGTTGTTTGGTTGGTCTCTATGTGAATAAAAGTCATACCTTTTCATACGAGCCAAGTCGAATGATATCTTACGATTTTGCCATCTCTTACATATTATAACCAGTTGTCACGAGACTAAATTGGTATTAATCAATGTTTGAAATGCTATTGACATTTGTATTTAATCAATATGTACTGTATTTCATTATATTTAATATATTTACTTTCATTTAATGGACCATGGTGAAAGATTACCTTGTTTCCATAATGGTCTAATTTACTTTATATATTGAATATTTAATCAAAAGAATCAGATTTTGATGTCAATGTTTATTTTAGAAGTTAACTAAAAACAATGTGGTGGCCATTTTAAGGTAATGTATTGTTGTGTTAATTGTTTTGACACTACTGAACTTAACAGAAATGCTTCTATCAGTAAAATAAATAAATAAATAAATTCTACAAATCAGGAAATAAATAGGCATAATTAGTCAGAATTAATTATGTAATTATTTATGCTTTGTTGGACTAATGAAATTCCTCTGTAGTGTGACTGTGTTGAATTTCTTTGAACTGCAATTCAGTAAATTCATCTTCCTATCATTCCAATTCCAGTTAAAGGGTGTGACCAATTCAATTTAAATAAAAATACAAATTTATCGTCCTGAGGGGTGTGGCCAATTTAATTAAAATTCCAATTTAACATATTTAGTGGTGCGACCAATTTAAATGTAACATCCTGTGAGGGTGTGGCCAAATTAAACTAAAATCAAAATTTAACATCCTAAAGGTTGTGGCAAATTCAGTTTAAATTAAAATTTAACTCTGAGGGTTGTGGCAAATTGAATTTAAATCCAAATCTATGCCAGGGCGTAGCCAATTGAAATGAAATTGAACATACCGAGGGGTGTGGTCAATACAAATTCCAATTTAACATCCTGAGGGGCGTGAACAATTTAAATTCAACATGCTGAGGGGTGTGGCCAATTTAATTTAAAACCTTATTTAACATCCTGAGGGGTGGGGCAAGGGCGTAGCCAATCTAATTTAAATTCAACTTCCTGAAGGGCATGACTAATTCAAAATTAAAATTCAACATCCTGAAGGGCATGACCAATGCAAATTTAACATCCCGAGGGGTTTGGTCAATTCAAATTCCAATTTAACCTCCTGAGGGGCGTGAACAATTTAAATTCTGCATCTTGTGGGGCGTGGCCAATTCTATTTTAATTCCAACTCTCTTTCAATTCTGAAAATGTTCTTACAATTCAAAAATTAGTAGTAATGAGCACAGGTTAATTTTACCAATGCATTTTCTTTTTCACTAAGCAAGTTTAAATGATTTCATTGTTGGTTTAATTTGACAGGCCATCATGGACATAATCTCAACATTATTATTTGTCTTTTCTATGTGTGTTCTCTGGATGATGCCTAAAATCATTCAATATCTTGGCTGCTTTCGTATTGACATTTTGTTATGTGCAATTCATTTTGTAAAGTGGTTTGTGTGTGTGCTTCTGTCCATACTTCTGTCTGTACATGTGCACACACTCTTGTCTTTTATGTGAATTTCTATAAAGGTGTTTGTAGAGGACATTTTTGAATTACCAGGTGATTTGGATTCTCAAAAAAAAAAAACAAAAAAAAAAAAAAAAGAAGAAGAAGAAGAAGAAACGAAGAAGTAGAAAAGCTAGGACATGTGTTGCTACAAATTTTTCATAAAAAGCTTATTGTTGATTGCCTCTCAGCAAATACAGTGCTAGCTGACTACTTTGGCCCCCAGGCCCCTTGTAGGGGCCTCCAAAGACATGTGCCCAGGGGCCTCGCGGGACCATGATCTGGCCCTGGGTGGTTCCCTTACAGCTTTTGCCTGGCCTCAGTCCAAAATAAACTTTCAATGTAAAATCATCTTTAGTTTGCTTGACACAGATTAAAAGAATTGTTCACCCAAAAACTTTTAATGTTCCCTTCCAGTGAGCTGTGACAGGATCATTGAGCATGTTTACATGCACATCAATATAGTGATAATGGTCAAAAATCAACTTATAAAAAAATAAAAATTAAAAAAGACATTTGAAATCATCTAATTATTCTCTACTTTTGATGTCACTGGTAAGAACACCAGAAAAGGTGTTTACATGCAAAGCGAAATCGGGGTAACTGGTAAATCTACTTAATCGCTTGCTTAAACCGTTCATGACCTTGCCTTAATAAAAGAAAGCCGTTTAAGGTGTTTACATTACCTAACATGTTGTAGGCTTATTAAGTATAGTCATTGTAAGATTGTGTATGTATACACACTCATCATTCAGACCAGAATCATTTAGGAGTGCGTTTCCCAAAAGCATAATTTGCCAAATATAGTCACAAATTCCATCTTACCAACATAGTTCAATGATCATATGGGGGTGAACTGTTCCTTTAAGCAGATAATACTGAGCCTATATATATATAGAAATAGAAATAGCCATGGCATTGTGCCAGTAACGCAATCCACATCCAGAAAACTGTTCAAAACATTGTTTACCAAAAAGTGTCATCCCAGACTGTGGAGCGATCTTTCCATCTGCCGTAGGCTGAGTTTCAAATGTCATTGAGCATTCACAGTGCATTTCCATCTCCATGACGGCATGAATTTGAGAAATGAGTAGATGATAGCCCAGAAATGGATGTGTACAGTGATTTGTGAATGTTTAAAGCACAACATTCTGTAAATGCCTGTTTGAGATGTGACATTGTCTCAATCCAGGACACAGGTTTGAAAAGCACAAAGCACTGTTGACTCCTAGAAATTAAATATTTAATGGGTTTAAATCAAGACATTGTGTTAGTCTACTCTGAAACCTGAAATGCCCAAAATGTGTGATTAGTTGTTATCTGTTGATTTGCCTTAATGTCCTGTAATAAAAGTGTTATGATGGATGATTAATGTGTGTTTTTTGCTTTTGCATATTTCAAGCTCTTGGAATATTACTGCAACATTTACCATTTTCAGTCTTGTCTACTGAAGAAAATACCATCCTTTACAGATTTAAAATCGGACATGTTCCACATATTTTTTTTTTTCAAAGCAACTTTACAGAAAATTATGCTGTAACAGAAAATTATGCTGTAATGTCAGTAATTTCTTAAAGACCTTGTTGAGCAGTTTAAGTGAAAAACATGATTTAAAATCATGCTTTAAAAATTTATAATTAATTAGTAATTATTACTAATAATTATTAATTAAATTTGACCTGACTTTAGTTTTAAAAACACCAACATTTCCATTTTGATTATTACATTTTCTTAACACAAATGTACCATTTAACTGAATTAATTCTGCTATTTTATAAAAAAAATATGATATTACATTTTCACTCACTACCTCTATAACCACCTGCTTTCAAAATTAAAATATATATTAAACTTAAGAAAAAACAGAATGTATCTTTAAAAGGAACATTAATTATGTCCTGACCGAAGGAAGACATTTATTTTAATCTAAAAAAAAAATTGTTTTACTTCAAAAACGGAAACTCAAATAAGACTACCTTGCTGTCCATCACTGGAGCTCTGAGTCTGGCTAAAGCAGCATCCACATTGTCTGTTATCACTCTTCTGGATCTGTTTATTTCTTTCGATTCAGTTAATCATCAGATCCTCTTTTCCACCCTCTCATCAATGGGCATCACAGGAACTGCACTCTGCTGGTTTGAGTCTTATCTCACAGGTAGATCCCCCAGAGTGACTTGGAGGGGAGTGTTGTTGAAGTCACACAGATTAGCTACTGGGGTACCTCAGGGTTCAATGCTTGGACCCCTCCTCTTCTCCATATACATGACATCACTGGCATCTGTCATTCAGGCACATGACTTTTCCTATCATTGCTATGCCGATAACACACAACTCTTCCTCTCTTTCCAGCCTGACGGTTCTACATTCGCTGCATGGATCTCAGCCTGCCTGGTAGACATCTCGTGCTGGACGTCTGAAAGAATGAACGTCTCGTTGTTCCAGCGAGCCCAGCTATACAACCTTACTTTATCATTCAGCTAGACTCATCAACAATCACACCATTCAGGACGACCAGAAATGTTGGGGTAGTGTTTGACGATTAGTTTAACTCATGGATCACATCGCAAAGACAGCCCAATCATGCAGATTTGCACTGTACAACATTAGGAACATCAGACCTTTCCTATCTGAGCATGCTACACAACTTCTTGTAATATCTAGACTGGATTACTGCAATACTCATTTGGCACGACTTCCTGCATATACATTCAATCCTCTGCAATTAATCTTGAATGCACTGGTGCCTTTGGTTTTCAATGGGCACAAGAGAGCGCATTTCACACCTCTCTTTATCACACTGCATTGGCTGCCAATGGTTACTCGCGTCGAGTTCAAGGCATTGATGCTCGCTTAGAGAACAGCCACTGGTTCCGCAGCCCCTTATCTACACTCACTACTTCAAGTGTGCCCTCCAGAAGCTTGCGATCTGTGAGTGACAGCACTTCATGGTGCTATCTCACAGAAGCACACAATCGCTTTCTCAGACTTTCACTTCCACTTTTCTTTGCTGGTGGACAAGCGACCTTGAGCTTGGGAAAGGCAATATGTAAATAGAACTTTTTATTATTATTATTTCTTCATATTATTTTTTTTTTTAAATCACCACTGTCTCACCTCCTCTCTACTTGTACTTCTCTGAGGAATTTGAAACTTTGTATTGCATCACTTCTCATGTTATTACCTCCTTATGACGAATTGCTTTTGCTGTATTCCTCATTTGTAAGTCGCTTCGGTTAAAAGCGTCTGCTAAATTAATAAATGTACATGTTATTTACTTGCTATGAGGTCAACAAGACCATGCATGCTCTGTTGAGTTTTCTTATAATTTTAGATACAGTATGTTTGCTTATATTTTCTGTATCACAAATTGTAAATAAATAGATTTTTTCAATAATTTCCCTGATTTTAAGCAGTTCCAAATAAAAGCTAGCAACATCAGAAAAACAAAATGGCTACTGCATTGAATACATGTATGACATGTACATGTATTTATTTTTAAACATATTTTTAAAAATGTCTGATGGTGGTGACAGTTTAAAGGATTGAGCTGACTTGAAATAATCCTGTATTCTCAATTCATTTGTAATCAGTTGAATGCTAGATATGCCATTATTTATAATGAGAATTTTTGTATCTGATGGTGTTGACACACATTGAGAGATACTATATGCAAAGGCAACCACACATTTTGCGTGAAAATGGACAACCTAGTCTCCTAGATAGAACAAACTGAATTTTACGTGACACGTTCTACGGTTCGCAGCAGTTCCCTGGTGAAATAAACAGTAGAGGTGCTACAACTCTTTCACACAAATCATGACTACAACTGCTGATTATAACTTTATAAACACTTATTTTTTGCTCTATAACTCACACACTGCTATGTTATGATATCGAAACACTTACTACAACACATCATTTGAAAAACTATATATTTTTAACACTTGTATTACAGATCCACCTACATTTACACACCTATTCCAACATCATTAGCTTGGGTATTAACTCATCTGATAGAGAACTGGTCTTTAGACTCAAAGGACCGAGGTTCGAGCTCAGCCAAGCACACAAGCTGACACGTGAGCCGAAAGTGTCAAAGAAGCGACAAGAAATAACATGGTTGCTTCAGAAATTTTGCTTTTCATGTAACATTTGCATTTTGGAAACTATTAGTTAGGTTTAGGTGTTGGTTTAGGGTAAGGATGTCTGTTTTGTTTACCTCTCATTTCATTTTAGTACACTATTTGTTTGGGACTCAGATACACTCTCTCAGTTTAAGTCTAGACTAAAGACTCATCTATTCAGACAGGCATACACCTAATTTATCCATCAACTCATAGTTATGCTGCATAAGTCAGGTCTGCTGGAACACTTTTCATATTCCATAATCCTACTTTAAAGTGAATGGTATCTATGCTAATATTAATCTATTTGTTTCCCTGTCTCAACCTCAGGATACATATCCAGATCCAGCTCTTGTTCTACCTGATGTCCAACTCTCACTGCTACGTGTTGCTGAGTGATGACGACTAACTGCTGCCTGTCCCAGCCAGATATCACTTCAGTCTATTACGATGGACTTCACAGAAGATGAACTAATGCCAACTCCAACCATAAGACATGGGATACTTCACTGGCCACTGTCTGAACCTTGGACTTAGGATGGTCTTCATCGAAATGAAATGCCACAAGCTGCCAGTCGTACTGCGATGCACCTCACTGACCTCTGCCTGCATTACTTTGGTCTCAGGAATGATTACACTTTTAAAATGGAATACATAGATATTAAATTAATTGCCAACTAAAGCCTTCATCAGCCAAATAACAAGAGACAATACATCTGTTCTTTTTGTTTAAAAATTGGCCCCTAACTCTTACTTAGTTTACTAATTTTAAACCATACCTTGTACTACACGTAAAAAAGAAACTAATAATGTCATTATATTCATGCTGTATAGCCAGAGGGTAACTGGCTCCCCAGCTGAGCCTGTCTTCCCCCAAGGTTATTTTTCTCCATTAACTAACGTCTTATAGAGTTTTGTTTTCCTTGCCACAGTTGCCTTTAGCTTACTCACTGTGGGTCTAAATACAGATATTTTCTTTTTTTTTTTTCTTTAAGGCACAATTTACAATCATGTTTTTATCAAACCACACAATGATGAATCTAAGACATTGCAGATATTACAGCTTAATTTTCTGTTACATCATCATTTTCTGTAAAGTTGCTTTGAAATTAAGTGTGTTTTTGAAATGCACTATACAAATAAAAATGACTTCACTATTGGTTAGATTTAGGTTAAACATTTATGTTAGGGAGGTACGTTTTACTCGTTAAAACCTCAATCTAACATCCACCTGAAAAACCTTATCTGATTATGACACCATTTCTCTCGCTTTTGGCGGCCCCTGCTGGACATTTCACTGGGAACCTTAGGGTTTAAATCGCAAGTTTCATCACGATACGATCTTACATTGATTTTCTTAGCCAGTGATCCGATGTTTGCCGATACCTCAAAGTCTGCCGCAACGTAATTTTGATTCAGTTCGATTTAGGGGCCATCGATCGATATTAAATGATATTTTGTGTATATTTTACACAATCAGTTACATTTATTTTCTCATAATGAACATTTTATTGAGCCCTCTAAAACAACTGCAAATCCAGTGTCCACATTGAGACATCCAACACAAAATAAGGTATTTCTGTTGTTGAAAACAATAATATAAAAAAGTCACACACGTGATCATCAATGATCATCAATATCCAAACCTAATAACAGCTGGTTTCGACAGAAAGAAGTTACTACAGTCAAAAAGAACAGACATAATTTTAGAAGTATTACATTATTTTTATTTGCATGTCCTTTCACACACTGTAGCCCCATGCGCTGCAGTGGTAGAGATGGGGTCTCGTTCTTCCTGTCATCTTCCATGGGTCATGTTCCTATAAGATCATCGTTTGGTCATATTTGGCCTCATATTCTTCACAGCGACTGCAATTTTAAAATTGAAGACAGCTGTTTGCAATCGTTTTTGCAGTTCTCTTGTGACAAGATCAAATCTATCAACTGCAGCTGCGGTGCAAATTGGTCTTAATAAAGCAGATGTGAAAACAATGACGGTGATCCGTGAAATATGATACATTACGTCAAACATTGAGTTTATCCTGATCCACCGATGCTGATGGGAATTTAAAAAAGCTCTAATCTCCAATAATCTTTCAGAAACGGGGTGTTTCAACCCCATAAACTACTTCAGCGATGTGCCCTTGTACAGCAGTCCTTTTCTGCACTACTAAAAGAAGCAGGGAGTGCTGGAGCGGAGTGTGTTTGTTGTCCTTTGTCCTTGCTTTTTTGTTGGCTGCTAGTGCTCACGCTGCTGCATCACCTGCCGCTTGCTTCGGGCTTCGACGGAAATGCGTACATACATGTCTAGCATGAGAGTGTGAAAATTGTAAAAAAATATACATTGATGTTTACGTACTACATCGATGACATCGCACCTTTGGTTGTTTGATTGATACATCGATCCAGAATGATGGATAGTTAAACCCCTATGGGAAACTCCAGCAAAATGTGTAATGAAGCACAGCATTTTGTTTTGCAAAAATGTTGCTACAGTCACGTAATGTTCATGAGATCAGGCTGAAAATGATAGCAAATTTGCACTAAGTGTTGGTGAATACCTGTGAACATTTTCAACAGATTAATCCAAAATGATTCCTCTGTACATAAGCTTTTATTTTGCACTCCTGTAGCCTGTTTTGTCCCAATCCTCAAGAATGAGTAAGCTGTCTGTTGCATCACAGGGAGGTATATACAATTTAAAATGTTCCTTACAGATAAGTGTTCCCTAGCAGCTCAGCCATGTCACCACCAGCTGGTAGTCAAGCCGGTAAACCACCAAACCCAGTTTGGACCAGCTTATGAGCAGTTTGAACCATCAGCTACAATATTTCAAAACACAGCTGAAGCTGGTTTAAGATGGCATTTTCAGCAGGAGTCCTAAAACAAAGACTGCATTGCATTTCTCCTGTCTCCCATGGCTGGGTAAGCCCTCAAGAGATTTTTATTATTTTTTTTTTCTGTAGATCCATTCAATGCAAGTGAATGGGTACAAAAATTTTGAGGGTCCAAAAAGCACATAAAGACAGCATAAAAGTAATCCATAAGACTCCATTGGTTAAATCTTGACATTGACTAAAAAAGTTAAGATGTTATGCAAACATCTCTTGGCATATGTGACCAAGGGGTCACCAAAAAAGTAAACACAAAGAAGCTCCAAATCTATTCAAATTAAATAAAAAATAAAAAATTACACATCTTTCAAAGAACTAAAATATTCTGATGTTTGACTAATGGAACTGTTTTAATGGAGAAACAGGCTTGTCTAAATGCCGTGTCAAGTAGAAATGAAAAAGATGAATGAGTTAAGTCATTGTGTAGAGTCTGGCATTTTAAAGTGAATGATGGTGAAACAATTCTTAGAAAGGCTGAGCACCTCTGCTTCCATCAAACACAGGCCGCCGAGAGCATGAATATAATGTTCAGTATGTGAATTAAAGCCGAGACGCGACACACATCAGTATATCCCATTTTATGATTGTGACCCTTATACCAGCACACACCCACATTAATCTAAATGCAAACATGCAGCATTTAAAATGCTGCTACTCAACTCTCTCTCTCTGTGCAAGATCAGATATGGTGATGTGTTCAAAACCAATGGCTCTCAAGTGGTTTTTTTCAGGACCCAGATATTACATTTGACATCAAGTTGCAACCCAACACGGTGCCAACATTTCACAAAACTGTACGAAATTAAACAACATCATTTAAGTCAAACATGTACATGAACTTAATAAGCCCAACAATATGCAAAATTATTAACATAGGCTGAATAGGAAGAATGACAAATTTGGTTTCTAAATGTCTCTTGATACCATTGAGTTTGATTGGATTCACAGACTTTGACGTCAACAACAAAATATATTAGAATTGTTTTCTCCTCTCTTTTAAAAATTGATACACCTCTTTATTTTGCTATCCTAACTGTGCATGATTATACACCGATGAGCCAAACATTATGACACAGGTTAAGCAAATAACGTTGATAATTTCCTAATAAGGCCACATGTCAAGGTCTGGGTATATTAGATAGTAAGCGAACAATCAGTTCTCGTAGTCAACGTGCAGAAATGGGCAGGAGTAAAGACCTGAGTGACTTTGACAAGGGCCAAATTGTTATGGCTAGACAGCTGGGTCAGAGTATCTTGGAAACAGCGTGGCTTGTAGGGTGCTCCCAGTCAGCAGTAGTGAGTACCTACCGACAGTGGTCCGAGGAGGGACAAACCACAAACTGGCGACAGGAGGCTATCCTGCCTGGTCCACACAGTGCATCACATCATGCTATGTATGGGGCTGCGTAGCCACAGACCGGTCAGAGTGCCCATGATGACCCCTGTCCACCATCGAAAATGCCTACAATTGGCACGCGAGTGTCGAAACTGGACCTTGGAGCAGTGGAAGAAGGCCGCCTGGTCCGATGAGTCCTGTTTTCTTTTACATCACATGGATGGACTTGTACGTGTGCGTCGTTTACCTGGGGAAGTGATGGCAAGACGACAAGCCGGTGGAAGGAATGTGATGCTCTGGGCAATGTTCTACTGAGAAACCCTGGGTCCAGCCATTCATGTGGACGTCAATTTAACATGTGCTACCTACCTAAACATCGTTGCAGACCAGGTACACCCCTTCATGGCAATGGTATTCCCTGATGGCAGTGGCCTCTTTCAGCAGGATAATGCGCCCTGCCACACTGCACACATTGTTGGTTTGAAGAACATGATGGAGAGTTCAAGGTGTTGCCCTGGCCTCCAAATTCCCCAGATCTCAATCCTATTGAGCATCTGTGGGATGTGCTGGACCAACAAGTCAGATCCATTGTCGCTCCACCTCGCAACTTGAAGGATCTGCTGCTAATATCTTGGTGTCAGATACCACAGGACACCTTCAGGGGTCTTGTAGAGTCCATGCCTTGGCAGGTCGGTGCTGTTTTGGCAGCACGTGGATGACCAATAGCATATTAGGCAGGTGTTCATAATGTTTTGGCTCAACAGTTTAGTTGATGGGAACCACTGTTCTAAAAAATGCTTATAGGGGAAGCATTTTCCCTACTAAACCCTCTCTATGTGGCCCTTTCTTTTTTTACCAAATGAAAACACTTTATTTTATACATGCAAGATGTATCATTGACAGAACGCACATTACATATTTGAATAGAAAACAAAAGACCAATAATTATCTGCATTGTTCTCTGATCTCCATGACAACATTGGAGAAAGTGGTTTTCCTCACCTGTTTTAGAAACCCATGGTCTGAGCAATCGCATACATAAGTATCTTGTATTAAAAGGCTCATACCCACGCTGCTGCCTGTCACGTATGGCTCCACTACAGAGAAGAAATGACAACTGCAATTACAACGTACTCAAACATCCTCCCATCAGAACACAACGGACACATACAGTGAAAATTTCACATTAAAACCTTTAAATGATCTTTGCTGTTGTTCATTACCTGCAAAATAACCTCCATGCCCCACTTGATGTGATACAATAATGGTTCTCCACTGGTTTCGCTCAGGCCCCACATTAAATATCAAGTGGCAACTCAACATAGTACCAATGCTTATCTTTCATGTACACAAAAATATCCTTAAAACGAAACATTGTGACTTATTAATATTACCATGAAGTGCATAGACCCATGTAGGATTTTTGGTAGTATAAATGCACACGGTATGGATTAAAGTATCCGTGTACCTTCACCATAAAGAAATTTTATAATGGAATTAGCCACATTCGACCACCATTATCAGAAGGATAAATGACAAATAATTAGATTATTTGTCTGAATAAAATTCTCAACCATTAAAATTGTAATACAATTGCTTGTTGCATCTGCTCACAATTTATATTATAAGGAATTAGCTTTAATAAGGGAATTATGATTAATTCACTTATTAGAGTAATACTATTTTCATGAAAATAATATCACAAATATTTTAGATATGGTTCGATCTTTGGAGCACAGATCCTTGAAAAATCAAGTGACGAGATTATTTATCAAAATATGCCACAGTCAAATTATCTATGAATACAAACAAGACGTATTGCTAATCTAAACACATAGACAGACATGACAAATAGGATGGTGAGTAAATTGTAACAGAAGGTGAATGAAATGATCTGTACAGAGAAATTGAACTTTATGGAGTCTATAGACAATACCTTGAGAACCATTCGATACTTCTATTAGTCTAACTCGATTTATAGACAGGTAACTCAAATTATATTAAAGAGACACCAGTACTTTCATCAAAGTCTGGAGATGTACTTGCATTTCATTGTGTTGCTTGGTTATTTGGCTCTTTGTAGAAAGTTCTGGCTGTTCCTTTGATGTTTTGGACCTCTGTTAAGATTGTGGATGTCCGGTTGTTGCTGATGAAGTGGGCTTTGAAGCGAGGCCATCCACCAGAAAGACTTGCAAATCCCGTCACGTGTGTGAGTTGTAGAGCAGAGAGTGAGAAGAGTTTTCTCTGAACTTCGCATTCCAAGCTTTTTTGGACTCTACATTGTACGGAAATTGAGGGGCACCGGAGAAGGCTAAAAGCCACAAGGGCAAGAGCATGGAGGATGAAGAGAGCTGAAGAGAGCAAGAAGAAGAAGAGGAGAGCATTTGTCCGAGGTGGGGAGACTTTGTACTGTTGAAGTTGACCACACCCCAAAGGTGTCCCGAGCCAATCAGAAGCTTCTTTGGAGAAGTCCTGTTATCATTCCTCTCAATTCTTTAGATAATTTATTTACGAGCCTCTGTCTTAAACATATTCAGTTTCCACTTAGAAAGAGAGCATACTTTATCATGAATTTTATATAGTGAAAATGATGTTTGGCATGGGGGGCGTGGTCACGTGTCTGTCTGCGGGAGAGGGAGAGCAGTAAGGCTCGTCACCTGGGTTGTAATTACTCTAACACCTATCTCTCATTATAGTGATGGCGGAGGGAGACCTGATAAGGCACGCCAGAGCGTCAGAGTGGGAGAGAGAGACAACAGAGAAAGTTGGCTGCACAGTGTGAAGCCCCAAAGACTCATTTGTGTATTTTGGCCACCAAAAGTTTGTATGACCCTGAAAGAGTAATAAAAATACTCACATTGACTGTTTGCTGTCTTCTGACTCCTCCATTGCCCACGAAACTATCACAGTGGTGCCGAAAACCTGGCTTTGGAGGATAACACCGTTATGTAGTCCATACCGCTGGACAAAATTATCAAGTCCTCGCCAGCATCCAGCAAGACCAATACCAAGTCCTCATTGAGTTACGCCTGGAGCTGGAACAACGGTTCCAAGCCCTACTCAAGGCACAAGTGGAGGACCAGAAGGTGTTCCGGAGCCTGATTGTCAGAGAGAGGGCTGGTGCTGTGACCCCCCCGGAGCCCACCCCACCTGTGACCCTGATGAAGATGGGTCCAAATGATGATCCGGAGGCCTTCCTCGATCTATTTGGGAAAACCGCTGAGGTATGAAGGTGGCCTCCCGACCAGTGGGCAGCCCGCTTAGTGCCCTTACTCACCGGGGAGGCACAGCTGGCAGCACAACAACTCCCTGCCGCCATCCTCCTTGATTACCAACACCTGAGAAAAGTCATCCAGCAACGGGTTGGTCATAGCCCCGAGCAGAGTCGCCAGCACTTCAGATCGCTGAGCTTTGGGAGGCACGGCCGCCCGAACCTGTGGCACCATGGACATTGTAGATCTAGTGGTACTGGAGCAATTCGTCTCCCAGCTTCCCCGAGGAATGTCAGAGTGGGTCCAGTGCAACCGCCTGGCATCGCTGGAGGAGGTCATCCAGCTGGCAGAGGACTTCATGGAGGCGTTTCCAGGAGGCAGCAAAGCAGTGTCTTTTTTTGTCTCTCTTCTCTCTCTACTCTCTTTCCCTTCCCGGTGTCTGCATCCCGCAAGATGACATGAAACACTCACTAAATGATACGCCCACTCCAAATAATGCCCATCCTTAGATCACAAAGTGATTATATGTGCTGAAAGAACTTTTACTCCTTTGCAATTGCTCACACAAACAAGGAATTTGGCCTCAGAACAGAAGCTTCCAGTACATACAGCTAGACACAGAATTACAAGATAAGATGAACTGTATATGTAGGTAGAGTTGTCACAAGAATGTGCATTCAAAATTATGTGCAAAGAGGTATTGGTTTGTACAGGTAGTGGAATAAATCTGAAACAGAAAATGTAAAAATAGTGATTTGCATATTAAACAGATGAGTTTGTATACAGTAGGTAGCATTTATAAATAGGAATTTGCATGTTTTTTTTTATATGCACATACATTTTATATTGCACCATTCTGGATACTCATCTTCTGTTTTGCACTTTACTATACTATACTATGCTGCATCATGGCTTTGATAAATGTCAGGTGAATAAGTCTAGATGTTTTGTCTATGGCAGTATGCGCTGTGTGTCTGGTTGAAAAAATAAATGAAGTAGCTTAAATGTAGCAAGCTTTCTGCTTAGCTTAACAATTTTTTTCCATTGAGTAGTTGGTTGTTTAGCTAGATACATTTTTTGAGTAGCTTGTTAAACACTGCATATAATTTATTAAGGAGTTGCCAACATTAGAAACCTATGTGCACAAAGCTTCTGTGTGGTTTAATGGTCATCAGGCTTAATAATATGATATATGAAGTGTATGAGCATGAAGACCTGACATTTTTTTTGCAGAGGACTTTAGGTAACTAGGACTAGGAAAGTTGGGATAGCACTCGGAGTAGCACTATTCTTTTGACATCAACGTGACAAGGAAAGTGACAACACAAGTAAGTCAAAACATTACTGTTATGAATAGACACACTAAAATGACATGATCCCTCCTTTTAATCTAACTATAATTTTCTATTTTTACTACATTGTAACATAAATCTTTACATTTTTATGTTTGCGATTACTATATGTATGAATAAGTGTAATTGTTAAGCTTTCATAACATGTAGGTTAAAATGGTTACTATTTGGTAAGTATTGACTGAAAGTTGCTCGTTTTAATGCATGTTGTAAAGCAATTTTAATGCATTTGTAAATGACTTATTATTCATTAATGAATCCCTTTATAAACCCTTGTTAAAGGGAACATTATCGCAAAGTGTTACCACATTTTCTCCCTTTTAAATGTCGATAGGCCTATTTATTTTGCTATCCTAACTACGCACAGTTATAAGCTTAGTGGCAATTTATCATTTGAATTAAGCATTGTTTTTCCCTGCTGTCTGCGACCCTATCAAAACAGACCTGAGACCCATTTCTGGGTCGTGTCCCACAAGTTGAGAACTACTGCTGTAAAATACGAGAATGGCATGTGATCATACAGTAGATAAGGCCTTGCATTGGTAATCACAAAAATTGTCTGAGCTGCCTTACAGCTACAACTGCCCATGAAAACCTTTTGAGGAATGCTCCTCTAGAAACGGTTCTCTGATTTGCATGAATTTTCCTTAAAAGGCCATGAATATTTTATAATTTTTTTCAAGGAATGTTCAAAACCACCTTGAGCACCTGCCACGTTTGAGCAATGTACAGAAACATTTTGAAGATGAGTGTTTGTGTGTGTCCCTGCGAGAAATCATTGTTCAGTGCTGTGTTTTTTAATTGCAGTATTTGTTATGCTCAAGGACAGAGATGTTACTCCTCAGCTGTTAAACATGGAGCCTGGGAATTCAGCACTGATGTGAGCTTTTCAATCAAGACCTTAATTGGTAGATTTTCGGCCCGCAGCATGCTTGCATATAGTCAGAGATTCATCTCTGTCGAGGGCCTTTGTCGCTTGGGACAGGAACGGCTTCCAGGCAATTGTCATCTGTATTTAGTAGAAAGGATGTTACTGATAGAGCTATGATTGGAATGACAATGGAGATGCTGAAAAATCAACAATAGTTTTCGAGGCATCTGATTGGCCACCATCCTCCCTCCTGACACTCCAGGAACAGTGCAGAGACGAAGGCACATCTCTCTTCAAAGTAAACACAGAATTTAAAGCTTACTTTGATTGCAGCTGCAGTGGAACACATCAAACGTGCATATATGCACCTGCTAGAAGGAGATACTTCAATTTGGTCTTGCTGATTTGTGTATTTATATCATACACATTTGCATATGCTAATAGATAATGCATAAAACAAACGCCTTTTATTGCAGCCAACCCTGTTAAAACAGAGCTAAATCACTCTTAGTCTGGGGAACAGCAATATCTCATATCTGAAACACTCTTCTTTGCAGTTTAGTCTCAAATGAAACAGCACTATTTCAGACAAATATCACAGATTGCTTAGGCTGTTTTCACACTTGGCTTGATTGCTTGGTTCAAACCATTTTGATTCCTCCCCCCTCCCCATGGAAAATATTCAAACCGCAATACATTTGCATCATCAGCATGAGTACCAAAGTGACCACTGTAAAGTCAGGAGAATACACCAGTTTTAAGTACTGTATTTGTCCCTTTAGATTGACCACCAAACCTTTATGCACAGAACAGATGCATTGCAAGAGATACAAAGAATGAGAGCTGCTTTCTAAGGGCTGTTTATTCTGAGACAACACTGCAAAATCCCCAGTGTTAAATTAACACTCCTAAGAGTACATATGGTCCCAATCTACAGTACTGTAAAACTAACACTGAAGCAGTCCCTTACAAAAAATCTAAACTAGCCGCAAATTTGCCACTCTTTATTTTCACTTGCTAATGAGCTTTTGATTCGCTACAAATGTTTGCCAGAAGTTTTCAGCTCTTCGCAGGTAGTGGTAAACCTCCAGCAAACCTTTGGAAACAATGAACAATTTGCCGCAAAGCTCATTTGCATGTGAAAATGATCACTGGCGAATTTGCGGCAAGTTTGTGGCAAATTTGTAATAAACTCTCAATTTTTGTAAAATCTACTGTGTAGTGTTTAAGGTTGAATTGGCCAAACAGTCAATTAAATAATCTAGCTACACTCTCCAAATGACGATTGATAATAAGTGATGACACCTGGTGTTAACAAGCAGAGTCTACTGAAGAAAAGAGGGAGAGACAACAAGAACAGGAAATCAAGAGATCAAACCAACATGCACCACAACAATTGAATTTGTCTTACAGTCACACAGCCTTAGATGGAAGTCAACTGCAAATAAAATATGTTGTGTGAGGAAACTTAAGAAATTTGGGGTATTTATATATATATATATATGAAAATTATTTATTGAAAATTCATAGAGGGTTGACTTTATTCAGCGTTGCTGGTGTCATTTTATTGTTTCATTTGCAGTCACCATTACAGTGATTAGTGTTACCTTTGGTTAGGCACCAGTGCAGTATTGTTCGTGAGAACTAGTGATGGGAAGATCGGATCATTTTACTGACTTGAATCTTTGAGTCTCATTCAGCAAAACGAATAAATCTTTATTCAAGTCATTTCGTTCATTTGAGCAGAATTAAATTAAAATGTTACATTTTCAATAGCC
Organism: Myxocyprinus asiaticus; assembly: GCF_019703515.2. Taxonomy (NCBI): domain Eukaryota; kingdom Metazoa; phylum Chordata; class Actinopteri; order Cypriniformes; family Catostomidae; genus Myxocyprinus; species Myxocyprinus asiaticus. The sequence continues at coordinate 40,368,563 of NC_059365.1, read as the reverse complement.
AAATCCCCCCTAACACGTCTACTTATGCAAACTTTGATTATAGTCCCAATAAGGAAACATTTATAATGCAGCCAAGGACAAATTATGAGAAACAGAAATGATTAGTTCACCTCTGGAATCTTCTTGTCCGAGTCGTTCGTTCTTTTGTCACGTGACAGCCATATGTGCATAGCGTATATGGCTGTCACGTGACAAAAGAACGAATGACTTGGACCAGAAGACTCGAGAGGAGAACTAATCATTTCTGTTTCCTGTGTGAGCAATGCATAGCGTATACGGCTGTCACGTGACAAAAGAACGAACGACTCAGACCAAAAGAGTTGAAAGGTGAACTATTCATTTCTGTTTCCTGTACAGTGCCTATGCAGTTTTCACGTAACAAACTAACAGAGGTTGCGCAATGCACGGCCAACACAAAATGAACGAATCACTCTCTGAGACTACTCGTTCTTCTGAGTCACATAAAAGATTCGGTTAAAAATGAATGAATTGTTCATGAAAGACCCATTACTAGTGAGAACATCTGTGACACACTGTGATTCACAGTATATGTTTGGATGAGTATCTTTCACTGAGTATTAACGGAATGTCAAATAATAATATAAAACCCACATTACCTATGGTCATATATTACAATACAGACCAAATGTGGGAATAAAATTGGTTTAATGTGAAACTTTTGTGAGAAGGTGAACAGATACTGCCTTAACAGGATTTAATTTGTCAGTGTTGTCAATTAGACCCACATATATCAACATACAGCATACAAACTCACCAATGGTGACAATCAACAAAATAATTTTAAGATTCATGCCGCAATGCATGCTGGGTGCCATATGCGGACACCCAGCATGCATTGCAGCATGAGTCTGAAAATTATTTTGTTGTCACCATTGATGAGTTTTGTATGCTGAGTCTTGATGTCTGTGTTTAATGGCATCTCAAAACGATATATTTTAAAGGCAGTATCTTTTCACCTTGTCACAACAAACGTTCATTACTCCACATTTATCATCACATTTGGTCAGTATTATAAAATTATAGTTCCAAATAAAATGTGGATTTCAAAATGTTAATTTATAAGCCCATACACTTAGGTAAAAATGTATTTAGGAATATTTAAATTAATTTTTGCTTTAAAAAGTATGCTCTCCATTACAATGAATCATAATTGTTCTCTTGAACAATAGTGAACTTTTTCCAATGTTGAAGTGCCTAACCAAAATAACACTAATCACCGTAATGGTGACAGCAAATGAAACATTTAAATGACACCAGCAACACTAAATAAAGCTAAACCTCTATTCATTTTCAATAAATAACTTTCATATACAAAACAAATAACCCAAAATTTCTTAAGCATCTTCACACAACATATTAAGAGATTGCTGTCCAATAATCTATTTTATTTGCAGATGATTTATGCATGACTGTGTGACAGTAAGAGATTCAATTGTTGTGGTGTATGCTGGTTTGATCTCTTGATTTCCTGTTCTTATTGTCTCTCCCTCTTTTCTTCAGTAGACTCTGCTTGTTAACACCAGGTGCTAATGATCAATCATAGTGTAGCTAGATTATTTAATTGACTGTTTGGCCAATTCAACCTTAAACACAACACAGAGTAGATTTAACACTGCTTCAGTGTTAGTTTTACGATCCTGTAGATTGGGACCATATGTACACTGATAAGTGTGACTGGGAGAATACACAGATGCAAATTAAATGTCATCAATAGCAGTTTACTTCTGTGAGTTGGGACGGATTGCTTCCATACCACTTGTGAACTCTACCAGAGTTCAAATGAACTACAGGTGCATCTCAATAAATTAGAATATCGTGGAAAAGTTCATTTATTTCAGTAATTCAACTCAAATTGTGAAACTTGTGTATTAAATAAATTCAATGCACACAGACTGAAGTAGTTTAAGTCTTTGGTTCTTTTAATTGTGATGATTTTGGCTCACATTTAACAAAAACCCACCAATTCACTATCTCAAAAAATTAGAATATGGTGACATGCCAATCAGCTAATCAACTCAAAACACCTGCAAAGGTTTCCTGAGCCTTCAAAATGGTCTCTCAGTTTGGTTCACTAGGCTACACAATCATGGGGAAGACTGCTGATCTGACAGTTGTCCAGAAGACAATCATTGACACCCTTCACAAGGAGGGTAAGCCACAAACATTCATTGCCAAAGAAGCTGGCTGTTCACAGAGTGCTGTATCCAAGCATGTTAACAGAAAGTTGAGTGGAAGGAAAAAGTGTGGAAGAAAAAGATGCACAACCAACCGAGAGAACCGCAGCCTTATGATTGTCAAGCAAAATCGATTCAAGAATTTGGGTGAACTTCACAAGGAATGGACTGAGGCTGGTGTCAAGGCATCAAGAGCCACCACACACAGAATTTGGCTACAGTTGTCGTATTCCTCTTGTTAAGCCACTCCTGAACCACAGACAACGTCAAAGGCGTCTTACCTGGGCTAAGGAGAAGAAGAACTGGACTGTTGCCCAGTGGTCCAAAGTCCTCTCTTCAGATGAGAGCAAGTTTTGTATTTCATTTGGAAACCAAGGTCCTAGAGTCTGGAGGAAGGGTGGAGAAGCTCATAGCCCAAGTTGCTTGAAGTCCAGTGTTAAGTTTCCACAGTCTGTGATGATTTGGGGTGCAATGTCATCTGCTGGTGTTGGTCCATTGTGTTTTTTGAAAACCAAAGTCACTGCACCCGTTTACCAAGAAATTTTGGAGCACTTCATGCTTCCTTCTGCTGACCAGCTTTTTAAAGATGCTGATTTCATTTTCCAGCAGGATTTGGCACCTGCCCACACTGCCAAAAGCACCAAAAGTTGGTTAAATGACCATGGTGTTGGTGTGCTTGACTGGCCAGCAAACTCACCAGACCTGAACCCCATAGAGAATCTATGGGGTATTATCAAGAGGAAAATGAGAAACAAGAGACCAAAAAATGCAGATGAGCTGAAGGCCACTGTCAAAGAAACCTGGGCATCCATACCACCTCAGCAGTGCCACAAACTGATCACCTCCATGCCACGCCGAATTGAGGCAGTAATTAAAGCAAAAGGAGCCCCTACCAAGTATTGAGTACATATACAGTAAATGAACATACTTTCCAGAAGGCCAACAATTCACTAAAAATGTTTTTTTTATTGGTCTTATGATGTATTCTAATTTGAGATGGTGAATTGGTGGGTTTTTGTTAAATGTGAGCCAAAATCATCACAATTAAAAGAACCAAAGACTTAAACTACTTCAGTCTGTGTGCATTGAATTTATTTAATACACGAGTTTCACAATTTGAGTTGAATTACTGAAATAAATGAACTTTTCCACGACATTCTAATTTATTGAGATGTACCTGTATACCCCTGACGAAGTTTCCAGCAGTCTCTGGTGTGGTTCGCTGGTGTACACCTTAGTTCAGAAAACTGCTTTTATGCCAAATGAAATCTGATGTCATACAGACTCTAGTGTAATAGCATTCTCAGGAGTAGCAATATCTTGGATCTGAAACCTTTTTGACTTTGAATACTTTGTGGGGTTACTATTTGACAGAATCTTAATGTAAATAAATGTAATTGTAGCCCAATTATTTGAGTTTTATTAAGTCTTATCTATAAATAAAAACCTGAACAATGTGCACAAAGTAGTAAATGGTTTGATATGGAGGTGAAAACACAGCAACTGTGTCCTCTAACAGACTGTAAATCTTGTAAGGGGTGTTGAGTTTTGAAGTAAACAACCTCAGCAGTTTTGAATATTCTGCACCAGTAAACAATAAACCCAGCATACGTCTCCCTGAATTGATATCGCCCTGCTCAACAAAACTTTAATCAAGAGCTCTTCAGATCTGAAAGCCAGAACTGTAATTCTGCAATCATGTCAGTGTGTTTCATAGGCTGGGTTTGTACCTAGTTGTCTATTAACAAAGTCCCTTTCAAGGCAAGTCAGTCCACTCAACGGCCATCTTAGGAATGCTCCCACACAGCTATTTTCTATGGATACAAGCAGCATGACAATATTGCTCCTATTTACTTGAATGGGAAAAAAATGAAAACTGTTGGTCAAGATTACGATAAAAGATCATACTTCAATGGTATCATAAATTGCACTTCTTTATGTCAGATCATGAAAAAAAACCATGCTATTTTTAACAAGCACATGCTCATTCTCGAGTTGACTGACAGATGATGTCTTTATCGAAAAGGTGACTGGGGCTGAGTTCGAAATGGTATACTACCCAACAGTGTTGTAGTCAAGACCACCTAAACCGAGACCAAGTCAAGACCAAGACCAGAGTGTATCGAGACCAAGACAAGACCAAGACTTTGAGGGGTTTAGACCAAGTCGAGACCAAGACCAAGACAGGGCGAGACGAGTCAAGACCAAGACCAGACCAGTGCAAGTCCCACACTGCATGACACATTTATGATAAAATGTAGAACATGCAAACCATAGGCACTCCTCAAATTGATCTGAAAGATCCACATTCCCATAAAAACACCCACAGAAAACAAATGAAGATTCCTCTTCATTCACCTCTTTTATTGCCATATGTGTGTGTGTGTGTGTGTGTGTGTGTGTGTGTATGTATCAGTGTGCTATGAGAAATGTCTTGATAAAATAATCAAAAGGCATTGCAGAGGTGAATTGTATGTGTGTGAATTTTCCTTTGTTTTCTATAAGCAAACAAATACAAACAAACACTAAGGAGCTGAAATCAACTTCTTTATTCAACACTCCTTTTCCAAGTTTACCATCCAACTAAAACAATAACATTTTTGTGCAAGCATCGCGTCAGGTTTTCTGGATGACTCTTCCCCTAGAAACCATCAAGTACAGAATATATCAAACAATTATTCAATACTTAAGTCTTCACTTTTCTCTGTCTTTTCTTAAACAGTAACTTTCCGAGTTGAATGGAATGCAGCAAGAGGCAGATTGCTAACGTTAGCTAGCTAGCTTTGCTAGCATCACTTAAACGTAACTTATCTTTCTTTATGCTTCCTTTCTAAGTGCCAACAAAAGTTTGACATGGTCCCAACTGTCTCGGTAAGCATTGCATTTCAGAATTTACATACTGCTGTGTGTTTTCTTTTGGACGCTTTTTTGCAGATGAACTCTTTGAGGTATAGGTCAGTGTTTCCCAACCTTTTTTCTGTCATGGCACACTTTTTACGGTTAAAAAATCCCATGGCACACACACCACTATCCCACATAACCATCTTCGATAGTTTTCCTTTTCAAGAACTTGTCCATGTTTTCTGTCTGTCTTAGTAGCGTGAACTCGTAATGTTTGAAATTCGGCTATGCAAAAAATGCAAGTAACATAGGTACACTGTATAATGAGGTCACAGATGACAAGAGCGCTAATTGGATAATGAAAAACCAACAAATTTGTCTTTTCCAATTTGTAGATTTGTTCTTGCAAGTTAATTCTTACAACGGCACAGCAAATACATTATTTATTTATTTATTTACTGTATTTTCTGGAAATAAATTCGCACCTGACTATAAGTCACACCAGGTCAAAATCGCGTTGTTGATAGAGAGAAAAAAACACATATAAGTCGTATCTCTGTATAAGTCACACTGACAGAGGTTGGATCTGGCAGGCACTAGATCACGAGAGCAGCCACCCAGCCTCCATTCACCAGTTCAGATGTCAAACATGCTCCGTGAAGATTACAGTACCTCAGAATCTACACACCAAATCACAGTGTTTTTGGATTTGTTTAAAACAGGAAAATTTGCTTTTAGTAATCGTATGTAACAGTTTCTCATATTCTTTTTATGTTTCATGAGAGAAGCATGACAAGTAAGTCACATCTGTTCATACCATCTGTAACTCTATGCTGTGCACAGATAATTTCACTCACTTTCACTTTCTTGAAATGAAAAGGGGGGTGGGGAGGGGTGACAGCGGTTAACAGTAACAAAAATTTCAAATTAGAAATGAGTTAAGTTATTGCTTGAATTTGAAGCAGGAAGTTTTACATCCAATCACAGTAATGATGTTAACAAACAAATCAGACAATGCACAGGCAATTTAGTGATATCCCCGCAGTTGTGGTCTTGACCGGTCTTGAAATAAAATCCAGAGTCCTCTTTGTCTGAGACCGAGACAAAGCCGAGTAAAAATGCGATCGATTCCGAGACGAGACCGAGACCTTCAAAAAGACTGATCTCGAGTACTACAACACTGCTACCCATACTACTCTTACTACTTCTGCTATATATGTCTATGGTAGAAATAGAAAGAGTAGAATGGGAGTATGCCATTCTAAACTCAGCCTGGCTCTTTGGTAGGTAAGGCAGGTCTTCCTTTTCTTCATCCGCCATATTGGGCATTCAGATTTTTCCCATTCATTTTAATAGTGGTCCGTCTTGGGCTTTTAAAGGAAAGTCTTTGCTATTAAAGGAAATGAAAATTGGAGTTTTGTGGCTTTTAGTCCATGTCTACACTTTTAGTATTTTAAATTGACATTATTTTTCTTCCAGGAAAATGGACCAACAATATTAATGACATTATCTCCTGTTCAGGGGCATATACAAAAATGTATCTGATAAAAAAGTTTCTAGAAAGAGATTCCCCCTTCCCCTAATACCACTTGTCATTGACAAGTAGCAAAACGTCCTGGTTACTTTCGTAACCTCCGTTCCCTGATGGAGGGAATGAGACATTGTGTCGATGTAGTGACACTAGGGGTCATTCTTGGGAGCCCCAAACACCTCTGCTTTTTTGAAAAAAGGCCAATGAGAATTGGCGTGTGGAATTTGCATGCCACTCCCCCGGACATACGGGTATAAAAGGAGCTGGTATGCAACCACTCATTCAGGTTTTGTGCTGAGGAGGCGAGACCAGGTCATGGCCATTTCAGCGGGTAGTTCAGCATTGTGGCAAGAGGAACACAATGTCTCGTTCCCTCCATCAGGGAACGGAGGTTATGAAAGTAACCAAGACATTCCCTGTCTGTCACTCACTCGACGTTGTGTCGATGTATTGACACTAGGGGTCCCTATACAAAATGCAACAACTAGCTGAACTGTGTTGCATGAACTGGCAGTGCGTTACGGGCAGACTGCTATGTGCCTTGTAGCCAGCGCACCAGGCTGTCACGTAACCTCCCCCAACGCTCTTATAAGCATCGAATGGTCCATCAGGAACAAGTCAACTGCCCAACTATAGGGACAGGCTAGCCCAGCCGAGGCCTCTTTTCCCTCTCTTTTCTCCCCAAAAAGAGTGGAATTTGTTAACTGACTGGGAGCCATAAGTGTCTGAGTTGGGGGGTGTCCCTCCCAAGGGAAAGACACCGCGGAGACCACACCCTGCCCAAAAAGCGGGGGTGGGGGGTATTTTGAATGGAATAGGTCACATGGTCTTACCGAGTCTTGTCGGAAGTATGTCATGTCGCGAGGATCGTGAGATCTGAGAACCATCTAGGATGACCTGCTCCTCATCCTCCCTGACCTTGCACAGGGTCTGTGCAAGTAGACTCACTGGGGGAAACGCGTATTTGCGTAGTCCAGGGGGCCAGCTGTGCGCCAGTGCATCTATACCAAGGGGTGCCTCGGTCAGGGTGTACCAAAGTGGGCAGTGGGAGGATTCCCGGGAAGCAAATAGGTCTACCTGTGCTCGACTGAATTGACTCCAAATCAGCTGGACAACCTGAGGGTGGAGTCTCCACTCTCCCCTGAGGGTAACCTGATGTGACAGCGCATCTGCTGCAGTGTTGAGGTCCCCCGGGATGTGAGTGGCTCATAGCGACTTGAGGCACTTCTGACTCCAGAGGAGGAGACAGCGGGCAAGTTGTGACATGCAATGGGAGCGTAGACCGCTTTGGCGGTTGATGTACGCTACCAATGCTGTGTTGTCCGTCAGGACCAACACGTGCTTGCCCTGGATCAACGGCCAAAACCTCTCCGTCTGAACGCCTTCAGACAGTTCAGCACCTACTGTGCACGCTCGTTTGTGAGGCGCGCTCTCATCGAGACTGAGTCCAACTCCAGACTGAGAAAAGAGATGCTCTGAACTGGGGAGAGCTTGCTCTTTTCCCAGTTGACCCGAAGCCCCAGTCAGCTGAGGTGCCGGAGCAAGAGGTTCCTGTATGGGGCAGGACAGGCCGAAGGGGAGGACCTTGTACTGGTACGCCTGGCCTTCAAAGGTAAACCGCAGGAAGGTTCTGTGTGCAGGTAAGACCGAGACGTGAAAGCATGTGTCCTTCAGGTCTACCGCCGAGAACCAATCTTGATGCCATACGCTCACTAGAATGCGTTTTTGTGTCAGCATCTTGAATGGGAGTCTGTGCAAAGCCCGGTTCAGTACTCGCAGCTCCAGGATTGGTCGCAACCCACCGCCTTTCTTTGGTACGATGAAGTAAAGGCTGTAAAACCCTTTCTTCATCTCAGCTGGAGGGACAGGCTCTGTCGCGCCCTTGCGCAGAAGGGTAGCGATCTCCACACGCAAGGTAGCGGCGTTCTCGCCCTTCACCGAGGTGAAGCGGACGCCGCTGAACCTGGGCGGGCGCCTGGTGAACTGAACCGCATAGCCGTGTCGGAAGGTCTGGGTCAGCCTCCGCGACGGGTTGGAAAGCGTGAGCCATGTCGGACGTACCGGCAGGTGGGGCAGAGCTCGAGGTGCCACGTTGAGGGTATTCGATCCCCGTGGCCATGCTGAGTCCAGGGACATCAAAGCACCTAACTGGCTCCTGCCGCCCACCATAAGATTGTCCGAGGAGGGGGGAGGAGGAGTCTCATCCCCGTAGTCCACCAAGTTGAACCAGAGGTGGTGATCCTGGACCACCAGGGTGGACATCGCCTGCCCGAGAGACCGCGCCATGACCTTTGTCGCCCGGAGAGCGAGGTCGGTGGCCGAGCGCAGTTCCTGCATCAATCCCGGGAGCTGAAAGACCGGGACCGGGCAGTAAAAGGTGCCTCCCACGATCTTGTCAGCTCCTCATGCACTTCTGGGAAGAAAGGAATGGGGGCGGGGCGTGGCCGTGGGCGGCGCCCTGAGCCCAGGAACAATCGTCGAGCCGCGAGGGTTCAGGGAAGAGCGGAGGGTTCCACTCTAGCCCGATGCTCGAGGCCGCCCGGGAAAGCATGTCCGTCATTTTTGCATTGGCCTGGGACTGGGTGACCACTCCCAAAGGAGGAAGCCCAGTCGAAGCCTCTGCATCCAACTGGACAAGCCCGCTCTCTGATGCTGTGCTCGATAACTCGGCTTCTTCCCGGGCTTCCCGGGGATGTTGAACTCGCCCTGAGACGAGCCGGCGATCTCATCCGAGCGCCCGACCGGAGCAAGCAAGCATGCTGGGGAATGGGAGGTCCGTGGGGGGATACCCGGCAGAGGTGGTCCCATTGAGGTCCCCAAATCGCCCCCAGTGCTAACTGGCACGGCCTCATACCCGTAGGTAGAAGGACCGAGGTGGGGAGCCACTGGGGTGGCTTGCTTTCTTACGAATGCAAGCCGCGACCGCAACGTTGCCATGGTCATGTTCTCGCAGTGAGGACAAGACCCATCCACGAACGATGTCTCCTCGTGGGCAGTGCCCAGACATGAAAGACAGCGATCGTGGCCGTCAGAAGCAGAGAGATATTGACCGCAACCAGGAATAACACACAGACAGAAAGGCATCTTTAAAAAGACGTTCCATGTGTGCCGCTCTTTTAGAAAGAAAATATACTCTCTTTTTTAGAATATACTCTTTTAGTTGTTTCTGCCGAAGCACCAGGGGCATTCTCTGCACTCCACGGGTGCAGAGGGGGAGAAGCCGCTGAAATGCGCTGTAGAATCCAGCAGATGAGGTGAATGAGCTTCAATGATTAGAACCACTCGGCTCGGAAGAGAAAATCTGTGGTTGTATACCAGCTCCTTTTATACCCGTATGTCCGGGGGAGTGGCATGCAAATTCCACTCGCCAATTCTCATTGGCCTTTTTTCAAAAAAGCAGAGGTGTTTGGGGCTCCCAAGAGTGACCCATAGTGTCACTACATCAACACAACGTCAAGTGAGTGAAAGATAGGGAACATGAGCCATGTTTGGAATAGCATACTAGCATAATACTCTTACTATTTCTGCAGTGTATGGATACAGTATGGCAGAAACATTAAGAGTAGTATGCTCATGTACTATTCTGAACATAACAATTGTTTTGCTGGGTTGTGACATAAACTGATGGCTAATGGCTTAAGTTTGATATGTTCTACCTTAATTTCCTGATTAATTATGAAACCAGCACCTTTCCACGATTCAACCAATTCCATCCTGATCTAATGAAAATTACGTGACTGGTGACATTTTTTATATTACAAAATGACATTACGTTGTTCATTATCATGAACATGGCAGTTCATATCATGGCAGTTCCGAGGTGAAATGTCCACTGAGTGGTGCTAAAAGCGAGTTAAGTGCTTTCCTAAACAGGTGAGATTTTAAGGTTAATACTCTACTGAGTTTAAAATCAATATAAACAACCCCCCTACCCTTGATCTCAAACCTAAACCTAACCGATAGTGTCACAGAAAGCAAATGTGAGATGACAAATACAATTGTTGAAGCAACCACATCATTTTGTGGCAGGGACTAAAAACGAAATATTTTTCATTTCGGTTTGTTCTGAGCAAAAATAGTATTTTTTATTTTTTTTGTTCCGGTTACAGCATTCTGCAGGCTCTTTTCCAAATGGTAACCGGTTAGAATGAAATTAAAGAAAAGTTAATAACGTTATTTTTAAAAAGACAGTACTCTGTGCTAACGGTGTGTTATATACCATTTGCAGTCTTGCCAGATCTTTCAAAAGAAACAAGGGACCTGGTCTGGAAAAACAAGCTAAAAATAAGAGACTTCTTATAAGAGACCTCAACACAATAAGCGGAATTAAGCTATTGATTTTTTTTCCCATGTGGGGGATTGATTAGCATAGAAATCATAACAAGCATAGTTTACAGAAGCCTATATAAAATAAAAAATGTCAATAAATGCATTCTTAGTATTAAATATATCTCCATAAATATTTCAAATATGCATACATCTGCCCATCTAAAATCAGTTAATAGCCTAGATATCTCTCTCCTTCAGGCACACACTACATTGGTGCATTTGGACTAAACATCACCTTATGCAAGCAAATTAGTTTAATTGTTTTAAACCTTGGTGTACTCACAGGGAGCGCATGCACAGACCATGTTCTTTTTTGGAGCTAATAAAGTCCTGAAGCAACTTTATACTGATTTACTAAACAACATTGGAGAAAAACAGAATGGAGAACACACTCATTACTCTTGGCTCTTTAGCTGTAATGAGCCATATGAAACCAAACATTATCACAGAGGCCTAAATAAAAAAAAATTAAAATGTAATTTTAACTACAGATCTGCTTCTCAATCAAAACCCGGCAGCATCAGATCTGTATTAATGCATCATATCTAACAATAATTCAGTGAAGATTTAGAAATAACTGAGAAATGTACTTTCTACCTTTTATATCTTTCCTTGTATCTGATTTAAACATGCATGTATATGTAGTAATTACATAAAGTTGTTTAAAAGTTCTTCAGTATGTCAACAGATGGAAGGCTACATCCACAACATGCAGTTAGGCAAAGAAATGTGTGATGCAGTGGTTTCCTTCAGTATCACAGCACATGCTTATAATTTCTACAGAAAAAAGAAGCCTAATTTTTATCAACCCAAGATAGCATACTAGACAGCCACCAGCCCTAGTATTCCTACCACCGATGTAATTATACCTCACATTATCTCAAACCTCACAAATGTTTCCTATCCCCACTTTCTCCCTACTGCCTTTCTCACATTTTGCAGCCCCACTTTTTGTCCTTCTTAACCATAGCCAGAAGCTCCCTTTCTCAGCTTCCTCTGCCATTTCCTTCAGAAACTTCTTCAATGCTGAACCAGAGATACCAACATCTTTCAATAGGGGCTGCATTGATGTTCCCATAAATCCTCAACACCCAACTTCCACAGGGTATGATAGTCCTCTATCCATTTGCCCTGCACTCAGCAACCAAATCAGCATATTTCAACTTCTTTCTCTCATGGGCTGTGTCCAATTCCTCTTCCCATGGGATGGTAAGCTCAATCATCATGACTTTTCTAGCTGATGTCGTCCATAACACTACGTCCGGCCTTAAGGAGGTAATGGCGACCTCAGAAGGAAATTATAGCTGCGGACCAAGGTCGACCTCTATTGTCCATTCTTTTCCACATGCCAGGATTGATCTGGCTTCCCTCCAAGTGATAAGCCTCCTTCTCCCAGGTTGCTTCTCATTGTCTTGCCTTTCCTGTCTTGTCAGTGGATTGAATGTTGTATCCTCCTGCAGCTCAACCCGCTAGCTTGACATGTCCTGCTGGCTGTACTGGTCTTCTAGATGCCGTCCACAACAATGGATTCAATAGCCCTGTGGTGCTCAACCGGACTCTGTATCCTTCTTGCCTGACCTGCTGCCACAGCACAAGATTGTGTCTGGCTCTTCCTGCCACATTTCATCCTTCCTTGCTGAATCCGCAGGCTTTTGTAGGTCATTACCCTCATCCACCCACAACTGCATTTCCTAAGGATCCTTTGCTATTTAGCCATGTCCATTCCATTCATGCCCATAGAGTCTAACCTAATTGGTCCATCTTTCATCCCACTTCTCAGAGGACCACTGGACTGTTTTCCTTGTATTGTGTCTGTAGTTGGTTAGGGTGTCCCCTGTATGTGGTCCTTCCAGTCTTCCCTTGACTCCAACTGCCCTGTTCACAGTAGTCACTGGTTTCCCAGAATTCTAATCAGGTTAACAGGTAGCTGTCAAAACCTGCTGGGTATTATTGCCTGCCGCCCCTCTGCCAGTGCCAGCTGATGATGTTTTTCTGTCTCTATGCATGTAATATGGATTTGTAGTGACTTAAAATCAGGCAGAGTTCCCTCTGTGTTTTTTTATCCCAATATCCTTTTCACGAGTTCACCTGCCCATATAATCTTTGATAAACGGATGTGGCTTACTGTCCACAAAGGAGGGGCTCGAGGAAGAGGCTTGACTCGAGCTCTAAATTTACCCCCCAAAAAGATGCTTAGAATAAAAGACAGCGAGCACATGGATAAATCATGAAAGGTTTATAGATAATTGTATCCTTAGATGTGTATGCGACCTTGACAAATAATGCTGTAGTAGAACCGTTTATTAAACGCAATGTTTAACTCCCCAAAATGGGTGAAAGAAATGCCAAATCAAAGGCTAACAGAAGTGCTAGATCTTGGTAAACTGCATTGAAGCAGCTGGCTTGCGGAAGAAGCCTCATGCAAGGGCCTGCTCTGGGTGGAAGCTTTAGATGAAGGACATTTATGCAGCTAAAGGGGGCTGTACCACTGATATATTACATCTAATCAGCCAGCTTACGGAGGCAGCCTCATGTACATTGGGGTGGATTTCCTGTTCCTGTTGCTGACGGCACACTGCACGAGTGTTTGTAGCCTGCTTAGCATTGCTTATTCTTATTCTCCTACATTCGTTGTTTTATCCTTTGTCATTTTACCACGTGTTTTGGGTTTTTCCGCTTTTCTACTGTTTCATCTGTGTGTATTTTACCTGTTGCTGTTGGCGCCTAGCTCAAGTCTGTGTTTGTAGCCTGCTAGCTTTTTTTTAGCATCGCTTATCTATCTGTTTTCAGCATTTAATCCTTAACATCTGCCATTTTTCAGCGTGCATCAGGTTTTCCCCGCATTATTCTCTTATTGCGATTAAACTGCGTGCATTTTACAGCGCGCACCCATTTTTCTCCTCTGTGTTACATGGATTATTGCATCGATCTCAATGCACCGCTTATTAAGAACAACCATAACAACAAACAATTACGTGAAGGATTCACATCGATTTCAAACCCTCACCGCTCAGGAACAACCAACAACAACAAACAACTGCGGTAAGTCATGGCATATGCTCATGTTATTTCTTCCGGCATTGCATGTCACATGTTTACAATAGCCTCTTCCATCAGCAGTGAGGGATATATATGTGATAAATGAATTAGTCAGGCTGATGGAGAAGGTTAACCCTTTAAAGCCTGAGCCCAAAATTCAGAAAATTCCATTCTGTGTCAGAATATGATATTCATATCCATATTCATATTACATTCATATTCATATAACATCACACACCTGAACTGTATATACCATATTGAAGAGAAGAACTAGGGCTTTCAAATCATATAAATATATGTATGGTTATTTAAGGTTAATCATCCTTTATCAATAAGATTTCACACAGCAATTTTTACAGAAATCTTCTCCAGCCACCATACCTCATCAGACAACTGCATTTTCAACCATTTTAATTACAAGTTAGAGGGAAACTAAAAGTGTATGAAATATACATAATTTTGTGGGCAATGTAGAATAGCAGACAGCTTAGAAATATAATCTATTGTTTAAAAGTTATGACCATTCTAGTGATTAGTGGGAAAACGGAATAAAACAAACATTTAGAATGTTAAGATACATTTCACATGACCACTCCTCAAATACTCCTTTTGAGCACCTGTAATAATAAATTGAGATTGCATCTGAAATTGAAGGACACAAACACTGAAATTTACATTTTATGTGTTCAATAAAACACACACTATATTTAAGTTGAACAGTAGAATTACACACGAATTACACAGCAAAACATACAAAATCAAACTTTCGAACTATCTACTGTAAATACATTTTTAATAAAGAGTGCAGGAACAGAATATATATAGATTCATAAATACTCAATAACTGCAATACCTGTGAAGAGAAGAGAGGGAGAAAAGAGAGGAGGGGAGGACAACAATACCAGTAAACATGGCTGGGGATCAGGTTCCATCTCATCCTCCATCTCATTGTGGTCCGGGTCTTCCTGCAGTAGTTCCTGGTCCAGCAGATTTTCCTCCTGTGTGCTCATGCCTTCATGAGCCATGTCCTCCTCTGCTATGAACCTAAGCTCATCAGCAGTCAGCTGCCTCCTCCTCTTGAGGGTGCTGAGCAGGGAGCCATAGTCTCTATCCATCTCAACAACAGAAAGAAAGTTGGTAGCCAGCTGTGTGTTCTTCACAAATCCGTACACTGAATATTCACCAAAGGCTTGCAGACTAACCAGAATGTCCAACTGCAGACAGCCCTTTCACACTTTCCTTGTGAACAGGAAGCTACACACAACCTAAAATAATGTCTGTGTGATGGATGGGTAAGGCTATCTGCTAAATTATAGAAAGATATCTACCATTTTTTTTATTACAATGGAAAATCAACAAGCTAGATAACTTATCTAACTAGCAGGCCAGTTTCCAGGCAGGTCTGAACAGCATCTGCTCTCTGCCTCACATTACTTCAGGCGGATTTTTCACAAGCGACAAAATTGGACAAAAAATGTATTGATATTTAGCTAAAAATGTACATAGTATTGCTAGCTAATGTTTATTTAGCAAGTTTCACAGAAATTTGCTTAAAAATAGAGGCTAGCTGCCTGTCCAATGAACGCTGACGGTCATGTCATTTTTTCCAGAAATAACTAGCGTTACTCCTAACAAATAAATACTTCGTAACTAAAACAGTTTGACTTTCAATAGACAATATTGACAACACATGTTAAATAACTTGTCTTACCTCGAAAGATCACCTCAGTTTTCAATTTGAAGCAGTAAGTCCAACACTGGAGGTAATCTCCTGGGATGTCCTCTCTGGCTCCGCTCAGGCAAATGGAGGTTGACGCTGATGACGATACATTTATTATTCACGCCCAGTAACCCCTGAACCAATCATATGTGCTATTAACTTATACTGTCATGAGTATCTGGCAGTTTTCAGAAATAAAATCGGTGATTGGACAGCGAAGATATTGAGACAGAACCATGGGAATAATTGTTCCCAAATTTGAACGCTCCGGCTGGTAAGGGTTAATGAGTTAGAGACACGAATCCGAACACTAGTGGAGTTCAGTGAGAAAGAGAAGCCGTTAGATACTGTTTCAGATGCGGGCAGTACAGAGAGCAACACACACACTTTGGTTCCGGCTGTAGAGCACCCGCAGCAGGGCATTTGGGTGACGTCTTGGCGGCATACTCACTCAGCAAAGTGACACCACTCTCCCATTCCTGTTAGGGTTTCCAATCGATTCTCCCCACTCAGTGATTCAAACACTGAGAATAATGTTGAAAGAGCCTTTGTTATTGGTGATTCTATTGTAAGGAACGTGGAAATAGAGACTCCAGCCACTATTGTTAAATGCATTTCAGGTGCCAGAGTGTCTGACATCAGATCAAATTTACAAGTGCTGGCTAATGCTAAACGTAGATTTTCTAAAATTGTTATTCATGTCGGCACTAATGATGTCCGGCTTCGCCAGTCAGAAATCACTAGATATAATGTTAAAGAGGTGTGTGAATTTGCAAAAACGATGTCAGACACTGTAATATGCTCTGGCCCCCTCCCTGCTCATCATGGTGACAAGGTTTATAGTAGATTAGTGTCACTGAATGGCTGGATGTCTGAGTGGTGTCTGGAGAATAGAATAGGATTTATAGACAACTGGAAGAGTTTTTGGGGTAGACCTGACCTGCTAAAGAGAGACAGACTCCATCCCTCCAGGGAAGGTGCCGCTCTCCTCTCTAGTACACTACCGGTCAAAATTTTTGAAACACTTATTCTTTATTATAATGTTTTTTTCTTCACATTTTAGAATAATAATAAAGTCATCAAAACTATGGAATAATATAAATGGAACTATGGGAATTATGTTGTGACTAAACAAAATTAGAATTTGCAAACATGTACTCATTGACATTTTCTCAACCAACGTCTTGAGGTATCACCCTGGGATGCTTTTTAAACAGCATTAAAAGGAGTTCCCATCTATGTTGGGCACTTATTGGCTGCTTTTCTTTATTATTTGGCCTAAGTCATCAATTTCAAAAACTTTTTTTTTTTTAATTACATTTTAGTTTTGTAATGAAATAAATTAATATGGTGGCACAATTATATTTTTGTCTACAAAACTAATTTCAAACATTTAAGCATACGCCTTCAGATCAAAAGATTTTTAAGATCATGAGAAACATTTCAGTCAAGTGTTTCAAAACTTTTGACCGGTAGTGTAATTTGGCACATAGTCTTAATAATGATAGTATTTGACTAACTGGGGCCCAGGTCAGGAAGCAGACAAACTGGTTAATCCGAACATCTGCTAGCTGCCTTGAGACGTCACACAGATCACATAAACTTCAACACATAGAGACTGTATCACCTAGATGTCATATGGAGACTGTGTCTGTTCCCCGAACTACCAAACACAGATCATGAGAAATATTTCAGTCAAGTGTTTCAAAACTTTTGACCGGCAGTGTAATTTGGCACATAGTCTTAATAATGATAGTATTTGACTAACTGGGGCCCAGGTCAGGAAGCAGACAAACTGGTTCATCCGAATTTCTGCTAGCTGCCTTGAGACGTCACACAGATCACATAAACTACAACACATAGAGACTGTATCACCTAGATATCATATGGAGACTGTGTCTGTTCCACGAACTACCAAACACAAACCCCTCACTAAATCATTTAGAACAAAATCTGATTAAGGTCAAACTTGAACAAAACAAACAAATTAAAGATAAACATCATATGAAGATAGGGCTACAAAACATTAGATCTCTTTCTACCAAAGCACTAATTGTAAATGAAATTATTACAGATCATAATTTGGATGTGCTCTGTTTGACCGAAACCTGGCTTAAACTGGATGAATATATTAGTTTAAATGAATCTACTCCCCCAGGTTATTTTTATAAACATGAGCCTCATCTGAAGGGTTGAGGTGGAGGTGTTGCTACAATTTACAGTTAAGTTTTTGGTGTTACTCAGAGGACAGGATATAAATGTAAGTCTTTTAAACTAATAATGCTTAATGTGACACCGTCAGATATAGATATAAATTAAAAAAAACTCTGTTGTCTTTTACCCTTGCTACAGTATATAGATCACCCGGGCCTTATGCTGATTTCCTTGGTGAATTTGCACATTTTTTTATCAGATCTTGTATTTAATGTAGATAGAGCTTTAATTGTTGGTGACTTCAACATTCACATAGATAATGAAAATGACACATTAGGATTAGCATTTATCGATATTCTCAACTCTCTTGGAGTCAGACAAAATGTAGCAGGACCAATTTATCACCATAATCATATGCTAGATTTAATTCTGTCATATGGAGTTGATGTTGATAATATAGAAATTCTGCCGCAGAGCGATGACATCTCAGATCATTACCTCGTCTCTTGTATGCTGTGATCAGCTAATATTTCTCAATCTACACCATGCTATCGTTCAGGTAGAACTATTCTTTCGACCACTAAAGATAGCTTCACTAATAATCTTCCAGATCTATCTCATACACTCAGTAAACCCCAAAGCCTAGAAGAACTTGATGAAATAACAGAAAATATAAATACAGTCATCTCTAGCACTCTTGATAGTGTTGCCCCCCTTCAATTAAAGAAAATTAAAGAAAAAAGCCCTGCTCCATGGTACAATGATCACACTCATGCTCTCAAGAGAGCAGCTTGGAAAATGGAGCGCAAGTGGAAGAATACAAAATTAGAGGTATTTTGCGGTGCATGGAAGGATAGTGTCTATAGCTACAGGCACAAAAACTGCCAGGTCAGCATATTTTAGCAAACTCATAGAAAATAACCACAACAATCCTAGGTGTTTATTCAGTACTGTGGCTAAATTGGTTAGGAATAAAGCCTCAACAGAACCAGATATTCCGTCGCAGCACAAGAATAATGACTTCATGAATTTTTTTACTGATAAAATTGAAATAATCAGAAATAAAATTGGAATTATGCAATCATCTGTCACAGTACCTCAGAAAACAGTGTCTCATAATTTTCCTCATGTGCAACTTCAATCCTTCGCTGTCATAGGTCATGAAGAGCTAACAAAACTTATCAAAATCAAAAACATGTTTGTTAGATCCAATACAAACCAAGCTCTTAAAAGAGGTATTCCCTGTAATCTCAGAACCTCTTCTTAATATTATTAACTCCTCGCTATCCTTAGGACATGTCCCAAGAAACTTTAAAATGGCAGTTATCAAACCACTTATTAAGAAGCCACAACTTGATCCTGGAGAGCTGGCTAATTATAGACCGATTTCAAATCTCCTGTTTATGTCAAAAATACTAGAAAAGGTAGTATCCTCCCAAATATGTTCATTTCTACAGAGAAATAGTATATATGAACAATTTCAGTCAGGATTTAGGCCCATCGACACGTTAGATCACAACATTCTCTTGAATAGGCTAGAGAATTATGTTGGCATTTGTGGAGTTGCATTAGCATGGTTTAGGTCCTATTTAGCAGACCGCTACCACTTTGTCTATGTAAATGAGGAATTGTCAAACCAAACAAAAGTAAAGTATGGAGTGCCACAGGGATCAGTTTTAGAGCTTTTCTCCTTGTATATGCTTCCCCTGGGAGATATTATAAGGAATCGTGGAATAAGTTTCCACTTTTATGCCGATGATACCCAACTTTATATTTCTTCAAAATTGATGATTTCAAGATTTCACAATTCTCCAAATTAGCAGAGTGTATCAATGAAATAAATGATTGGATGGCCAGAAATTTCCTTCTACTCAATTCTGACAAAACAGAGGTACTAATTATTGGACCAAAAACCTTTAAAAATAAGATGCTAAAATATAATTTGACTCTTGATGGATGTACTGTTACATCGTCTTCAACAACAAAGAACTTAGGTGTTATATTTGATACCACTTTGTCCTTTGAAAATCAAATTACCAATGTTTGTAGAACAGCATTCTTCCACCTAAGAAATATTGCTAAATTACGACACATGCTCTGTTGCTGATGCAGAAAAACTAATTAATGCGTTCATGACCTCAAGACTAGATTATTGTAATGCATTACTAGGAGGATGTCCAGCAAGATCAATAAATAAACTTCAGTTGGTTCAAAATGCAGCAGCCAGAGTGCTGACGAGAGCCAAGAAACATGATCATATTAGCCCCATTTTATCATCGTTACATTGGCTACCTGTTAAATTTCATATTAATTTTAAAATTCTGTTAACTACGTACAAGCTTTGAATGGTCTAGCTCCGCAGTACTTAAGTGACCTTCTACCATGCTATATTCCATCATGTTCATTATGATCGCAAAATTCTGGACTGTTAATAGTTCTTAGAATATCAAAACCCACAAAAGGAGGTAGATCCTTTTCATATTTGGCTCCTAAACTATGGAATAGTCTCCCTAACACTGTTCGAGATGCAGACACACTCACTCAGTTTAAGTCTAGACTAAAGACTCATATATTTAGCCAGGCATACACCTAATTTATCCTTCAACTCACAATTAGGCTGCTTTAGTTAGGTCTGCCGGAACCAGAAACA
The DNA here is from genome assembly GCF_019703515.2 of Myxocyprinus asiaticus. Taxonomy (NCBI): domain Eukaryota; kingdom Metazoa; phylum Chordata; class Actinopteri; order Cypriniformes; family Catostomidae; genus Myxocyprinus; species Myxocyprinus asiaticus. The sequence goes on along the minus strand of NC_059365.1, from coordinate 40,348,104 downwards.
GTGATCATGATCTATAACTCTGCAATAAATTGAATGGCAACTATGCTAATATTATTTTATTTGTTTCCCTGTCTCAACCTCGGGACTCCTATCCTGAGGTCACCAGAACTGGCAGGATCCAGCTCCATTCCTGCTTCGTGTTGGACTCCACTGCTATGTGTCGCTGTGTGATGATGACTAATAGCAGCCGGTGCCAGCCAAACATCACTTCAGTCTATTACGATGGACGTCAGAGGATGAACTGATGCCAACTCCAACCATAAGACATGGGATACTTCATATGCCATTGCCTGAACCTTGGACTGAGGATAGACCTCACCGAAATTGAACCAGGTTGAATTGTGATGCACCTAACTGATCTCTGCCTGCATCACCTCGGTCTAATGATGGACTACACTCTTGAAATGGAATACATAGACTATCAATTAATTGCCAACAAAACCCTTCATCAGCCAACTAACAAGGACAATTGCATCTATGTGAACTTCTGCAGTTAATCCAGGATGGGTTTCAAAGACATTAGTCATTAATCTTACAGTTCATACAAAATCTTTGTTTAAACACTGACCCTTAACACTTACTTAGTTTAATAATTTTAAACCATGACTTTCACTATACATAAGTAATATTGCCATTATATTCATGATGTTAGCCAGAGGGGAACTGGCCCCCACAGTGAGTCTGGTTTCTCCCAAGGTTATTTTTCTCCATTAACCAACATCTTATGGAGTTTTGTGTTCCTTGCCACAGTCGCCTTCGGCTTGCTCACTGGGGTTATAAATACAATTATTATTTAATTACTTATTTTTAAACACAATTCACAATCATATTTTACCAAACTGCACAATGATGACTCTAAGACATTATAGATATTACAGTTGTATCTTCTGTTAATGCCTGATCTTCTGTAAAGCTGCTTGAAACAATGTGTGTTGTGAAAGGTGCTATACAAATAAAAATGACTTGACTTGACACAAGGGCCCGATCTGGGTGGGAGGTTTAGATTAAAGGACCTGTGTACGACCATAGGGAGTTGTACCATAGGTATACTGTCAGATCAGATGGCTTGCGGAAGTAGCCTCACTCAATGGTCTACCCAGAGACAGGGAAATATGGTGCTTGAAATGAACAGGAGGAGATGGTGACCACAGCTGTAATACTCGTTACAGCTGCTGTGAGGCTAAGACAAAGGGTTTCAGAGGAAACATGGTAAAACACTGCTGCGGCAGTAGAGTAAAATGGGCCTCCTGCGGGAGCAGAGTTAAGGCAATGCTGTGGCAGTGGGGTAGATGAGAAGAAATAGTAAAAAAGGGGGTGCTCCTGTGGGAGCGGAGTTTAAAGTACTGCTTAAGTACTTTATTACATTTATAAAGTCCTGTAAGGGAAGCAAAGATTAGTTAGAAAAAATATGACAATTACATTTGTATTCACCGGTAGGGGAAGCAAATGGTTAGTTAGGAATATGTAAATTTATTACATTTATACACACCTGTAAGGGAAGCAAAAGGTTAGTTATGAAAACATGTCAATTACAGTTATATGCAGCTTTAAGGAAAGCAAAATGTTAGTTAAGAATACATAACTTTATTCTGTCTGTCATGTCGGGGCACTACTGTGGCAGTATCAAAAGCAAAAGGGGTACTGCTGTGGCATAGGCGGGTGCTGCTGCGGCAGTATCAAGCGAGGTCAGGCGCTGTGACACAGTATCAAGTGGAGCACACATGGCTTTATTACATTTATACACACTTGTAAGGAAAGCAAAAGGTTATTTTGGAGGTTATAGCAAGCTCTATTTGATATGTGATGGGCTCAATTTAACCATGAACGAAAGACATGCCAATGCGAAGGCTAACGGGAAATGCTAAAAGGCTCTTAAGATTACTGAACCACCACTGCATTTGAACAGGAGAGCTCATACTGCGTTTCAGACAGGAGAACCCATGTAGTGAATGACATGAAATCTCACACTGCATACGAAAGGGAGAGCCCACCCAAGAGCCTGCATTGCAATCGAACAGGAGAGCCCACACTGCAGTTCGAACGGGAAAGCCTGCTTAGTGTTCGAATGGGAGGGCCCGCACTGCGATTTGAAAGGGAGAACCTATGGCCAAATTGCGTAGGCTCACACTATGTCCAAACAGGAGAACCCACACTGCAGTCGAATGGCAGGTGGCGCTGAGTAAAGAATCTTACCGAATTGTGGTTTGCGATGGGTATATGTTTATGAGCTACGCCCCTAGACATTTAATAAGAGGGAAGCATGGCTATGGTTGCAGTGTTGTGGTAGGCTTAGTTGGCACTGCCTGAAATGTTCCACAGTTGTTGCACCTGGATATAAACACCAACAGGTTCATCAGAAATCTGTCTCAAACCAGAGGTTGAATTCAGATATTTCTGGAGAATCTACAGTCTTTTTTTCCTTCATAATAGCATAATATCAATGCAAATCAATATTTCATGTAAATTTTATTTATTTATTTTGTAGGTAGCCATGACATAAGTGTGACAATGTACAGTCAGCTAGTCTTTATCGCAAAATAAACCCTGGCAGGGTATATTTTGCAAGAACGACTGGCTGAATGTACATTAATACTGTATACTGTTGTTGTTTTTTTCTTTAAACAAGACACATCAAAATTTCATAAAGTTCATGTTAAAAACCTGTTTACATTCCTTCAAAATTGGGAAAAAACAGAAATAAAAAAAAAAATTTTCCACATAAATTTTATTTGTTACTTCTAACTGCTCGGCTATTATTAATAGTCACCTTCATGTCAGACCATTAGTCAACAAATACTAAATACTGCATGTATATTAATCATAGACACAGAGTTACACCTATAAATTTAACCAAGCTGAGTGGCTCACACACAGATCAACATTTCAAAGTATTTCTAGTTTCATTCAACCGAGAGTGGTGATGGCCGAGTGGGTGAGCTTACTTTGTAACAAGTACATCCATTTCCACCAATTCACAACAAACTGTTTGACCATTCGTGAGCATGATAGGCAGGCATTATAAAATCTGTCAGTCAGAGTGATGTCGAGGCGCTGCCTCCTTTCACGTGGCTTTTCGCCTGCAATTCACCATTATCCCTCTCATATTCAGTTTACACTCTGATCTCATATTTTGTCAAATAAATTTTGTTTATTCTTGTACAGTCGATTCTTTTCTTTTCCACGTTTTTGAGGAAGCACTGCTTCCCTTGTCTCCTTGGAGGAAACGTCCCTGTTGTGTACAGTATGTGTTTGAGAATGCGGCATATATTCAGAGGTCCATGTGAAAAAAAAAAAAAAAACACTTTATCAACAGTTAAATAACTGTGATTTATTTTCAGCTTCAGTTTGAGCCTTGGGGAGCTGAATATGTTTATGAAAGACAGAGAATCAGTGGGGGAAATTTCTAAAATGTTTCTTGCACACTGCAAGCTCCATGACACTCGATTATGACATCACACTTTGTAACTGAATTCCACTGCTGGAATCCGTCAGTCATCTAGCTCCTACTGCAGAGCGCTGGAGTGTTTGCCAGTATTTAACCCAGCCATTTACTCAACCAGTCAGCAATCATGCTTATGTAACTAATTATTGCCTGGATGTTGCTCCCCTGAAAGGCCTTTTCTTTCACTTGATTGTTTAGGGAAAATGAAGAGACAGCTGATTAGCTTCGCTCTACTCTGATGCACAGCATCAATCTATTATTTTACCATTGCAGCCCTGACCCTGTGAAAGGAAGGGGACCTGTAAAGGGCAATCAACCTGATATTCATAAAGCTATGGTCTATAATAACAGATTGAATGCATTTTTCTCTTTTTTATTGCTTTGGAAACAGAAACACGCTCATTATGCTTCCACAGAATCAGAGATATGTGTGATGTGCCCATACCTGGACTTTTGCCTTTTTTTCACTTGAAATGTGGTGGTGATGGTCAGGTTGGTGGGAAAAGATTAATTGTGTCATTTTGCATCCAATGGAATGATACGCCCCTACAAATTGTGTTATTACAGTGTCCCACACTGATGTACAGTCATTCTACCACAGAAAAAAAGGACATAGTATTTTGTTTTTTAAGTGAAGAGTTTTATTGCTCTGTCCCTAAGGAAAATTGTATTGCTCATATGCTCTTTCAATGCTTTTTCACAAAGCTTGGTGCAAGGCATTCTGGCATTATCTTCTCCATGAAGAATACAGGTGATGCTGCCTTAGAATTTGGCCCAAAGAAGGTATCTTAAAAGGCAGCTTAATTGTGCTGCCTGTCCTTTCAAATGGCCTTTATGTTGGGAGTGTGTCCATGAGGCCTTCAAATAAGGGCTGTCGATTTAACGTGTAAATTTTAGTCCTAGGGTCGAAACCTATGGAACACGTGTCAATGCAATAGCAAGAGAGAGAAGCATGCGAGTGTTATATCGTCTGACTGGGGAGGAGGGGGGTCTGTGAGTGGGAGGGCACATGGGGGGGCCAGGCCCGCACATCCCCCCCCCCCCCCCACTTCATACAAAATCAAGCCAACAGGTGTGCCATCATTTAGAACTAAATCTGGCCAAAACAAAGGTGTTTTTGAGATCGCTTCGGTGGTTTGTAACAGCTCGCCAGCACAAACACATTACTGGCAGCTCCACATATTTTAATTTCGACAGCTAACTCACGTTCTGTTAAGATCAGTCAACATGAACACACGGGCATACAGAGTTATTAGCAAGCTGTAGCAAACTTACCTACATCTGTACAATCGTTCACATAGAGACATTTTCTAAGAAAATGTTATGCATTTATTTTTGTTTAATTTGTCTACAAAAGGAATATAATCTACTCAAATACTCTTAAGTGCCCAATCACTCTGTTGTTTGATAAGTTGCTTCACATGTGCCGTCTGAAGCCAAAAGCCCTCCAAACATCTGCCCAAAGTAAGATATGCTTACCGTCATTCTTTTGTCAGTACTCAGGCCATTGTCACTCTTTTATACACCCATATTTGCAGTAGTATCAGTGTTGTCATAAATAACAATAACAGAGGGTTACCAGTGCATATTATGGTTGCGTATAGCATGTTAGCACATTAGTACCATGAATGAGTAAACATGACAACTCTACTGCATATACTGTATATTACTTTAAAACAACATCAAATGGTTAAAACAGCTTCTTTTACTGATCTCTTGTTAATTCTAGTCATAGAATGAGGTATGATAATACATTTTAATGTCACATTAGTTAAGGTTTTACATGTAGTCTTGTGCGTCCTCATATTTAAATGCTCCTCTAAACACCTCCCCTAGTGGTGTGGCCGGTGTCTGAATGTTCACTAACAGAATGTTGTAGCTCAGCTGTTTCAAACTTCTTTTTGTGTGAAGAACGAAGAACTTCTCTGGGAGTGTGTCGGGGCCTTTACAAGGAAAGGGGAAAATGGCACTTCAAGTCAAAAAGGTTTGTCAAAACCCCCTGATTTAATGTGAATAATTAAATGCGCATTAAAAAAAATGACACAATTAATCATGCCCCCTGACTGTGCATAAATTCCCTAATAAGGAATTTTCCTACTGTCAGAGTTTTGCAAGTAGCAGCCAGCAGGGGGCTGTCAGTGCAACTCTGAAGTTACAGACACACTTACAAGCATCAGACAGCACAAAATGAGCCTCACAGCAGGACACGCTTTTACGTTTAAATACGGCTTGAAAGTCTCCGAATGCAGGGGTGTCGAGATGCGTTTTTCAAATATTCAAACTATGTTTAAAGGTGCACTCAGCAATGTTTTTGTTTATGTTGTCTTGGACTTGGACAGACACCTAGGGTCATGGATCAAACACATCATTCAGACACAATAGTTTTCCATTACCAGTGCTGTTGTAGATATTCACCATACACAATCAGCCATGATTGATTTAATACATGAGTGAAACTGTCCAATAACAAGGGAGTTACTGAGATTTAAGCAAGTAGTATTCAGCTGGTTATGTAGTCCTACCATGGCCGCCCCCATGAGGGGACCCTCTCCATATAGAATAAAACAGCTTTCATTAGGTTACTGATATGACTGGATTCTTCATCATGTCACTGGTTTTAAAATTAAAAGTAAAACTTAAATGAGGAAAAATAACTGAGTGCATCTTTAACTTGAAACAATGTCCTAAAAATGCAGTGTTTATGGTGTGAAACACTGAAAATTAATAAAACATGACACAACCGCAGTGGGTTAGGGTTGGACATGTATGTGTACATAGACCAACAAACTTAGCACAGATGGAATGCAAAAATGCATCCAGTGAGAACTTCTCTTAAGTTTACCTCAGACAGATTGGCGAACTCAACTATAAAATGGATCGCTGGATAGGCTAATGTTTAATGATATAGATATATCAATACATTGACTTCTAACTCCACTTTTTGTAATACCCAATCAATGCTTAACTCATCTGCCACATTAATGTAGGCCTAATGTATTTGAATAACTGAATTACAATATTCATTATATCTGAAGTTTGTAACTAAGCTTAATATGCAGATACAACTGTAAGGCATTCATGTGTAAATTTTCTTGAAGACTGTAAAAACTGTGTCTCTGTGGCGCTAAAAAATTCCTGTTTGTTTTGAGCGAGCCGCTTATACCTGCCCCTGACTGTTTGAACAACTGTAGACAAGGGGCATATTCAGAAAGCTGAATTTAATAACCTTGTTTATTTTTGCAATTCCGTTCAATGGTGCTAGTGTCGCAGAAATTACATACTTCAGCTTTAAATATACACTCTCTGTGCACTTCATTAGGAACACTATGGTCCTAATAAAGTGCCCAACATGGTCTTCTGCTGTTGTAGCCCATCCGCCTCAAGGTTTGATGAGTTGTGCATTCTGAGATGATATTCTGCTCACTACAATTGTACAGAGTGATTATCTGAGTTACCGTAGCCTTTCTGTCAGCTCGAACAAGTCTGGCCATTCTCTGTTGACCTCTCTCATCAACAAGGCGTTTCCATCCACAGAACTGGCTCTCACTGGATGTTTTTTGTTTTTGGCACCATTCTGAGTAAATTCTAGAGACTGTTGTGTGTGAAAATCCAAGAAGATCAGCAGTTACAGAACTACTCAACCCAGCCTGTCTGGCACCAACAATCATGCCATGGTCAAAATCACTGATATCAAATGTTTTCCCCATTCTGATGTTTGATGTGAACATTAACTGATGCTCTTGACCCATATCTGCGTGATCTTATGCATTGCACTGCTGCCAAATGATTGGTTGATTAGATAATCGCATGAATAAGTAGGTGTACAGCTGTACCTAATAAAGTGCTCAGTGAGTCTATTTTTTTTTTTCACAAAAGAATAAGAACACGGGCCATTTGCTGAAGCGGCTTAAGAACAGCATGACATGATGAATGTATTCAAACCCCCTACACCGTGGCGGTTCTAGCTTGCGGCACCCAGGGCAAACCCACCCATTAGCAATTCCCACCTGCCAACCAATTTTGGTAGTGGGGGGGTGGGGGTGGGGGGGTGGGGGGGGGAGGGTTGGTGGGGGCTGCTGAAGGGGGTGTCCATGCTGCCCCTGGCAAGTGTCTCTTGATGCTATTCCACATGTTAGGTGTCCCACAGTTCGTAAGCAAGCGATTTTTTAAGCAGTATGTACAGTAGGGGTAGTGGTAGATTTAGGTATGGGCTGCCCATGTCACCTATACCTAAATCCACCACTGCCCCTACATACTGCTTTTCATTCTCTCCCCATTTCACTTCCTCTGTTTTGTATCAGTCTACATTATTTCTTCACGCTTTGCGCTTTGAGAAAATCCCTCGCTTGTGAACTGTGGGACATCTACCATGTGGAATGGCATCGAGAGACACAGCAAGAGTCAAACATCTGCTGTATTGTCTTTTCATCTCAGTGTGAGCCTATGACATCTTGAGTAATGACTATACTGTTATCGTTCTCTGACATAGCTTCGAACACACATATACCATTTCCCTGCTGCTGTGGAGGACATGCCATAACATAACTAACCACACAGACAACAGGAAGTGTCATACCTATTCAAACATGATCAAATGTTCACACACCACATAACCCCCTCCAATTTTTTAATGCAACTTCCAAAACGATATTTATCTTGGATAAGTGGCAAAATTATTACATTAAAACTCCACCCATTACAGTAGCTGTAATCTTGGATTGTTAAGTTATCAGTTTTTATTTTCACATCCTTTAAACATCATCCCAAATCGCCCAAAAAGTGGCTCAGATGATCTCCAGACCAAGCCGCACAGAAATTACAGTACAGAATTTAGATTTTAGCCTTTGTTGAAAAGTTACAGCAAAGCAAAGTTAACAATGCCAACCTAAAACAGAAAGTGAGACTTTACCTCTATAGAAACAAAACTTGGTAAGCATCATTAGGACCATGATTGAAGGTACATGCCAAGTTTGGTGACAGTGCCACCTAACAGGAGGTTGATGTCTATGGATTCCTTGGGTCATGAGGATTTTGCAAAACAATTTTGCCTCTCCGCAATTTTATTTATTTAAAATTTTATTAAAAAGTGGTGTATCTTTTAAACACTTTGTTGGATTTGAAAGAAAATAAGTATGCATCATCGACATCACGTCCTGGGGGGACGTAAGCAGTTTGGAGACAGTGCCACCTATAGTTCAAGGATAACTACTAAACACTTTTGTGTGCTAACTCAAACCTTGTCATGTCTCGTTGCAATCAGTGAGACATGTCAGCTGAATGGTGCCGTTTGTACATTTCTGGACAACAGTACCAAAGTTTGGTTGTTCGTTTGCCACTTAGGCAAGTCTTACGGTTGAAATTATATTGTACTGTAGCTCTTTGTATTGTGCTTACTGAATGGTTGGCGGGCTTGTGCCTAATCATTGCTGTTTGCAAGTATTCTTATTATTATTATTCCCCTTTTTCAAGGGCACAATGAACCATACATAGGAAAATTATGATATTAGGCACACTGATAGGAGTGGGTATGATTCTGAATAGCCCCCATACCAAGTTTTTGGCATCTCCAGGCCAAACTCCATAGTGTCACCACCAGTTCAGAAATTAACTTTACTGATGCATAGGACTTTTGAACTGTTTGGTCTAAAATGATAGTTCTTGCTTCCTTTGATTACTTTCCTGTGGTGATTGTAATGTTCTCCTTACATTAAAACTCTGCCTATTCTGGTGGCCATGTTTTTAAATTGTGATGTTAATTGTTTTTCAGCTATTCCTCCTACAAAAATTGAACAGATGATCTTTAGACTGAGCCACACAGAAATGACAGAACAGAAGTTTGATTTTCATCCATACGAAGTTTTCCACGATAACTGCTGTGCTTTACTTGCTGACTCTTAGCTTGGTATATCCTTTTGGCGGCTTTCAAACATTTGGAAGCGTGTTGCAATGGATTGTGTGCTGAACTGTGAAACTGAAGTGTATGGGTTTGATCCTGTCCTAGGCCAACTTGTGAAGGGGTGTGGCTTAAATTTGTATGTCATATGCAAGCTGTGACATACATTAATGTGTTGTGCTTTGTGTGGTGTGTTTGCTGCCTTTTCGATGATTGACACCATAGTTGCTGCTCGCAGCTACATTTTAAAATGTAATGCATATTTACTAGGTATGTACATTGCAATAATACAATACAACACCACGCTTTTTGGTTTACATGTATTCGTTGTGCCCTTTTCTGTGCTAATTAGACAATGGCGATTTACAAATCCATTGAACACTAATTTCCTGTAGCTTTTTCCCTTGTCTTTAAAAAATTTAATATAATTCAAATAAAATTAAAATATAATTCAAATTTTGGTTGTATTTAAGTGAACATTTTGAATTTAGTTTTTCAGCCCTAATATATTATATATTAAGTCTGGATTTGAAAACCAGATCCCCTTACACACTACGAAAACCATACCATTTAGACTAACACATCTTACACTTATATAAATAACTATTATGTTTTTCAGAAAGTATTTTTCTCCTTTGGTCATGTTTTATATCATCAAGTGTACCAAGTGAGTCAAGACTGCCAGTAATGCCCCCTCAAAAAGATATTTGCATGAACCCAACACAGACATTCACTCACTGAGCACTTTATTTGGAACACTATGGTCCCAATAAAGCAGGGTTTCTCAACCTTTTGCCCAATGTGACCCACTTTTTTAATGCCAATAATCCATGACCCACCACTTGGGGGGTGTTTGGCAGAATAAATAATAATAGGTACTTAATTAATCTAGTTATGAGTATATGTTTAAAATATAGCAGCCTAATATCTATAGCCCAATATTTGTAGCTTTGGTGTGGCTGGCTGAAGTTTTCAGAAGGGCCCTTATCACACCCTCCTCAGTTTTAGTATGTTTTAGCACAATATGAGGACTTTTCAGATGATCCCTTACCCTCCGTAGGCACAATTTCCAATGATTATCAAGTTTAAATGAATGATCTTGATCGATCGATGGATTATTGTGATTGGACAGCTAATAATTAATACAGAGAAATGCAGCCTCTTACTTACAATAGTTTACATAAACCTGGAGATATATGATTCGACAATGGAGGTCATTGTTGCCCCAAACATTGCAAATGTACAGTTCTATCCTTCTAATTGTTAATTTGTACTCATGACAGAAAAGATCTCGTGACCCAGCAGACAATGATCCGTAACCCACTTTTGGGTCGCAACCCAGTCGTAGAGAAACCCTGCAATAAAGTGCCCGATGTGGTCTTCTGCTGTTGTAGCCCATCTGCCTCAAGGTTCGACATGTTGTGCATCCTGAGATGCTTTTCTGCTCACTACAATAACTGGTTATCTGAGTTACCATAGCATTTCTGTCAGCTTGAACCAGTCTAACCATTCTCTGTTGACCTCTCTCATCTCACAAGGCGATTCCGTCCACAGAACGGCTGCTCACTGGATGTTTTTTTGTTTTTGGGACCATTCTGTACAAACACTAGAGACTGTTGTGCGTGAAAATCCCAGGAGATCAGCAGTTACAGAAATACTCAAACCAGCCTGTCTGGCACCAAAAACCATGCCACGGTCGAAATCACTGAGATCCAATTTTTTCCCCATTCTGATGGTTGATGAAAACATTAACTGAAGCTCCTGATGATTTTATGCATTGCTTTGCTGCCACACAATTGGCTTATTAGATAATCACATGAATAAGTAGGTGCACAGGTGTTCCTAATAAAGTGCTCAGTGAGTGTATGTTCATGTGTATTCAGTGCAACATGTTTGAGTCCCTTCTTCCACTGCGGTAGACAACTGATCTGTATGATTAACTGATCTGTGTTGGTGAAGAACCCTGGTTTTGTGTGTTAATTTTACCTATTGATTTATCCAGCTATCTGTCCATCCATACATCCCTGCTGGTTTATCTAAGCATCAATCCACTCAAATAGAATCTATAATCTCTCTCGCATCTTGTTTATCTCCCTTTCTCTCTCACTGTCCCCTTGGTCCCTATACAATAATCCATTTATCCACATTTTGCAAACATAAATGGAGTTGTAAACAAATGTTTGGGAGAGCATTGTCTAAATCTGTCAATCACAAAGTAAGGGTACATAAACCATTTGTTAAAGCTGATGTGTGAATGTTTTTTAATGTTAAAATTCTTTCTCCTATCCCAACTGAATATGCAGGGTAATCCATAATAACCCTGTTATAATAATTAATCCATTTGTAGGTTGATTCCCTCAAAAAGTATAAACACTGTTGCTCTGTGGCACTTTCAAACATTGCTCTGCTTGTATGAGTGTCCCAACAGGTGTCTCACAAGCTGTTTCGAAACAACTCAATTTTGGTCGGGGGTGTCTCATTTACTGTTTTTGAAGAAAACTCACCCTTCTTCTGTTAGAGTCAGTCACTGACATACAAACCGATTATGAAAGAAGGAGTGGTAACAGACTGATCGATTGCCTCTAGTTCCCTGACACGTGAAGTATTTGTCTAAAAATAAATATGTATTTGTCTTTTTTCCAGAAATTACTGTGGCAATATTATGGTAAAGGGATGGTATCGGATCTAAATAGCTTGGTACTTTGATATACACCATGGTACTAAATGATTACCATATTCATGTACCATATTATTGAAATGCTAGTCCAAGATAAGGCAATAGTATTACCATGGAATATGCTGAAAAAAAAAAAACAACAACAAAAAAAAAACATGCCATTTATATGGTAAATGTTTAAAAATCTAAGGTAACACCATGCTACTTTATTTTTTTTTATTTTTTTTTTTACAGAACTTTCAATGAAGCCACAGGTTTT